>NC_041812.1:11582650-11897150 GCF_900964775.1 Scleropages formosus
AAAGGCTCTCATTCTTACCAAATCCAGGTCACTGGTATTTGCCTTTGCATTTTCTTGTCTGTCTAAAATAAATATTCTTACAATAAACATCCTCGATACATTTTTACATGTTTCAGATGCATCGAGAGACCCGCCCCTTATTTTTAGTTGCGCGTATTACTGAATAAATATGGTAGACAAACAATATTCTTCTTACAAAGAACAATAAAAATAAATATCCCGACCTTTGTAAGACACCAGCGGTACAGTGCTGCTTGAAAATATATAAACGCTCTTGTGTCCCTTAGTTTTACCACGAAATGGTTATTAAATGAGAATCAGTCCTTCTCATCTGGCATAATGGGTGTGTTATTACAAATTCCATCCATGTGTTGCTTTAGACTGGGAAGTCATGTGTGTAGGAGACAAACAGAAGTAGTTCAGGTACAAAAATGGGTGAACCCCAAGTTGCATTGGTGAAACCAAGTTGGAAAGCAAAATCAGGTGTGTGAATCATATTCATTATTCATTTTACACGTTTCTTGCAAAATTTAGATTTTATGTGTTTAACATTTTATACAAAAATGATGACCATGCGTAGTGTTCCAATACATCCAAGCAGCACTTGGCATCCAAGTTGGAATACACATTTTACTTTTTCAGTGCTTGTGAGATGCTTTATCGTTGCACTTATTTTTTTTTAAAAAAAAATCTCCAGATATTGTATATTAATGTTTGGGCACTGATTAATTTTTTAATAGGTCGAAACATGAACGTATTGTATTACTATATGATCGTTTCCAGCCGAATTTAGCACATCGGAATTGGTATTTTGATCGATAAAAGAAAAACCCAAAATTATCAATTTCCAGATTCAAATATATCTGAAAATATGCGTTCTTTAATATAATAAAAATAGATCTTTTTAAATGTTACAAAAAAATCCTTCTGTAACAAAGCAATACAAAATAATATTTAATACGATTTTCTGTCATGTTATATTCTTGTTTTTACGGTATTTTACTCAAAATGATCATAATCTGAGTGAGGAATCTACAGGTTAGTAAATCTATTCATAACATTTATTAAAAATGTAATAAATACAAGTTCTGCGAGAGATATGAGCTATTCACCAAAAACTGATTTATTAGTATCCACCCACAGGAGTGACATTAAGCATGAACACTGAGACGTAATAAGGTTTGTCTCCCTGTTCAGCACCGATTGTGACCCGTTCTCGTTTTACGAACGGCGCGGTGCCCCGTATTACTCTGAGAAAATGCGCATGAAAAAGACCCCGACAGTTTGTCTGGCGAAGCGGAGGCTCAGTCTGCCGGGGTGAAGCGAAATGTGAACATCTGCGAGACTTTAGACCCCAGAGCATCGAGCCTACCACTCCCTTTGGGTCACGTCCCAGTGTCCACCTGGATTTCTTCAAGTGTTTCCAAGTTTATTCCCTTTATTTAGGGGCTTCACGGCTCGATTTTCCTGCGAATTGCGAGGACACCCTCCTCCTGGGCTGGAGCGGTTTACCTGCGGAAAGGAAATTCACCTGGGCTGGGGAAACCTCTGCAAAGTGCTGTTCGGACTAAGAACCAAGAACCAACTGATGTAATATTTTTGCATGGAAGACAAAGGGGAAAATTCGTTGTCTCTTTTCAAGTGAGCTTTTAAAAGAGTTCATAATCATGAACCACGCCGGGGCTACGAAGTGCGTTCCAGTTCGATCTCGCGCGCTTGGCGCGTCCGTCCGTCGCGTGGCGATGTGAGCGGCGATGACCGCGAGGACGAGCATGGGCTCCGAGCTCCCCGCGACGAACGGCTCCGCGGACGCGGCCAGCCTCGGCGGCGCGGAGGGCGCGTTCCCGCGGCACGTGCTCGCCATCCTGGCCGTGCTCATGGTCACGCTGGTAGTGGTGACGGTGCTGGGCAACGCGCTGGTCATCTACGCGTTCAAGGTGGACCGCAGCCTCCGGCGGCAGAGCAACTACTTCCTCCTGAACCTGGCCGTGTCGGACTTTCTGGTCGGTGAGTTGGAGGACGGTCATTAAAAAAAAAAATAACAGAAAAACTTTTGTTTGCATGTTTCCTTACATTAATTAAGAGCATTTCTGGACGTTGTTTGTAGGGATGTACGGAATAACGTTCAAGAATGCCATCCTTCTGCTATCCTGCCAGCTGCTCCTCCTTATTATATGAAACTAATTGGCTGGACATGAAACATCTCACGTGAAACATCTCGGTTACATCTTCTTGTAACGTAGCGTGTTACAAGAGACACACTGACTGAAAAGAAAAAGATCCGAGACGCGGAAACCCAGGGGAGAGGAATCCAAAATGATCCACCACCGCTATTACTTGACTAACTAATCATGTGCTGAGAAATAAATGCAGAAAAAGAAAATTTCCGCACTTTCGGAGCTGCTGTGAAATCCTTGCTTTCCTCCTAATGGGAGCTGGGGGCAGAATCCCTGAATCCTCCACAAAACCATCATCACCTGCTTTAATGCACACCTGTATCTGTGGGGTGAACGAAAGGGGCTCCTGTGGTGATCCGATCAGTCCGGTTTTCTCTGTGGTTAAAGCTCAGTGCTGAGACCACACGTTGACCGCACTTCTGCACAGGTGCGGATCTCTCAAAGAAGGACGTAACTGAACTGCAAATAAATCAAAACACCCCTCTAAGTGGACAAATGTTTCCATTTTTGGCCATGGCTGCGCATTTCAAGCTTTGCAAACTTGCCTGCCGTCTTTGTGCCGGGGAACACTAGTGCAATATGGTAAAAAGAGGAAAATGATGTTCAGTGGTTCTTTTTCTCCTGTCATGTCCAGTTGTCTTTCTGTCTGCTGGTATCTCCCCTCATATGGAGTGTGTGTGTGTATAAAAGGGTGGGAGAAGAGGAGTCACATACTGACAGTACGTATTACTGTGATGTCTTAGCGTATCGTAATTTTTCCATTAATCCTCTTTGGTGGATTAATGCTTCTGTTCTCCGAAGCTAAACCGTACACAAACGGATAACTGTGTTTTAAAGTGTAACTTTAGCGAAAGAAATTAAAAGCTCGTACAGCAGGCTAGGTCGCAAAGGTCATCAAAGAGGATTTTTGGTCCTGTGTAACAGCCTGCGGTCGACATCACAAAGACCTCCGCTGAATCCCAGCCCGTCTGGCGGAGAGCTCTGCGCTCGGGCTGCCGCTCAGTTACACGGGGACCGGCTGGGTGGTCATGTGACGCCCCTTCCTGGCCCATCGGACCGCCTCTTTGATGTCTGCCAGGGACAGCAGGCTGTACGTGGACAAGAGGCCTCTGATGAGTGTCCCTGACGGACATCATATGGGGAGAATTTTTGATCAAAGATGTAGGAGCGGTTGGCATGCGTGGGGGGGGTGGTCATGCTGGGAGGGGGCAGAAACTGCTTGCTAACACCCCCTGGTATCCAGTTGGCCGGATGGCAGCGAGACGACGGAAGCCCGTTCACTCTGCTGTGGACAAGGAAGGAAAAGTGCCGACCTGTCACTCGCCCTACTGGGCACGACCACCAAGCGCACGTCAGGACACCAACTTACGGTGTCACCGACACCGATTCACCCATTTATATAGCTGGGTACCTCGACCAAGGGCGCTAGAGCAGGAGGTGGGATTCACACCTGGGTCCTTTCGGTCCAAAGGCAATGTTTTTAACCACTACGCCACCTGCCGCTCCTCTCGCAGCACCGTACAACTGCACCGTGGCGAGGACATGGTACCGTGGTTCCTCTAGCAGCCTTTTTGTCTGTGTGCCGTGTCGCCCGTACCCCAGGTGCGTTTTGCATCCCGTTCTACATCCCGTACGTCCTGACTGGCAGGTGGATGCTGGGAAGGGGCCTCTGCAAGCTGTGGCTGGTGATGGACTACCTGCTGTGCACGGCCTCCGTCTTCAACATCGTCCTCATCAGCTATGACCGCTTCCTGTCGGTGACCCGAGCTGTGAGTATTGCCTCCGCCCGCTTGTCCGTCTGAAGCAAGAACCCGGCTCGGCCTGACGGCTCGGACTCCCCCAGGGACTCGAACCCATTGCCTTTAACTGTGACGCAATAGGGGCTGCGCTGCAGATTGCATTACATTTAGTGAGTCTGAACACTGCCAAGGAAAAATCAGAGAAAGGTAATCTGCATTTAAGTGAAATAATTATTACATTTTCAGGAAAAGTACATTTCTGTTTCTTGCTTATTTTCTCAATGAATAATACGTATTTATACAATAGACAGTCGATATTATTAATCATATACGTCTACATTAACGTGTTGACATTTCTTTGTCAGCGTGGAAGGATTTTCTTATTGTTCGTCACGCCCAAAGTTCACACATTTTGAACATTTTTCTCTTGCAAAGGTTCAGCTGAAATAATTTAGTGAGAGGAGCAGGGAAGATGAGCACTCGTGCGTTTTAGTCACGCACTTTCAGCGACAATGACAATGGCCTTTCTGAGAGTCATCTGTATCACTCAGACGCACGGTGACATTTGAGAACATATAACAGGAAAAAACAGACATGTTTTCGAAATGTTAAGTTGCCCCGAATGTGACTTGACCGGAAAGGCCAGAAACGTCAGGGTTTAACCCTTGGCGCCGCCGACTTGATCGGCTCAAACGAAACAAGTCCGAGAGCAAATTTTAAATCTAAATTGTTGATCCTTTTTTGTTTGCATTGTAGGTCTGAAAATTAGTGTTGTTGTTGTTTTGACTCTTTTTCTCCAAGGCAAGTTACAATGTTGAGTTTGCACTTCATGCTGCTTACATGATTCTGATTATGATTTACCCATTTATAGAGCAGGGCCATTTTTACTGTGCAAATTCAGGGTGAGTGATATCGAGGAGACAGAAGACGCAGTGATTTTCTCCAGCAACTTGCACACTGTAATGCCACAGTTCTAACTGCTGCGCCACCTGCTGCCGCGTTAACTTTTAAAGTTCGATGATTAATGTTTCAAACTAAAAAAAATAGCCAGGGCAGACTGTTAAAGACTGTGATGGACGGGTACTCTGTACACAGCTTCACCCAGAATCTTTTTTTACCATCAGTTATTTCCTCTCGGGGTCCCATCTGGCATCACAGCTTCTTATCTGCATTCAAAATAATCAAAATATCACCAGTCAGACTACTGTCAGATGTGGTAAAACACCATATTTCTGGGGCTTCTCAGTGAAGCGGGCCCTTCTCTATTACAAAAAGATCCCCTTATACAATCTGATATAAGGAAGTCTGGGTGTGACATGAAGCTAAATTAGTCAGGTTCACAGCACAGATTAGTCTGTGTGTGAACACAGCACTGGCTGCGATACTGGAGCATTAATCCGGCTTATTTGTGGAGAAAAGCAGGGGTAAAAGGTCTTAAATCACATAAAGGATGTGTTAGTCCAGAGTGTCGCGTTCACGTTTGAATGGAACCAAAGTTATGAGCACATTGAGTTATGAACAGACTCACTCTTGAGTGGATCTAAACAAAGGTCAGATGATATAAATGTATTCAAGACAAGTGTCCAACATCCTTTCCTATGGAATTATGGAAGAAGTTATTCATTTATGTGATGCTTTTCTCCAACGCGACTTACGGCATATGGCTACTTATAGTGATTTAGCCATTTTTACAGCAAAGAAATTTTTACTGCATCAGTTGAGGGTTGGGACCTTTTTCAATGGTACTACTGCATAGCAGGGGGTGGGATTTGAACCTGGTTCCTTCATTTGCATGGCAGCCACTATAACCGCTGCATCCCCTGCTGCCCCAGTATGGACAGGTGTTTCATTAATGCTTTATTCCTGCAATTTTTCTCACTCGGAACATTGTAGGTGAACTCGCTGCTCGTCACTGGAGTTTTTCATATCTGCGGCTCAACAGGGACGAGGAGTTGCGTGTGCGGTCAAACCCTCTTCCAATTTGTCGCCCTGTGACCCAAAATGTTATATCTAATAATGAAACAGCGGTACATTACGGCCGCACGCTGGCGATTTCGATCACAATGTGAAGCGCAGTGATGAATACACATAATATCATAATTACCCGCTCCTTTAATCTCCACGCAGTCGTCTTTAATCTTTCGGATTCCGCTCCGTTTGAACCGTCGGCAGCGAGAGGAATGAGACGGTCGGTCGACGGGAAGCCGGGAATTGGCGTGCGTTTTCCCTGAAAGGCTCGCGGCCCCGGGGGTAGACGGCCCAGACAACAATGACAACAAAGCGAACCTGCGCCGAGCGCCAAAGTGCGGGCGAGCGGACCGAGGTCGCGCGGTCGTCCGAGCGGTTCGCCCCCAGAAAGCACCTGAGGGGCCCGATCTGTTCGACGTCGCGAGCGAGCGCTTCGGGTGACGGATTGTCGACGGGAGTCGCCGTAGGCCTCGGCCTCGTGACCTCGAAGAGAACGCCCTCCGGATCGGGACGTACGCGTGAGCTTGCAGCTCGTTCGAGTTGCACGCGGGTTCGAGCGTTTCCCCGAGACACCTGAGCTCCCGTGAAAGTGCATCAAAGCAACTCCAGTGGACACGGTGTTTTTAACAGATTAGCAGAAGTATCAAAGGGGAGTAAAAAGGGCTGCAGTGTGCGGGGAGATGAAGGATAATGCTAATGATAGCAGAGACGTTTCCCCATCTAATCAGCTGCTGCAGCTGCAGAAACAAACAAATAAATCCAGCAGCAAACATCAATTATTATCACGACAGTAAAATAGTAATTGATGTCTTTGAAATTTTGCATATATTATGGGCAAAACAGTGAGTAGCGCCGGTGCCTCACAGTTCTTGAGCTGTGGCTTCCGTGCCAACTCGGTCTGTGTGTGTGGAGTTCGCGTGTTCTCCCAGTGTCTGTATGGGTTTCCTCCGGTTGCTCTGGTTTCCTCCCACAGTCCAAAGACATGCTGTTCAGGTTCCCCCATAGTGTGTGAGTGACAGAGAGAGAGAGAGAGAGAGAGAGAGAGTGTGTTCCACTGATTTATGGAGGAGTGACCCATTATAAGTAGTGTATCTAGAAGTGTAAGTCACCGTGGTGAATAAGGTGTGTGGGCTCATAACACTACATAGAGTTCACTGGAAGTCACTTTGGAGAAAAGCGTTTGCTAAACAAACGTAATTTGAGTGTGTGTGACTGCCTTGTGATGGACTGGAATCCCATCCAGGCTGTACCCTGCCTCATTACCAGTGATTCCAGTATAGACTGTGGACCAGTGCAACCCTGCAATGGACAAGTGGCAAAGGAAAAAGGAGGGAAAATTATATTCTTGTTAGTCTTGCTGTTGTTTTCATAAAAACTGCGTGCTTGCTTGATGAACGTGATCAAGTGTGTCGCTATTACTGCAGGTGGCGTACCGAGCGCGGCAGGGTGCAGCGAACCCTGCCATCCTGAAGATGGCCGCTGTCTGGGTCCTGGCCTTCCTGCTGTATGGCCCGGCCATCATCTTCTGGGAGTGGGCGGTGGGGAAGAGTCGCGTGCCGAGGGGCGAGTGCTTCGCCGAATTCTACTACACCTGGTACTTCCTGTTAAGCGCCTCCACCCTCGAGTTCTTCTCGCCCTTCGTCTCGGTGGCCTTCTTCAACCTGAGCATATACCTGAACATCCGTCGGCGCAACCGCTGCTGGGCCGACCAGGCCCGTGGCCCTAAGAGCCCACTGCCGGGGGGCGGAGCTCCCATCGCGGAGAAGGGCACGGTCTCCGCGGAAACGAGGCTCGTGTGCCCCCGTGGCCCCACCCCCGAGGGTAGCCCCGCCGGCACCGGCAACCGCAGCTCTCAGAACTTGCGCCTGTCCCGGGACAAGAAAATTGCCAAGTCGCTGGCTGTCATCGTGTGCGTGTTTGGCGTGTGCTGGGCACCCTACACTCTCCTCATGATCATCCGCGCCGCCTGCAGCGGGCGCTGCGTCGAGCGCCACTGGTACGAGGTCACCTTCTGGCTCCTTTGGCTCAACTCGGCCATCAACCCCTTTCTGTACCCGCTGTGCCACAGCAGCTTCCGCAGGGCCTTCGCCAAGATCCTGTGCCCCCAGCGGGGGGCACCGCAGCACCTGGGAGAGCATCACTGCTGCCAATGACCCCCCTCCCCTTCCAGCAGAGGCCCAAGTGCTGGGATGACTGCAAAACCACAGTGATGACTGGCGTCGCACATCTGCCTGTCCTGTCTGTATGTCTCATGCGCTTAGACAGCAAGGAATTGTTTGCTAGATGAATGAAGCCATAAAGAGCCCTTTTCAGAGGTGTTCATCTACGTACGTACAGCAGGTCTCACTCGCGCCACCTACGGCGTGAATCGGGCTCGGCCACCGCTTACTTCTTTTACTGCCCATTTCTGTGGCCGGTCAACCGCAGAAATGGCCACACTGTTATTAAAAACAAAATCGCTAAATAATTTTGTTCCCGAACTCTAGTGAGAATCTAAGTCAAATATATACACATCACCGGATCTTTGTATTTATTTTCCATTTACTTTTATTTATTTTTGTTCATTTACTTATGCACATCAGTGTTAGTAAAGCTGAACTGACAAAGGTATTTTCCCTCATGAAAAACTCTCATTTTGCTTATATTTTATGTTGCACATCATGCTTATTTTGTGTTGCAGATGCAGCTGTGCTGCAGTATTGACGACACACCTAAAGAAAGGCAAAGAAGGTGGTGAAAAAATTGTTAAACTCTGTGGATAAATACTCGGATAAAAAATCAAAAAATTCAGATATTTCCAGAAACACAAGCCTAATTTTGGTCATTCGCATGGAGTCGGCCACGGATTTTTACGGAAGTGGCGCTTGTAACCAGCAAGTTGCCCGCCGCCGATATTCTGGCGGGTTTGAAATGTCACTACATTAAAAAAAGGTTTTTTATTGTTTTGCCATCTGATCCATCGCGCTCTGACTTGTCAGCTGTGTTGCATTCGCTAAGGAGAAAAACAGCAAAAAGTCTAGAAAGGATTAATGAACAAAAGTATGAACAGAAGTATAACTTTAATTATAATACGTATAGTATGTACTGTATTTGCTTCGTGTTGGTGGCGATGCTGTTGGAATAGCGAGGGTCATGACCTAATGCTGAAAACAAATAATTAGCTGTTTCACTAAGCCTCACGGGGTCGGACAAACGGACGGAGAGACAGGCGAGCGTCAGGAGGGACGTGGCGACTCCCAGCTCGACCCTGGCCTTGGTGTCGAGGTCACCCTGCTCCCTCTGACTCGTCCTATGCTGCTGTTCCTCTGGGAAACTACCAATGAAGGGGCCACTGGAAAAGAACATATTAATCACTCAGCCAGAAAATGATCAGTAATCCATCCTTAACAGATCCCTTCCACTCTGCTGTTCTCGCAACGAATCGATTTTACAAGTCGGTGGATCTAACCGATGACGCCCAGAACACTTTTGCAACTCTCATGAGCTGTGCACCCTGAGTTTGGACTGAATACATTAAATGATTACACATAATAAATGTGGTAGTTGAGTGATGAGAGCAAATGAATGAGGTATTGGGCTCTGATTATTTAAAAGGTATGTGTCACCCACCACCCAGGGCCCAACTCTGTAATGCAGCTGTATATGCAAACTGAGCTAAAATGATTAAATAAAAATTTTAAAAATTAAAGAGTAAAAATCCTAGTCATAGAAAACTGTTCCTTCTGTATTACATTCAGCAGAGATTTATTACACAGCAACAGCAGTTATTTTACAGTCAGAAACGGAGAAACGACAGTGACTTATTCTAAACAGTGTTATTTCGACTTTCGCGTGTTATTTTAGTGTCCAGTAGGGGGCGGCAGTTGCTATTTTGAGTCAATATTACGATTATTTTTGCCAACCTGTATGTGTTCTCAGAGAAACTATTTTCGGCACACAGATGGGTATTTACCATAGGATGGCCTCCAAACATTATGGTAGGGTGTGGTATAGTGTGGTACAGTGCGGCGCTTGTTCCACTCGACCCAAGGAGACTTGCCATAATTTGCTGTAATTGATTCGTCCACAAGGGGGCAGCGTCGGGCAAGAAATGAGACACTTACCTCCACGTGTGGAAAATGATGCTGTGGCTGAGTGCGCGTGGGCCCTGTCCACGTAATACATGGCAAACTTCGTCTCCAGCTGTGTATAGGGTCGTATTTAAAATTAAATCCCTGAAAGTTTTTTGGCTGATTGCAAGACCACAAAGCACAGTCTTTTTACATTTTTTCCCCCCATATTTTATTTCATAGCGTAAGAGTTAAAAGCACGCAGTGAGTGTACTTCGTGTGTGTGCAGGCAGTTAAAAAAAAAAGGGGGGGGGGGGAAAAAAAAAAAAAAAAGTATATTTCACTGTCCATGACTTGACAACATGGTAACTGACATCTATATTTCAGCACTGCTGTGTTTCACATGGATGCTTTGAAGAAGAAAAGGATGGTTAGAGGAGCACTGAACATGTTATTTTTTTTATAGTAATGAGCTGATCTTCCACTGAAATCTTCTCTGTAACTGAGGCCTCCTAACTGTCACTTCCACATGCAGACTGTAGCGCTACTCTGTAGATCAGTCCTCAAACATATGCATTTTACATCTGCAGCCTAGTATGGTAAGTGGTCTGAAAACGCGCGATTCCATTCATTGTCGTCTCTGAAAGGATTTAGAGGGATTTACCAACCAATATCAACAACTGAGCAGGGGGTGCGGTGGCGCAGTGGGTTGGACTGCAGTCCTGCTCTCCGGTGGGTCTGGGGTTCAAGTCCCGCTTGGGGTGCCTTGCGGCGGACTGGCGTCCCGTCCTGGGTGTGTCCACTCCCCCTCCGGCCTTACGCCCTGTGTTGCCGGGTAGGCTCCGGTTCCCTGTCCCCCCGTAAGGGACAAGCGGTTCTGAAAATGTGTGTGTGTGTGTGTGTATCAACAACTGCTTGTCCTGAGCAGAGTTGCGGTGAGCTGGAGTCTAACCCAGCAACAGAGGGCACAAGGCCGAAGCGGGAGGGGGAACACACCCAGGACGGGATGCCAATCCACCGTAAGACACCCCACAGCAGGCACTGGCCGCAGCACCTAACGAGTTACTTATTTCTTAAAAAAAAAAAAAAAACTTCAATTGACAGGAAAGATTGGCTGCTGTAGCGAATGCTTTCAACGAAGGACTCAATAATGAATAATAATAAATCATATATATTTTTTTTTTTTTTTTTTTAAATTAACGGGAACTTTTTTAACGACCCGATCACTGGTGTTGTAGTGGAGATTCGCCAGCAGATGTCGCCACTGATCGTTCCGAGTCATTTTCATTTTTCGCAAAGGTGAGTTATTTCACACCAGTGTATTGTGATATCGGTTTATTGTTCGTTGCAGATGACATGTTGACAAAAATACATTTTATATTACATGTCTGTCACGCTCTGAGACAATTCACCTCAATGGCCACAGTCATGATTAAGATTAAATAAAACAAGCTTTCAAACATAATGTTATGCCGCAAAGATCAGTACCATTTTTAATTTAAAATAAAACACCAATCTTTGTTTCTCTAATATTCATCTCAGATTTTACTACTGATTATCAGACATTTAAATGAGAGTGATGGAAAAACTATCTGCTGTTAAAACAAAACGACAGCAGCTGATAACAAAGGGCTGTATAGCGTAGTGATTAGAGCTGTTGCGTTTGGATCCAAAGGCTGCATGTTCAGTACCCCTCAGCAAGGTACTTACACTAAAAATTGTTTCAGTATCATTACCCTGTTGTGGGTGAATAATTGTATTTAAACTAATACTGTAAGCTGTTTCAGAGAAAAGCATCAGCTAGAGCAATGTTGTAGCATAAGTTAGTGCTACTGCCTTTGGACCAAAGGTTGTAGGTTTGAGCCTCACTTCCAGCTGTAATACCTTTGAGCACTTGCTCTAAATTGCTTCAGTAAAATTACCCATCTGTATAAATGGGTAAATAAGTGTAACCTCAACACTGTAAGTCACTTTGGAAAAAAAAAGCATCAGCTAAATGCATACATGTATGTAAACTGTTCACTTGAGATAAACCATTTCTGGGTAATTGAGTTTTATTGCATGCGGGACTGTTGGAGCAGAAACAATAATGTAGCAAAATGCGGGTCACCTCAAATAAGCAGACTGATTAAAATGTTATAGAAGGTGAAGAAACACAAGGGACCGGTATCTGCAGCACTGCTTGTGTGGCGCCATCGAGAGCTAAACTGGTGATTGGTTACCTGGTGGATGTACCCAGGTGGGAGGACTGGGGCAGCATTTGAACCCTACAGGAAACCAGTTGGTTTTTACACAGTGAGTGGAAACGTGGCCTCAGAGTGAATATCGCTCCTGCTTACTGGGGAGGATGAGTGCCATACTCTCATGAAACAGCAGAGCCATATTAATCTCCCCGGCTAAACACAAAACTCGGGTAATTTTTCCACTTGATTAAATGGGAAAGCGTTGATAAAGAGCACGTTTCCATCCAAAAGCCGTAGTCCTGCCCCCCCTCCCTTTTATTTTAGAATGTGTACTTTTGAGGAGCTGATATAATTTCCCTCAATGCTCTCAGGAAGGATCACTTGTACTTTGCCAGCAATTAAGCACTTAAATGTAATCAGCGCGGGCGGCCGCTCGCCTCTCACACATTGATTAAGAGTAATTCATTAGTGCCGTACGGACTGGGTCGGGAGGTTCGGCCGAGCCAAGGTGCGCAGTGGCAACGTCACGTGGTGCAGAGGTGAAAGAGAGAAATTGGGTTCAGGTGCACCTCAGAAATGCCTCACCAGGGCAGTTCTTCACTGGCTTCTCAGGAAATCCACTTTTACTTTCCCCTCCTCATTAAGCGAAGAAAAGTCTTCATACATTTCGACTTCCGTTCTCGCCATTTTGAATTTAAACGAGACAAAAAGACAACTCACTGTGTTATAGTACGGTGCGGTCCGAGTTCGGCTGGGACGAAGGACGCCCGGACAGCGTCCATGGAGAACGTTTACTGAAACATGGGCACACAGCCAGAGGTACTGGCGTGAAGACAAGAAAATAATGCTCCCTGTTTTCCTGAAGGACCTGCAAATCAAGCCAGCTCCTCAAGCTTTCCATTCTTTTTCACTGCCACACAATCACCTCTTTTATATTCACCGTGAGTTCCCACAGCGGTTGCAGACAATTCTATTTTACCCAGAATCCAACTATACGTAGTCATTTTCCCGCTCAAACTGCGAGTGCCGCGGGCCGTTATAGCATTGTGGCACAAACGGGACTTAATTTCAGCGTTCGCACATAACGTTGCAGTTTTGATCAAGTGTTTAAAACCATCTTTACGTGTTTTGGCCATGCGACGTTTAATGGAGCCACTTTAACGGATAGTTCAGCACCTCGAGGGCAGAAAGCGCTTCATTTTCAGGTTCGCATTCGACAGCACAAATGGTCCCTAAAGGCTCCTGGACATTTCGCCGTTTTCTTCGCTGCTTATTGCTTAAAACGGACGGAGGTGCGCGGATAAGAAATTGAGCCACGAAGACGGGGTTATAAGTTCTAAAACACTCGTTCCCAAACCGTGTCAGGATGCGTGTTACTCCGTCTAAGGGACTGTAAGAGACACTGGAGAGTGTGTTCACACACGGTACCGTCAACAGCCGCCCAAGGAGACACTGACTCGTCTCCAGTTGGGTTAAAACACTTGCGAGCGGTGTAACGTTGCATGATAAAGTAGTAAGAGTGTATGCAGACACAGCGACACACACACACACCCAGAGCAGAGGAGGACGCGGTAGAGTTCTTGTCACTCCTGCAGAACGGAACGCGGGAGACACTTCGCCGTGTGTGTGTGTGTGTGTGTGTGTGTCCACGTCCGTCCACCATCCCGTCTGAACCGGCCGTAAATGACATTATACCAACAGTTGAATATATCGTTGAAGGATTACAAAGTTAAATGACTTAATTTTCACCTGGATATTTGCAAACATTTACCTTCGGCTTCGCGCGTCAGCGAAAATGAGACTTTCTGGGGAAACTTGGAACAGCCAGTGAAAGTTCCGGAGAGCTAATAATTTAAACCGCTAATGTTCCAACCCAGAGAGGCACCATATTGACCGGCACTTTGACTTCCCCGAGGCGGGGAAAGCAAGTGCTGACAGAAGACGGCACGAGTGGAGCAAAACACGGCAGTGATTAATCACAGGCGGCCTGTTTCCACGGAACGCCGGGGATTAGCGATGTGCCGCGGAGGCCCGGGGGCCCATTGGGCGTTGCGCCCCCTGCCGAGTGGAGCAGGAGCAAAGCGAATCGGCCTCATTTCAGCGGAAAGTGGTTAGGAATCACAGCCTGGCTGTGACACATATCATCGAACCCACCCGGCGCTGGGGAATTTCGGAAGCAATTCTGCTTTTTATCGCACGTTCGAGTCCCGCTTGGGGTACCTTGCGGCGGACTGGCGTCCCGTCCTGGGTGTGTCCCCTCCCCCTCCGGCCTTACGCCCTGTGTTGCCGGGTAGGCTCCGGTTCCCCGTGACCCCGTATGGGACAAGCGGTTCTGAAAATGTGTGTGTGTGTGTGTGTGTGTTCCAGAGTAATGAAAACTTTCTCACAGTCATCCCTTTGTACAGCAAAAACAATATAATAACATACTACCGAATAATTCTGCATGTGGATATTATTACTGACTAAGGTACACACACACACACATCGTCTGAAACCGCTTGTTCCATGATACGGCGGGTCGCGGCGCGGGGAGCTGCAGCCTAACGGGGCTGGAGGGGGAGGGGACACACCCAGGACGGGATGCCAGTCCGTCGCAAGGAACCCCAAGCGGGACTCGAACCTCAGACCCGCCGGAGAGCAGGACCCGGACCAACCCACTTCGCCACCACGCCCCCACCCGACTAAGGTAATGCCCTTTTATCTCTTTTTTTTTTCTTTTTTTTTTTTTTTATATCGAGATCGCATAGTTGCGACACCTGTGATACACGAACCCCACCACGAGGGGGCAGTATTAGAAAGAAAAATTGACTTTACTCGGGGTGGGGGCAGATGTGACATATGAGCACCCGGGGACCCCAAAAGCACCCTTTCCTTTCCGTGTTACACACAAGAGAAGTAATGCACAAATCCAGATTTCACTGGACATGCCGTATGTATGATTACCGTCGCTTTGATTAATGGTCATAGACATTTCTAAGCTGTTCCTCGATTTTGGGCCTCACACCAGGTTGGGCAGGTTCTTGCACCCCTGCCGAACGGAGCAGACAAGGCCCTGCGATGACTGGTGGAAGGAATTGTACCTAAGACTTTAATGTGAGGTCAGACGGACAACTGGGGAGATGCATAAATAAAGAATAACGAGCTAAAATATGTTCATTTCACCAGGTCTGGGAAAAGCCTCCGAGAGCAGAAGAAAGAACCTCCACCTTGTGCAACACCTCATTTTACTAAACTTTCCTTGGTACCGTTTGTCATGCATCTGGTGCTGGTATATCAGCGTTGTTCGTATCACATTGGGTTTACGGTATAACATTATGGTATAGGTTTATAGAAGTAGCTGGTAGTGTAGTGGTTAACGCTTCTGTCTTGGAACCCGAAGGTTGTAGGTTTGAATTTCACCTCCAGCTGTAGTACCCTTGAGCAAAGTACTTTCCCTAAATTGCTTTACTGAAAATTGTCCACCTGGGTAAATAATTGTAAAGTAGTTTAACTTTGTATGTTGCTTTGGAGAAAAGTGTCTGCTAAATTAATAAATACAAATAACTCCTTTACATCACCTGCTCACTGGCACAGTTTGGTTGTGAATGTGAGGATATGTTTACAAGTTTCCTGGCACGGGTAATGATTGTGGTTCAATAAGAACGGGTGCCCGGCACGACATCTCGGTCAGCAGCGAGACGGCGTCGTGCCACAGACGTGTTTTCCGCGTTGCTGCGGCCGCGGGTCCCGCTGCAGGAACACACTGACTGCAGCACTAATTGATTTGTGGCTTCCACGCACTGCCATGAAGGGATTAGCGTGCTTTCGCCGCGTTGTTCTCCTGATGCGATTGTCATGGGCTTTAGTGCCGCAGCGGCCGCCATTTTCGGGCTTCCCTCGGAAGAGCCCAGCTACCCTCTTCCTGGCAATAGAGAAACACACAACGGAGACAGAAAACCCCAGAAACGCACACCGTAGAATGAGGAAGGATTGTTCTCTCTTCAGTATGGACACAATTTAGGCCCTGATCAGCAGCGCATTTGTTAGTTATTATTTTTAGGCTTATCAGTTTATTAAATATAACACCTTTGTTGTCCCAATGTGTGTGTGTGTATCTTTGTGTGTGTCCATGGTATTAAATACTGCTGAACAGAAAGAAGCAGAGCTCCAGAGAGTGCTTTATAAGATAATTAAATGAGATGGACTCTCCTGTCTTTATGGGGCAATGGGCCCTGTGGTTGAAGACACATTTTTTTACAACATCAGTGTTTGCCATTTTGATTAAACGATTCCCCCCGATAGGATAATAAATTCATTATTTCCAGCAGCTCGGGCCCCCGATAATCTGCTGCAGAAAAGATGCATAACAGCAGCGGGCAGCTAATCCCGTTAGTGAAAGCGAAGGCGCGCATCACCGCAGACAATGGGGCCACGGAGCGGGATGGGGAGGTGCGATTGCCGGGGGGGGGGGCTTCTTGAGCTCCTGAGACCATGACAGATATGTTCTCCTTGCTCAACTCTGCTATCTTTACTTGCTGGAATAGCAAAATTGCATCATGGACAGAGGTGTCAAATATCTAAGTAGCATGGCAGATTTAAAATACGTTTATCTGACACCTTTCACTAAAGTTAATTGCAGCGATTTATTCCTTTACTCAGCAGGGTACAATTCAGGGATAGTACATTAATCAAGGGTACTGCTCTAGAAAGTAGGATTCTAACCCCTGACTGCCAGTTCCAGAAGCAACAGTTCTAACCACTGCACCACCTACTGCCCCAGGTAAATTGTAAAGGAAGAAGGAGGACCTGGAGAAAAGTTCTGGAGGCCCACGGCGGAAATAGTCCACTTGGGATTTATGCCGCATGAAATTTGTTTCGTCCGCACAGGCACCGCACAACGCCGGTGCTTTGGTTGTCAGTGAAGTGCACTCAGATGCAGGAGGCCTAATTCAGTACCTAACGCCCTGTGGGATGCAGGCAGCACCCCAAGATGTGAATTCCGAGAAAATGTCGTCAGGAGAAGTTGAGAGGCTTTTAAAAGTAGCACTCAACTCTTTCAAGAGAAAGATGGAAAAATGAAGGCGGAAAAAGTGTTCCTTACTGCTTGAGGCCCTAATGGACCAAAATGGTCCTGAGAAGAGGACGTGGAAGGAGTTCCATGGCCGTTGCTACAGGCAAAGGGATGTTTTGGGACGAGTGCTGGTCGGTTTTAAGGCCTGGTGGTTTATGGTAGCATCCTTAATGTTAAAATGAAGGAGGAAAAACTCTGATAAGCCCGACTGTGTGGGGAACAGCAGGGACCGGTCACTCTCCGCTCTTTATCGGCCCGGAGGTGCCATCGCTCCCCGTTTCGGCCGCTAACTTCAGCAAAGCACTTCGCAGAACCACCTCTCTCATAGTCTGCTGAAGTACGGCTTCACTGAACTCTACAAAGTGAGTAAGCAGCCAGAACGGAGTGGAGACCTGTCCGAAGAGCGTTACCACAGTGTGAGCTTCCCGTGTGGCACCGAGCGGTGGGTGGATCTGCTTTTTATTCACTTAGCATTAGCTCATCTCCTGTCTCGGAGCCAAACCTGAATCCCGGCCCACTTCTTCAGAATCGAGAGCCGGAGTGGAAGACGTCCTTCAAAGCCGCAGATTCTCCACAAGAGTACAAGTCTCCAGCGAGGGGGCTTCGGAGAGACAAGCCAGCAGGAAGTCGCACGCAACTACAGACACTTAGCGCCCATTCACTGGAGCTGCTTCACTCATACTCACTTTGCCGGGATACCAAGTCGCAGGCAGGTAAATAATCCTTTCAGCGCAGGAAGCAGCATGAAATGAGAGCCAAGGAGGAACCATCAACTCGAGATTGGAATCCAAAGCCCCGTTGAGACTTTAAAATGGAAAGTTGTTTCTTCAAATTTCAAAAGCTTCTCTCCAACTTCGACTGTAAAATGGGAGAGAACAAATATTGTCCACGTAATCATACAACACCTGGGTACTGACACGGCGCGAGAGAATGTTTCCGGAATCCGGCCACCGGAGTACCCAAGATCTAATAGACGATTCATGTTATTCATATTAGTAATAGTATTTACACTTGGCAGCAGGTGCTTCGGCAAAAGGCACCTTAGAAGGCAGACTAAGCTAATCATCCATCTGGACGTTTGACTGAAGCGTGTCAGTGGTACGAGGACTCTGCCAGGGCCTGGAAACAGTCACCTCGTGGTGCTGACTGAGCTGCGCTCAGAGCTGCAAGGTAGTCCCAAGGTCAGAGTGAGCGAGAGCCAGGCCTTGGCGAGAGAACACGCCAGCTCGCCCCTGCAATCAGCCACACTGGTTATCGTGACGCCGAGAGCTCAGCGACGCCGCACGGTCTGATCAAGCTGTCAGAGGTGGCGTGGGCCTGTATAATTACGGCAGTTTAAACGCACCCCGGAGGACACCTTTGCCAAATTCTAACATTCTCCGCGAGGCTCAGACCAGCTCTACTTCTCTCTCTGCTCGCGGAGCAGTCGCGGGTCCGAGGTGCACGGCGAGCGAATTTAATTAAAGCACAAATATGAGCCGCGGTAAGCACCTCATTTAAAGTAATGGATGATGCAGAAGGGGGCCGGCTCTGGTGACGGCAGCCGAGGATTCATCCAAACGCCCTTGAAGCTCATTATGGCTGTCGAGACAAGACGTGGACCTGCACAGAGCTTGCTTTAGGGGCCTGGAGCCTGCAGGAGAGCAAGGGAAGTGCAGCATCGGGGTGAACGTCCACCAGCACAAGATCCCGCTGACATCGTGTGTGCACGTTAACTTTTGTCATTAAAAGCTTCTATTGACCAGCTTTTATGGCAGAGGTTGGACTGAGTTGGTACTCCAGATCTCAGCATACAGCACAAATTAAGTGTATTTATTAACCGTTACTTAACACTGTCTAACCTTTAAAGTGAAATTTGCATACTAAACTACTTACAAAGCTTTTACCATTTATACACCAAGGCAGTTTTTACAGCATCAGTTCAGGGTTAATACTTTGCTCAGAGCTACTATACCAGGAGCAGTGATTCGAACCCAGACCCTTCGACTACAGTGCAGCAGTGCAAAGCGCTACGTCACGTGCCGTTGCCCAAATATAGTACACCTGTCCATTAAATGATGGGGAAAACCTTGTTAAATGTGATAACTTCAGGAGAGTTTTACAGTTATATGTTGAAGAATATTTATTGTTTTTATTCCAAAGTTTGCATCTTGCTCAGTACAGTCCCCTTCGGACAATACCATCAACTACAGCGACAGAGAAAGTTTAACATTCAGAGGATGCAGCAGAATGCTGAGATCTTGTATCTAATGACAATTATGAATCATGTGCAGAGACAGATGCTGTTGCAGCGGCTCGGGGCATTAGTCCTGGGGAGGGTTTGCCCGCCCACCCCATCTCCCCACGTACTCACCCCCCTACCCCCACAGACTGTAATAGACCTGGCATCAGGGCCTCTCTCATACGCTGCACGGGGTGCTGGGTAATGACATCGTTAATAACAGCATTCCCCCCAAGACGGTCAGATGCTCGTCAATTAGAGGGGAGGCGGAGCCATGCTGAAAGTGAACGCATGGTGGCTTTAATCAAAAATAATCTGCTGGCTCTGATGGCGGCACTGTGGGCAACACAGGCTGTGTCTGTTTCTCACAAGGACGAATGAAGCGACAAACGTATGCAGAGAGAAACACACACATAGATGTGTCTACATGGAAAGTCAAATAGACACTGTAAAAATTAAGATTTGATCCAAATGGGATCAATGTGTTGGGTTTCCTCTAACACACTAATAATCGGGATGTAGACCGGGCGAAGAACTCAAGCTCCATCTGGTGTGAGATCGGTTTCCCAGCCAGGGGTCCTCTAAACAGGGTGCCAGGTTCTACTGGAAGGACATCTGCAGGAGCTCAGCAGGACGTTAGCTTCCCTCCTTTAGCCAAATCAACCCTCGTCGAGAACCTCGTAGTACGAAGGCAGACGGGATCATGCTTCAACTTCCTGCCTTTAGTGACCACAACATCTTTATGCACCTTCAGTATTGTAGCGTAGTTTGCATAGATCTCGTGAAATTGAAATGCTTTTTGGGCCAGTAAAATTTAAATGATACATTTTATAAAGGTCTTGAGAATTCATAACAGATCCTCGGACAATTAACGTGACAAAATTGTGTCAATATTTCACACACACACATTTTCAGAACCGCTTATCCCATACAGGGTTGCGGGGAACCGGAGCCTAATCCGGTAACACAGGGCATAAGGCCGGAGGGGGAGGGGACACACCCAGGACGGGGTGCCAGTCTGTCGCAAGGCACCCCAAGCGGGACTCGAACCCCAGACCCACCGGAGAGCAGGACTGTGGTCCAACCCACTGCGCCACCACACCCGTGTCAGTATTTTTATGCAAAAACTTCTGATAAATCCAGACTCAATTTAAACAGTGTTCACTATGTCATACCAACTGATCTCTGAAATGCATGTCAAATTGATACATGCTATACTTGAGCATATTTCTGACCTTACCTTCACATTTGACCTAAGTTCTGGACATATCATGATATTACATTATGAGAGTTTTTAAACCTTCTCTCATTAAAAAGGGTTGGTCTGTGTTACAAGACACGAAAATCACAAAAAAAATATTGTGATCGATGGAAAACCTCATCACAGCTTACAGCTTGAAAATGGAGTCTTGGAGGAGCAGATGACAAAGAGCAGAAACGAGGACACACTAAGGTTCTTGAAGTTAAACAGTATTTATTTCCCAATGCAAAAATCATCTCCAGGCCCAGGTGAGATAATAAACATGTTAAACAGTAACATACAGTGGCCTGCAGACAGCCACCAAAGCAGAGTTAGGCCCGGCTTATTTTCGACACGCGAAGATGGCTTCCGATTGGGTCGCCACCACTGAATAAGACAACGGTCCTCCTGCAGTCCAAACGATAGCAGACCAGACTAAATGATCTGCTCTGCTGATCTCGTCTCTTCTCCCCAGTGCAGAAAGTTATGCCTGCGAGTCCAGGACAGTCAGACGCTCCTTCGTCAGCAGGTGATTAACAAAACCGGAAAGATCCCTCCCTTTGAAGCCCGACGCAGTCTTTGGATCCTAGACTCGCACCCACCGAACTCCGTCTGCTCCATGGCTGCATTTTACAACTCCAGAATGTACTTTATTTACATGATGTCAGCCTGAGTATTACAGCTCAGTTTTCTGCTTCTTTTACTTTACATTTAACAGCATGTCTTTTTTTTCCTTTCTTTTCTTACCATACATATATTCTGTAATGGTCCACAACTTGCAGTTGTGGAAAATTCCATATAAGAAATAAGAGCGCTATATTAAGGGTACCACATTTCTTTTTCTTCTCATTACTCTTCTTTTTTGCCACGCTTCTGTCCTCCTTCAGGATGTCCATCATGTCAGCTGCTGTGTTGACTTGATGTGTGATTCTGTAAGGAAAAGAAAATCGACGGGAACGTTAATCATCCAAAGTTCATGTGGGTCAGGAAGTGACTCGCTGTAATGGTAGCATCCTAGCCTAGAGTCCTGTGCATGGTTATAGACAGTGAGCGAGTGAGGTAAAAGACGTTAGTTTAGGTTTCATTATAACCAGTGCTCATCATTATCAATGTACTCAATGCTGGTTTGAGTAATTGTCCTGTCAGTGTTCACACCTCCGCCGCCAATTCCATCTGAAGTGTCAGTTTACAGAATTTAAGGAGACAAGTATTATACCACACCCTTCCCACACTCGCTTCTCAGTTACACACAAGGCACATTATCTTCCGCTAACCTCAGTGTTTCTGACTGCGCTCTTCCCCATGTCTACATGTTCGCTATCCAAAGATGCACCACTGGGAGCCTCAGCAACTTGTCTCGACAGCAGGTGTGAGCCTTCCAGTGGACTAACAGCCAAATGAAAATACACCAAGCATTAATCCAAACTCACAATTTTAGCCTAATGCCCAAAACAGCATGTAGTGAAGTAATTACACATCTCCATACACCTAACTGAAGGACTCAGGTTCAAATCCCACTGTCTGCTGTAGTACCCTTGTTCACAGTACTTATCCTAAAGTGATACAGTAAAAATGACCCAGAAATATAAATGGGTAAATCAGTATAAGTAGCTTAACACTGTCAGTTTGGAGAAGAGGATTAATGAATGAATGAATGAAGACGTAAGTACTTCAAACTACTGGATAAATCATGTGTGGCTAAACTTTTTTGGCTACAATTGCTGTTTATATTGTTGTGAACTGGTCTAAGAGCCACATGTAAAAATTACAGTAGATGAAATACTAGAACTTAAATGTCTAAATGGAAAAATTACTTTTATTTTACTTTAGTTACGTGCAATTTGTTCAAGCGTATTTATAAATATTATGATGTGATTAATTAAAATTCATTTTTTATGCTATCTAACGGTTGAAAAGGGAGGCCGCACGTTGGACACCTATGACACGGAATGACCTAGACGAAATATTACAATGGCACAAACAGACAATGAATAAACACAGTAAAGAAATTCCTATGGTCAACAGTCCTCAATTGTATTCGCTCATAAAAAGCGTGTATATACTTTCTTCTCTTTCCCATTCTCTCTCCCTGCCTCCCATACAAACGGACGCAGACGCACATACGTTCACAGCTGAGCACGGGTCAGAGATTCTGCTGAAAACCCTTGAAAAGCGTGTGTGTACAAGGGCTGTGTAACTGGTGTCCCCAGTGGGCGGAATCCAGGTCACCTTCCGCAGCAGCCTCCCGCCGGCGGAAAGTCCACGGCACAGCCGTTCCGACGGGCATTGTCGAGGGGCCTTTAACAGGGCAGATGTCACACACCTGTCACGGCCCCTTCTCATTACCCACGCACCTGTAGTGGGGCCAGGTGTCGTAGCACAGCGGCAGCAGAAAAGATTATCCTGTGCCCACTGTCCACTGGAGCAGCTGTTTCACTTATAAACATGTTCAGGTTGTGTGAGGTCATCTCATTTCTGTTAAACTTCTATTGTTTGTTGTTAACTTCTTGTTCTTCTTTAAAGGAAAAAATACCAATTTTCACATCGAGTAAAACTATTTACTACGTCATTCAAAGGTATAACGGTCGTGATGGGAAAGGACTTGGGATTGAAAATGCAACTGTAAAGTTCAGTTGTGTAATCAGAGATCCTAAAGTTCTCTGGGCCGGACCCTTCCTGCGATTCTCACGGTTCCACATTGGGCCCAGTCAAAAATAAAGCTTCTCTGCTTCTCCGAGTGCGCGCCCCAATGGGGGTGTCCCCCAGGAGCACCCCAGGCATCCCAGCAATAATGGGAGTCGGAGCCTTATTAACGATGCAGACCACCATTGTGGCTTTGCCCACCTCCTCAGCAGCTGTCAGTCAGGCTCAGGCTAATCACAGGTATTACAGCTAAAGGCAAAGGCCTCTGGGATCTGGATAACACATCCTCTTTCCTCCTGCACCGAGCGTTCCGAGGGGCCTTTCAGCGGCAGGGGGGTTTTCTCAAGGACAGCGCTAAAACACCTCTATGGCACCCATGCCATCGGTTGACATCAGAAGAACGTGCAGCTCTCCTCTGTACTAGCTGGAGATACTCGTTCCACTGCTTAAAAAACAATACGGGAATTAACAAATAAGACCAAGATGAAAGGCCGTCTGAGCAGGGAGATGCCTGTAGGGAAGGGATCGGCTGGGGGAGCGCGGAGAACCTCGATGTCCACTCCAGCTTCATTTTCTCATGTATGAACGTGACCAGATCCAATCAAAAGTGCAGGCCGATTTCCGGAACCCGCAGCCACCCTATTGTCACGAATGCGTGAAATCCAAGAGCACAGTGGAGGAACCGAGCTGTCAGCTAATTAGCTCTCATCTGCAGTGGCGCTGCGTGGACAGGCCGGCTTCCCTCCGTCACATCAGCGCGGCTGTTGCATTTGCTTTCATCTGATTACATCATATTGCAGCATCCACAACCCCCCCTTCGGCTCAGCCTTGCCCCCCCCGGGAGCCCTGCATAAGCCACACCAATCAGACCAGGTGCAACTTGTTAATGCGCCTTTGTGCGTCAGAAAAAAGGAGGGCCTGGAGAGAGGAAGAGGCGTGTCTCTGGCCAGTTCAGACCTCCCTGTGCGTGTCGGTAGCGGGAACGGCACTCCGGGCTCTACAGCGGTTACATCGCTTTGGTCGGAGCCAGCCAGGAGACGACCTGCAGGGAATCGCATGCCGCGTATGATGTGCGTCCAGCTCCTTTATCGATAGGCACCGAGGCCGAGGGGCCGGCTAGCGATCTGCAGCAGGTGGCTTCAAAGTGCGCTGGAAAGCGGGCGTCTGACAGAATGGAAAATGAAGGGGATCCAAGATGAAACCATCCAGCAAAAGCGGACAGCGGAGCGGTAGCTGACCTTGATAGAGAAAAAGGCTGCAAAAGTAGAACGCCAAGCCCATGCATGGGTGGGAAAGGACTGCGCATTTCAGTTCAGCAAAAAACA
Source organism: Scleropages formosus (assembly GCF_900964775.1). Lineage (NCBI taxonomy): Eukaryota > Metazoa > Chordata > Actinopteri > Osteoglossiformes > Osteoglossidae > Scleropages > Scleropages formosus. Next base: position 11,607,246 of record NC_041812.1, read on the forward strand.
AAAAAGTTTAATTTCCAATGAATTAAAACAATGAATTCATGCATTTTGAGCCTGAATTCAAATTAAAATGTCTCCAAGTTTACTACCAGAAGTGTTGCAAGGATGCAAGTGACATTGATGATATAAACAATACGTTTTTCAATACTATGATTTTTACGTGTGGCCTTCAGAACAGTTCACAACAAAAATAATGATTGTGGCCAAAAAAAGTTAGACATGTTTGGCTTATCTAGTAGTTAGAAGTACTTAGATTCACATTTCTTTAATATTTGAAGCTTTTTTCTAAAGCACCTTACAATGTTTATAATAATAGTGTGAGCGACAGAGAGAGTGAGTGTGCTCCACTGATGTATGGATGAGTGACCCAGTGTAAGTAGTGTATCTAGCAGTGTAAGTCACCGCGGTGAATAAGGTGTGTGGGCTGATAACACTACACAGAGTTCACTGGAGGTTGCTTTGGAGAAAAGCATCTGCTAAATAAATAAACGTAAATGTAAATGTTAAGATACTTACAGTGATTTACCTATTTATAGAGCAGGGTAATTTCTATCGCACCACTTCAGGGAAAGTACCACGATTAAGAGGACTACAGCAAGGGAGATCTGAACATGGCTCTTCTGTACGGTCGGCAGCAGCCCTAACCAATACGGCACCTGTTGATCCCAAAATACATATTTTATGTTGACCAAAAACAGTTTTTGATACTATGAATGCGACACAATAAACCCTGACTATAGAACACACCCCCACAGAGAGAGTGCACGAAATAATCACAGATACTGAGAAAAGCTGACAATATAACCAGCTACAGAATTTTAATTATTTATTACTTTATTGTACCTCACACTGAGAATAAGGACACAATTTTTTTTCCACCAACTGGCCTTAAGGAAATTAGGACCGTGTATGAAAAGCACACTGTTTCTGCACATCTACTCTCCCACACGACTGCTTTGCCCCTTCTCCTTCGTGTTTGTTTTACTTTCGCTCGTTTGTTTGTTGGATCCGATGAAGTGGTAGGCTCAGATCGCCATCCGACGAAGAGCTGCTTTACATTCCGCTCACAGACATGTCTGCCGCTCATCTAGAGTTATCCGTCAGGATTTTAATTAAGGCGTAGCGGCACAATGCCGATGGAAGAGACGCGATGGCTGTTTGATTACCACCAAATCACTAGCACGCATCCTCTTGAATCTTTTCATTACTGTCGTGCACTTCTTGCCCGGCACGAACAAAACGCGAGACAAATCCCCGCTTGATCCGGCTTTTTGTAGACAACTCCCTGGTGATGCAGAGGGCCTCCGCGAACACACAGGATGTTTTTATCATTCTTTCATTCACCTGTCTCTATAAAACTTGCTGAGATCATCTCCCCATGCGAATCACTTTATCATTTTTCTCTCTTACGGTGGTAGAGAGCAGCCCATTCTCTGACAGCCCTCTGAGAGTGCTGGAAAGTCAAGTTTGACTTATATAGTATACCATTTGGCTTTTGTAGTGTTCCCTAAATCTATCTTCTCAAAAACACAGCTGACACACGAGATCATAAAGTATTACTGCTGTACTTGACACAACCTGTCTGAGAAATTTCGCTCTCTGTGGAACTGCTCCGCACATGACAGCCACACAGAAATTCAAAGGAAGCTGAATTTGGGACATGAGGTTGCTGCTTGTTGCCGTCTGCAGCATTGCGAGCGTCCATAGTTGGACCTTCCTAAGTCTGAGGAAACAAGGAGGAGTTTCATCTGGCTGCGCTGGGGAGTTTAAAGCCAAGCCTGTATTGACTCAGCCCAAAGTAATTTCTGAAATGACTAGTCCGAGAAAGGTTTGAGGCCTCCAGCCAACCGGGCTGGGGGTGCGAGCAGGGCGGGGGATGTAATTCCTTCCTGACTTGGAGTGCCGCCAGGGGAACTGCTGTCCAGTTTGGCTGGAGGAAATAAAAAAACAGCTGGCATTCTACACACTCAACACTTATCAAGCCTTGGGGACCAGCTGCCCTGTCCTCTGTTTTGCTGCAACTGGCTCAGTCTCCTTGGAAACTGACCATCGCCTTTGATGCAGGACCCCAAGGGAGCTGTGGAGGTAATGTGCTGGGGGGACAGGGCGGGGGGGAGGGCTGGGAGCATTTCCCTACAGGCTTCCTGCCCTGGGCACGAGGAGGGAGGCTAGAACAACAGGCAAGTATTGGGTTCAGAGTATAGGAATTTGACTCGGTTGCTGTTTTTATAGGCTTGTTTTCCTCCAGTCCAGGTTCCACCGAGGCCAGAAGGTGCTGCAAGGCCTGCAAGAAGTGAGTCTGCAGCTCTTTTTTTTTTTTTTTCTTTTTTTTACTTCATGTCAGTGACCCCAGAGCTGGCTGGATGACCCCTCTCTCCATCTCATTCAGTACTCCGCTCTACAAAGGTTTTATTGTATACACACGTATTTTCAAAAGGCTCCAGGAAACAGTAAGAATAAGAAAGAACCTGAAATATTCAGTCCCGGTCTCTTACGTCCACTGGATATTTATTAAACAAAGACTTTTTTTTTCTCCCTACTGTGCAGAGAAATAGGGAAAAAGATTATTGCTTTAGTTTACAAAGTCACCATGCATCTCAAACTTTGTGTGACCATAGCAAAAATGAAATCCCTGCTTCAAAAAGCAGTACAGGTCATCTGAAAACTGCGGAAAACCACGAGCGTTAGACGTGCATCGAATAAAGACAGCAAATTTTATTTTTACATGTACTTTGCCACAGGTTGACACTGAAATGGGTTCAATTTAAGGAACAAAGCCTCATTTTACAGAGAGATTGTTTTCACCCTTGACACCCTCTCCATACATAGCACATCCTCTGATTTTTCTTCAGGGGCTGCAAGTGAGAGGCCCCCCCACTGGGAGACACAAGGCAGAGCTGCTGCACGCTCTCCCGCTACCCCTGCTTTCTGAGGCCTGGGCCACGCCGTAGGCTGCCATCCCATTAGTGAGTGGAACGACCCCCGAGGTGCCTTTTAAAGGGACCACACTCGTTCACTCGTGCCCACGTTTGCTCTGTCACTCCCCTACCGTCCGCTCAGTCTCCAATTTACTTGTTCGCTCTCTTCAATAAACTCATTCTTTCCAATAGCTCTATTAGCGCACATTGTTCCTCGGCTCCAAATGAGACTCATTATTGCCTAAGCAGACAAGCGAAGGCAGCCCGAAAACGCATAACCAACACAGCAATCCTGCTGTTTGACGGAGCCAAATCAACTCCTTCAGTGTTATCAAAGGCCTCATTAGAGGAGACTGATGGAGTAGGAAATAGGGAAATTACCAGGCGAAAAAACCCACCTGCTCAATTAGATGTTGACGTCATTAACAGACGGTCTGAGCACCGAACGAAGATGGGAAAAAAAACATAATCAATCATTTTCTTGAGGAGCCACCGTATGGGGAGAGATGTGTGAGAGCTTAGGGAAAATCTGCAAGGCTACAATTTCCAACAAAGCAGGGGTACAGGACGGTCGTACTGCCCAACACTGGCATGGATCTGGACATGGGTTTCTGCAGGAAAAAAAGTCTAAACAGCTAAATGAACACAATTTGACAACTGAATCTGCCTGGAATTCATTTTTTGTTTTTTTTTTTTTGAAAATACATCTACTTTGTCATAAATTGGGAAGATACAACGTTTTCTGAAATTTACAATGTTTTGAGAGAAAAAAAAAAAAAAGTTAAAAAGAGCTGGAAACTCACCGTTATAAGATATATCACCAGTGTTGTTACACAAGAAACCAGCATATACAGTTTTATTAAATAGAAAATAAATGAAATATTAAATTCATACATTATATGATATTTATAATACTTTAAAAGTATTGACAACACGGTACCCCATGAACCCCACAGAGGAGTCCGTTGACAGATATACTGATGAATTTGCCATCAATTACGTTTTGCTCCCATCTGAATAGCTCGACAAACTGATATGACTGATATAGCAGATTACAGAGAAGAAACTTAGAATTCTCACAATAAGATGAACATCTTGCTTCAGCACTTTCCTCAAAAGATTAAAAGAAAACATCAGAAATTGATCAACTTATGATTTATTCTTAAATTACTTTTTTACGGGATGAACACACTTTTCTCAGTCAATGACTGATTGAAGAATTGCCACTCATCTAGCTCGTCATGCCAGGAAATAATAATCGTTATCCACAACACTCCGCTGTTACTGAAATAATACAGATGTGCAACACGGCCACATTGAGAAGATGGCGGTACCCCATAACCCTGTCGGTGGGTTTGCAGGGTGTCCTCTATACAGATACGACCATCACAGACACAAATTACACATTTCAGCCGAGCAAAAGCATCCCGAGACCCACGTGAGACCCTGTCTAACCGCGAAGCAGAGAGTCACGATAGCGTGACATCGAGATTCCTCTCAACCTCTTCATCATCATGTCTGGCTTCCTTTAAAGAGCACGGGGGAATGTTTACTGTCGCTGCATTAGTATAAATAATCTATTAATCTAAGTGTTCTCTTGGCTGAGCTCTTTAACATTTCATTCAGCGCTCAGATTATGGGATCCCTTTAGACCGCTCTTTAAAGCCCTTGGGTGGATGAGATGGTTCAAGCTGTTTTCCTTGTAATCAAAGATACTGTATGTGACTTGTGATATTTCACTGTTCAAGGTCAGCATGTGAAGATGATGACGTAAAAAATGTCTACAACACATCACGTGAAACACGTGTATGGACATGCTTAATTTCTTTACCTGTGAATAAATAGAAAATAATTGAGGATATATTTATCTGACTTGCTGAAGGACATTATTTAATAATTTAACAATGAAAATATGGTTGAATAAATTTGTTTGACTGTATGGACATAAGATTATTATCCAGGACAGATGTTTTTATGTTTGCTTTCCATAAATATCACCAGTGCTAAATATGTAAATTAGCCTGCATGTAAACTCACAATAACATGTTCAGCCATAACATCTTAATATGGGATAACATTTATGCTCCCTAAGGTTTCAAAAACACAATCTCTAATCTCTTCTGTGTAATTATTGTCACCTACCGTAAATGTTTGTACTAAGTGGGTGTTTCTAACTTTCACATGGCTGTAAACGTTCTCTTCTTATCTCTACTCCTTTACAAACACCACGATGTTCAAGTGGGGATAATTCTAACAAGACAGGCGAAAAGCTCACATCTTTGTAATAGAAAACTCCTCTGGAAAAAAAAGGAAAAAAAAAAAAACTCCTTTGAAGCTCCAGCCCTGTTTATTCTCCTGTGAATTGTAGTGCTCTGCGCCCGCTCGAATTTCCAGACTTTATCGTGCAAAGCAGCAAAAGATGAGCGCCGCACAAGGCGGCGCGCAGTCGCCTTCTGCGCGGCCCGCTGACCGAAACTCTAGATGACAGACAGTCCATCGCCGCACCATAAATCCTTCAGTGTTCTCAGCTGCCGCTCTCTGGCAAACCAAGCAGGCGGGGAAGTCAGAGCTGGAAAGGAGAGGCTACAGGATCCGAGATCAGAGGAAAACTCATCTCCCTTTTCCCACCGACTTGGACAGGTCAAAGGAAGAGTTGGGGTACACAGTGCTGAAATATTTACTTCCCTCTCCTCCTGACAGCCTCTCATCCACATGAAATATCTAAGCTGCATCTAACTTTGAGCACAGGGTGTGGGCTGGGGGGCACCCTGGGGGCAAGCCGGTCAGGAGAAGGCTGTTGTACCCTGAACCCCCGCTGTCAACGAATAGGGGAAAGAGGCCCAAGACTCATCCATACAGAGAAGGGCCTAGGGGCAGCGTGGGGGCAGGTGCAGGTCCTTGGAGGGCTGATTAGACAGAAACACCTGTCACTGCTCTGCACTGCACCTCTGCATTCACAAACTCGGAGCAAATTAATAAAATATTCTGTGTTTCGTTTCCTCACCTGTACTGGTAGGTCTCTCCCTGCTCGATTTTGATCTTTTATACTCCCCACCAACTGAAAAGTGAAATAAGGAGAAATACAAGGAGGCAGCCTTGGAGATGGTCTCTGCAACGGAGCCTCAAACTACAACTGCTTCTCTACAACAGGTTTGCTCCTCAGCTCTCGCATAAGCACACAATTCTGTAAGTACAGAGTGAAGAACATCTGGACAGCATCTTCACTGAGCGAATGATAGATGGGCGAAGTGTCACTCCTGTGTGAGTAATATGAAAAGAGGAAGTTCTGAGTGCACTTTTCTACTAATATAAAATGAAAAGAAACCTCAGGCCTAAGAAAGATCCCGTCCACATACAGAGTTTGCGTTTCTCAAACACAAAGCAGTTTTGATGAAGATCTTTTTCCACCACCCACTGCTGATCTGAGAAGCGTATTTCCCTTCCCACAACACGCCTTTCTCTGCTTCTGGTGTCGTCTTCAGCATCCAAACGATGATCAAGAGATCCACACCGTTAGGTGGGGTTTAATCCTACTTCCTTTGGGTGAAAGGCACCACCTCCAAGTACTATGCAGCACGCTCGCTCTTTATGAGGTCAGCTTGTCCTGTTTATATGATTTTTACACCACATAGATTTTGTGCATGCATTTTTACAGCACCAGCTAACAGTAAAGACCTACTTTATGAACACATATACAAAATATATACTCATCTCTGGCATATGCATACTGAGCACAGAGCAATGCTTATGGATTGACAACAGGGAAATGCAAAGGCTTAGGAATTACCATATCATTAATAACCAATGTATGGTATTTCTTGTCCATAAACACAGTCTATGTTTATCAACAACACCCACCTGGCTTCCAGCATCTAGAGTTCAAGAGCTAGAATCTGAATCATGTTTTGAAATTCACATAATTACAGGGACAGGCTACTTTCTGCCGGCTTGTCAGAGGCCTATGATTAATGCTGCTAATCTAGCAGCGTTATCGCGGTCCTCTGTCTGTGTAATAGAATATAATCCCCCAGCAGATACTGCAGCCGGATGTTTGGATTTATGAATAAGTCTAATGAAGCAATGAATCCTCGGGATACGGTCATCAGATACTGCCGGATTAGAATTAGTTTTTTCTTCCACCTCAGAGGCACAAACACAAGGAAACGCGCGCTGCCGACTGTGCTAAATGACTCATACAGTACGCTGCCTCCCTTTTGTGTCACTGAAGGCCAGTTTGCCCAAGCACTGGGAGGCCACATCAGGAAAGGCACAGAAAGTTTTGAAAGTTGCTGCTTGCACATCTACAGAACGTAATGCGCTCTATTTGAACTATGAAATATGACTGCCTATTAAATAACTGGTTCTTGGTATTCTTGGCACTACATCCTCTGAAAAGCAAACGTACCTGTAGCTCAGTTTGGAAGAAGAACTTCTGGGGACACTGGGAACAGTCATAGATTTTGTCCTCCTGTCCATGGGCTGAAAAGATGTGCTGCTGCAGCTTGCTAGCTTGAACAAACACTGGAAAGAAAAAGCAGAACTCTTTCAAAAAGCGCTCTGTGAATTCGTACACGCTTTTACACAATACCCTACAATGAACTGGTGTCCTATCCAAGGGGTACCCCTTTGTCCTACTCCCAGTGACTCAGACTCTGGACCCCCACGACTGTGACCAGGACAAGTGGTTAATGGAAGTGAGCGAGTGAGTGTTTTACACAAAAATGTATACTGGGTGCTTCAATCATTTATACATAGTCACAAAAATCAAATGACGGTACCTTTTGCCCTTTGGGGTCAGAAGGAGTGACACTGTGTAAGGGCAATGAATGCAGGACTTTGCAGGCAGAAGGAAGTTAACTATATATTCAAATGGCATAACACTATTAATACTAATGATTATAGAGAAGTAGGCTATATAAAAACTGATAACATCACATGTATGACAGAAAGATTCATTTTCTTGCAAAACAATACATAGAAAAACCAGAAAATCAATGCCATCAATCTGGCACATCCATATATTTTAATATGACTGAAAATATGTTTTATTCAGGGACGAAAACCATTCTGGATCAAGGGGGAGCAAAATACAGAAAATAAACAACAATTCTGGCATCACTAGAATTGCAAAGTGTTTCTCCCATTAGTCTGAATTCCTAATTACATCTGACAATATGAATATTCATATGGATGTACAATTTATTAATGCCAATCCAGAAAATGATGAAAGTGACGTAAAGACTAATGGCTGGCAGTTAAAAAATGTATATCTCTTGGTTTTAATTAAGCAGTATTCGGCATTGGTATAAAACTGACAAAATGTGCAGTGAGTCTCAGAGGGGCACTTTAGCTATGCTGTTTGTTATCCCAGACCCATAAACCCATATGTTCTTAAGGGCTGCTGCTGAAAACATCAAATCTCTGTGGCCTTGCTACTCTTGGTAAAGTTAGCATTTATGGATTTATTTGAATTTCGTATTACTCGAAACCCCAGGGCTATATTGGCGCCACAGTCCATTTGATGAAAAGGGCCGAACCTCGTTGGGTGCCTTGAGGTCAGGGGCTCTCAAGCTCAATGCAAGTGGCTTCAATAATATAAACAAGTTGCAACTTTAATGATTACAAAACAAGGCCCTCAGACTGGAAGAGTTCACCTGAGAGACTTGGTATTAATAATTGAGCTGTCGATGCCAGAGGCAGAGTCAGGGTTGGCAGGAAGACTGTCGGACAGAAGCCTGGTCCACGATGACCTTAAAAAAAGTTTGTCTAGAGTATTAATGTGTGTGACAAAAACAAAATGGAAAAAAGTTTCATTGCACCGGAAAGCGCTGTACAGATGAGAAAAATAATACAGCTGGCTCACTTTTCCCTCCATTAGAGCAAAGAAACTTGCTGTACCTGGCTTCATCTTATATTTTGAAGTTTATTGTATGAATGGGTTTTTTTATTTCATATATATACAAATTTAGTATCTCCATAAGTTTTCAAACTTTTCAACTGTACAAGTTTCCCTATCACAGAATGTGGCTGTTCAAATCATCACACCTAACTCACACGCTGACTGAAACCGCTTGTCCCGAGTGGAGTCGCGGTGAACCGGAGCCTAACCCGGCAACACAGGATGTGAGGCAGGAAGGGAAGGAGACACACCCAGGACGTGACGCCAGTCCATCACAAGGCACCCCAAGCGGGGCTTGAACCCCAGACCCACCAGAGAACAGGACCCAGTCAAACCCGCTGTGCCACCACACCCCTCTCTCACACTCTCGCTTGAAAAATATGAAAAAAAAAGTTTTATTAATCCAAAACTCCTTTCCTATGAAAAACACAAATGTGGAAAAATTAATACGGATATATAGCATAACACCCACCTCTGCAGAATTGTATTCTGAGAAATAACTGTAAATAAGAAATTAGATAAGTTGCAGGGGATAACTTCTTACTGTGAAAAATTTATTTCACATTCTGATAGCTGGAAATGCAAGACTTTAATTCAGCAATACAAAACTAATTTAACTCTGTTGTATCGCTTTATTGGTTAAATGTACAGATGGCAATTATAATAGACTGGGAGGAAAGAAATGGGACTGTAATTCAAACCGGATCACACATACCACATTTCATCACTTTTACTGCTGTGACAAACTTTCAACTGAATTTCCCGTAAAGGCAAACCCAGTCGGCGCTCGCATTCTTCGTCAACCGCTCCCCTTTGTTTACCTTCATCAGGTCACCATGTTCAGATGACACTGGCAGCAGTGCCATCGTCACCTTGAGAAAACCGGATCACCGACCGTCCCACACTCCCCCCATCCGATGCGTGTTAAGCCCCACCAGGAGACATGCTCTGACCCCACCATCCAGGGGCCTCGAGTCCTCCCCTCTTCTAATCTTTGCTGTTCTGTTTCTCCTCCATTCAAAATCCCTCTCCATGCTACTGTAGAGCACCTCTCTCCTTCTGAATCTGCTCCAGTGCGTGGTACTTCTTTCCAGACCTCAGGTTTGATTGCTTCCCCCTTCAATTTGGTCCTCGGCCCCTCCGTCCCCTTTCTGTGAGTATGACATTGACCTGCTTGCACCAACAGCTATAATGCCTGCTAAGAAACTTCATGATATGAAAATCAGAAAAAAGCCCTAAATCTGAAATGACAATGAAAAATACTAGGACTGAGTATGTGAGAAATGTATTCCTTAATTGTCAATTTAAATTTAGGACAAGAAAGCACCATAAAATAACACAAAAGAAACGCAAGCTTTGATCGCACAGCTTCTTGTCTGGGTTGAGAGGGACGGCTGTATCTTACAGGCACTTTAGTTATTGCTGCATGCTCCTCTGTCTGCTCAAAAAAAAAGAAAAATCAATCATCCCAGAGACCACCCTCACTCTCACCCATCGCACAGGGAGGGCTTTTATTTTTTGTGCCCTTGCTATCAGTATGCTCGCCAACAGTGCCACGGTCATATTCCTCTGGGGTGGGTGTGGGGGGCTCCTTGCACCTGCTTTGATCGATGAGAGCGAGAAGGAACCTGCTCATTGGACCCATCCCTGTAAAATGACCCCCACCGCCAGCCCCACCATGGGCCGAAAAGAGAGACACGCTTTGTGCATTAAGCTCCTTTGGCAAGAAGCGTTTCGGGGAGCGACTAACACCAGCCAGCAGCTAAACAGGAGCAGCGGCCCAGAAGCAGAGGGAAGAGAAAAAGATAGAGAGAAAGAGAGCAACAGCGGGGGAGGGGTGGTCTTGGATTTATAGTTTATGGAACGGTGCACTTGTCTGACACTGCCAGGAAAATAAATTGAGGAGCATGAAGTCATTGGCGACCTGCTGTCACACCACGACTGCGGCTAGATCTGTAACGTCCCCGCTGATTTCAGAATCGCTTGCGGTCCAGCACGACGCACCGCAGTGGGCGGGAAGGGCAACCTGTTCGCCAAAATGGATTCTTCACCTCGCTCATGTCATCGACTGCCTCGGCTTCTGCCGGAGAAATAAAACACCCCTCCGTCACACGCTTCCGCACACTTATACAAGTCACACAAGGTGCAGCTGAGCCCGCAACCCGATTTCAGAAGCTAAGCAAGGTGTTACTATAGTAAAGTCCTCAAAGTTGAATTGTCAGGCTTCAGATGGTGTAGGGGTATAGGACAAATTTTTGTATCTAAAAGGTGACAATTCAAGTCTCAGGAGGGGCTCTGCCACCGCAGCAGGACTGTTACGGTAAAATACTCCGGAAATTGATGAAACAGCGTACTGATGCGAACAAAATCATCTGCTTTCCAAAAAAAGAAAAAAAAAAAAAAAACTCCAAGAACCAGCAGTCCTACTGATGCCGTGCATTCTGCTTCCGTCATGAAGTGAAATTAAGAGCTCCTCCTCGACCTGCCAGGGCTGCCACTAGAAATGGAGAACTCGAGCTGCTCCAGGATGCCGGCTCGGCCCGTTACGCCTGCCCGCGCCTCCTTTACACATTTCATGGTCCTCTGAAGCGAACGACCTGCCCTGCTTGTACCACCTGACATCGGGGAGCGCCACCTCCCCTTTCCCTATCCGTGCAGTTTCTGCCCTGGAGCTCCCCGGAGGTGGCCTCCCCCTGGACACTTCCCCGGTTCCTGCATCTGCGCCACTCAGTTGACCAGATGGAGGAGACAGAGCCCGAGTGGCGTGCCTCGCAATGACACACCTGGGTGTAATATCTCTGATTGATGGCAGCCTGGCAATGCGAATGACATATTTATTTTATTACAAGCTGCTAAATCCTGGACCAATGGAAAATTAATCTCCTGCTAAAACTATATAATAAGAGGTGATATTGCCAAGTGTTAAGTGTTACAGTAAATTAATCTCCATCTCTTCACAGTACATTTTCCTCCTGTTTTGCTAACCTCTGAATTAGGAGCGCGAATCTGCCGAGCAGACGTCCCGAACAACATCGGATATCGCGTTCTGTTACGTGCCATTTTTTCCTTGTCACGTGCCAACGTGCAGCATTGCCTGCAGTTCGGACTATGGCGTTCATGTTTACGGTGAGAAAAGTCAGCTTTGATTCTTTAAGTCACAGGACTCAAATCCGGGGTCCGTTTCCTGAAATGCCGCAGGAAACTCATCCCAGTCTCGACTTTAGTCTTGGAAAAGGAGCACTAGTACTAAATAAAGACATTAGCGGGAAAAAGGGAACTGTGCTGATTTCTACTGCTTTCTGTCTTAACCCTGTTTCTAAAGTGTGGAGAATGAGCTGACGACTTCACAGATTTCATTACACAGACAATTAACCCCGCTGACCCCGGTAGCGGAAAGCGATCCTCGCCGGAGGACTCCTCTCCCTCTGTTGTGACGAGCGGCGAGAGGAAAAACATTACCTGGACTGACATCGACAATTAACACATCTTTCTGTGCTGATTACGTTAATTTATTTCTGATTTGGAAGCAATTTCAGAATCCCAAACGCAGCAGAATGCTCTTGCTTCGAGTTTGCCAGCCGGCCTGCCCCTTTCCCCCCAGTTTTAAAATAATTATCCACTTCAGACAACAGTAATTGCATGCGCTCCTGTCCCACTTGCAGAGGTACTAAGACTAATTGTAGAGCGGCACCTCGGTACCATTACACATTTTTTTTTTATTTCCTCTTATCTGCTTGTCTAGCAGACCTATCCACCTCAGGCGCTTTTAAACTTGTATTTATGCACTTATGTACAATATTTACTGCAGCCACACAGCTTAACAAACATGTCCACAAGCCTTTCCCCTCTCTGGAGATAGGTTCCCTCACTGAAGAGAAATATAACTTGTATATATATGTATGTAGCTGCTCCAAAAATTAATGGCACGTGTACTGCCATATGTCGAGGTATGTTTCATTTTACATGGGATATATTTAAATGTATTATTCATATACCACATTCAATATTCAGTTATTTACTTATTATTGTACTTGTAGGATTTCTAGGAAGCTGTTCAAGCCCCACCTCCAGACATGCAGTACCATTTAAAAGCATAGGATGACATCTATAAGGTGCATCTAAATATTCTATATGTATCCTGGCACCTGTGGCACTAACCGTCTAGTTGGGCTCGGGAGCTACTTTCCCAACATACCTTCCTTCAAAAAAAGTGACTGAATGTTGCTGTGGGGTTTTCATTGTGCCTAAGCTGGAGTAAAGGTAACAGAGACAAATGCATACAACCCATAAAACAGCACAACAGTTAACTTTTTTCGTTGCTTTGATATTTCTGAAACGTGTTCTGAGGACATCAGCTAATTGAGACGGCTTCATTCAACCTGGTCCCTGACAGGCTTTAATTATAGCCGGAACACAACCTTGAAGACGCTTCATGGAGATCCATGTTCTAAAAGCTTATTCTGTAAAGAGATGTATAAACCTGGAGTTCATTTGCGCCCCACCCCTCAACCACCCCAAGAGATTTAAAAAAAAGGAACCATGGCAAACAGCCAAGGCTGTTCACAGAGAAGTTAAAAAAAAAAAAAAAACCAAAGGGTTAATATGTGAAATGAGGGGTAGGCAGCAGACTACAGACATACCTGTGAAGCAGACGGGGCATTTGAAGGTGCCGCCCATGCCCTCAAAGCTGTGCTCGATCAAGTGGCATTGCAACTTGGCCGGCGAGTCGAACGTCTGGTTGCAGAGCTTGCACTCGTGGTTGAGACCTTCCTCTGCAAGGGCAGGTGAAACACACAGAAATCAGTCACCACCTCCATCAGTAAACAGGACAGTTCCAGAAAAGGCCTTGTGATGAGCCTTGAGCTGGGAATGAACTCAATATTTCAGGCTCACTTTATCATCCTGCTAACAAAGCCTTTGTATTTCCTACATACCAAAACGCAAACACAGGTGCTTGAGAACGCTGACAGAAAAATGACCAATGACAGAAATTAGAAATGCTTAAATGACCAGCTGTGGGGTCAACTTGCTCAGAATTCAGGGGGCTTATGCATCTGTCTGGATCCTGAGCTTCCTCCTGACAGGAGACAATGAGGTTGCATCCCATGATGCGCCAACTGTGCGTGTGGGGAATCAGAAGTAAGGTCAGCCAAGGGATCTTTTGCACTGCTTCTGGGAAAAAAAAAAAAAAAAAAACCGCCATATGGGTATGGATTCTGCGTTCTGGCTTAGTCCAGATATGGCAAACGGGAGCCAGGAATCTGGAACAGCTCATCGGGCCGGTCGAAGGTCAGAGCAGTACTTCAAAGGTCTAATGTCTGGGGTACGACATTCTATGGCAACCCAAAGTATCTGACATTTTCCTCTTTCCAACCCCAAGTGTTTGATGTTAGCAGGTATGGCTTTAATTAAGCCTTCAAGGGCTCTTATCCATATGGGTCAAATTAAGACAGGAATGCTGTGATCGTTCAATACACACACACACATGCACAGACCGCAAGGCTATTGTCCACTTCCTTTAAACAGCACCTATTAGCATCATTTGCTCAACTCCTCAAAATATCCAACATCTGTCATTGGGAGCAACAGCCTAAGACCTAAACAAACAATGGAAAGTTTCAAGAAGTTTCAGCTCGCTTATAGACTCGTGTGATGTACGTGGTGTTTTCTGGGTTTAATGTGATGATCTTGAAGGTGATGTTTACTAAACAACCGTCCAAAAAGCGCTCTTGGGCCCTGGAGAAGCAAGTCTCCGTTTTCCACGTTCCCTTCAGACACGAGTACCAAGCATCAGCTCCGGTTCGTGGTGGCCAGGTGAAAGGGAAAGTTTCAAAACACAATGCATCTGAGGCTGCCTAGCAACAGACTGCCAGAGGCGGAGTCACTGAGAGAAGGGGCACATGGGGTCACAAGGGCCATAGCTCCATTTTAATTGCCATCTTCTGCCAAGCAATGAAATATTTGTGTGTCTCCAGCTCAGTGTTATTATGATGCCTTGGGCAGGTTTCATTTTTAATTCTGTACAAGTGTGTCTGCTAAACTATTTAATAATAGAAAAAATGGCAAAAAAAAAAAAAAAACTCAGAGACCATAGGCCCACAATGATTTCATAAGCAAGTCTGTTTTTTTTCCCCCTCTTCATTCTGTGACAGAACCACATGGGCAGAACCCGATTCTCGTCAGCCCACAAACTGTGGACAATAGCTGCTTGAAATCATGGACTGCAGCCACTGGCTGAACAATGGGCTGTAGTTTTTGGATTTTTGAACCACAGAAATAACAGATTCCTATTCATTTAATGTGGAAAATGTTTTCATGGCTCCGTAAACACACATATAATTCTGATCTTGGCTCTTCGATATGCACTTTGTTATCCATCGTTGACACTACGGACCTCCGCTCTCGCACACACAACGATCACTTCCACTTCGACTCGGCTGCGGAGCCCCATCTACAACGTCTGCCTCACAACTCCATCCCAGTCCCAAGAGAGAGATGGAATTCAATGCATCCTGTGAGCAGAGCCGAACTGCTCTTTCCTGTCGCCACGACCGGAGAGAAACTCGGGGAAGAGTGATGCGCAACTTGAATCAAATACACAACCTGCATTTCACACTAAACCACCATCACAGAACAGACCGCTGTTCATGGACCATGCAAACATTTACTAATTCCATTGTAAGACCTAATGGCTGGACATGGAAGCATGCAAGCATGGAAGCGTTAATGCAGGGAGAACGCTGCTGAACATGTGGCTAATTAAATAACGGGAGAGCTGTACCCAGCCAAAACGCGTTTACCACGCGCCATGAGCACTGGTACGTATTGCTAACTATTGCAAATGGCGTTGGAAAGAGACATCGACCGATTGAGCAAACAACGATCAGATGATCGCCCAGTGCGACGCCTTGCTCATCGGCAATTCGCGGACTATGCAAAATTTCACCAGACCACCACAGGGTGATGATATATAAAACAACTGATCCTGCAGGAGGGACAGCAACCCTGTGCTGGACCATAAACCCAGCGTGTGGATGATGGGGGGTGGGGGGATGCCGCCGGGGATGTGGTACTGTACGTGATGCTACGGGGCATCCCATTGTGAAACCCGTCGCGACCCACTGGAGCTCTTGGTGGGTGAATGATGAAGTGGCTGTCGGGCTACACGGGACCGTGATCAGGGTCAAATCTGATACGCAGCCCATATGGTATGGAAAGAGTTTCACTGTATTTAACAGAAAAAAATTACAAGTGCACTTAAAAAGAGTTTAACCATATTTCTATGTTTTCTTCCCACTTCTACGGAGGAATAAACACAACAGCTCCGGTGTTTCCCAGGGCTGTGTTTGGCATTGTGGAGACCGATGTATTATATAGTATGTACTGCGCATCTACGTATACACGCTGATGTGTATAACTCGCAGTTTCCTGCGGGCCATGCCAACCTGCCCGGCTGTTTCACTGCTCAGTCCAACCTTCTTCTGTGACACCAGAAGTAGGTACAAGGGATGTCTGATTCACACCCCCTATATACCCCAGTAGCCTTTATGTAGTAATATTTCTTTTATGGGGGCTAGAGAGGATGTCACAACATTTCCAGTGATTCCCCATATTTCCCATGACGGTTGAGGTCACTTCCTGACTCATACCCCAACAGGATGACCAATGAGCGCATCCACCAGAGAATCTGGCCCATCTCAACTTTGATGTATCCAGTTACAAGCCAGCTATGGAATTACATCTACTCTACCTCAATACCTCAATTTCTTTTTCCAGCAGAAAAATATATTTTTCCTAGCAGAAACACTCTGACAGCAGCATACGGAATATTTACGGAACAGATTCACTATGCCTTCTCTTCCTTTTCTAACATTCATTGAAGAGCAGAAGGCAAGAGTCAGGAAATAGCTGTTTTGTGACTACATCCATCTACATACATTATATTTATTTATCTGGCAGATGCTTTTTTCCAAAGCAACTTCCAATGAACTCTGTGTAGTGTTACCAGCCCACACACCTTATTCACCAAGGTGACTTACACTGCATCACTCATCCACACATCAGTGGAACACACTCTCTCTGTCACTCACACACTATGGGTGAACCTGAAGAGCACGTCTTTGGACTGTGGGAGGAAACCAGAGCACCCGGAGGAAACCCACGCAGACACAGGGAGAACATGCAAACTCCATACAGACCGAGAGGGGATCAAACCCACATCCTCTCGCACCCCCAAGGAAGGCACTGTGAGACAGCACCGCTACTCGCTGTATCACTGTGCTGACTACAACATCCATTCATGATTTATCACTATTACAATAACTACTATTGTCACATAGCTCTGCATTTTGAATTTGATGTTAAACGCTCAGAGGTTAAGGAGGACACTATAAAAATAAATTGAATAAAATTAATCAAACTAAAGTGAACATAACTAAGCAGAACTAAGAGTAGGCTATGGCCATTCCCGCGTAACCATTCACACACAAGTAATGTGCGCAGTAATGTGTTTGCACAGTATGTGTTTTTTAGGGTGTGGAAATATGAAAAAGGACATATGTATTGAATGGGCTAAGCCATTGTCAAAATTGTGGGTTTAGAAATAGAAATCACGCAAACCTATCTTCAACGATGCTCAAGTCTCGGGTGACAGTACTGTGAAGGAGTATTACTGATCATGTCCAACAGGCTTCACAGTGATCACTCACACAGTGATGTTGAGCTGGTTCTGAAAACTGGATGGGCAAATTTTTCATAAAGATGATGATTTTGAAAACCAGGTCCACATCATCTCCGCTCATTCTTAACCAATAGAAAAGTGACAGCGGTCCTTGCCTTCACCGTCCATTAGATTGGGAAAATGGTTTTCTTTGGCAGCGTGTTCAAATGGGTGGGAACCTCATGGACAAAAATGCAGGGGGGGAGGGGGACTAAAAAAATTATTTCAAAAAGTATTATTTATTTCAGAAAGTATTTACAAGTTCACAAGGTGGATACTTCATTTTCCTTTCAAAAAATTTTAATGAAAACATCTGGATTGCTGGAATGGAAAGACACTGGAAAGACAAGAAAAATGACTACGAAGGCCACATGTCAGGGTAATAAAGAAACAGATATTACCTGTAAATCTACTCTGTATTTGGGTGAGATTTAGGGAGCCACAACCTTCTGCTCAGCAGGGGGTTCTGTTCTAACCATCTTCCCAGCATGAGTTATCACTTAGCAAAGAATGAAGAAAATAAAAGCTCTTAAATGCAGTGCTGAAAGCCCCTTGGCCCTGCGCACACGCGCACACACACACACACGCACACACACACACACACACGCACACACACACACACACACACACACACACACACACACACAGAGAGAGACCCTATATAACTAAAGAGATGAGCAGCTGCACTTGTGCGAGAAGCACGGTTCACCGAGAACCGGGGAAGATCCACTACCGGGCATGGCTCGAACAGGCCACAGGAGGAAGGGTGGTGGACAAACACTCTAGGATGATACTCCAGTGTGTTAGAGTAGAGAAACAATGAAAGCTTGATTATTCTTGGCAAACAGACAAGTCACCTCCTCTTACTTCCCATCACTAGTGGGGCTTTCATTATCCAAATCAACTCCCAATTTTTATCCCTATGCAGATTTTCATATTTTATTTGTAGGATAACGACTTAAGGTGGAGTACCATCCATGAGGAGACATCATGGATATAAAGACCAAAGCAGGCCACCTTTGGTCACTTGAACTGGTAACCTTGTGGTTACAAGTTTAATCACAATGCTACATTGTTACACTGTAGGCACATTGGATGTTTTGCTGTTTTGGTTTCTTTTTTGTTTTGTTTTGTATTTCATAGATATTTCTAGGAAACCTGCGGGAATTTACAAGATTTAAAAGTGTTGTAAGGATGTCTGCACAATCGAAAGACTTCGACAGACTCGCCGTACTGTTACGAACACGTTTAATAACTAGCCACTCGGGTCAGTTTTTACTCTCTAGTCGGAGCATCTGAACTGACTGTGAACTTATTTGCCGTAATTTCTTACGACATCAGTGGCACTTAACAACATCAGCTACGCCACTGGTGTGTGAGTGCTGGTGACGGTCAACCGTTTGCATTTCAGGAGTTTCACAAGTTTCCAGTAGCAAAGCTCAACTGCACCAGCACTAAGATCCCTTTTTAAAAAGGTAACGAACAGATTTGTCATCCATGCAACAAATTAGTAATAAGGCATTCCAAACCACCAAAAATCAAAGTATTTCTGTAGCTTTTGAAGATGCTGTTGGGACAGCTTATTTCAACAATGTGCATAGAAATAGTGTCAAACAGTGCGCGTCAGTGGGCGATGTCAATGTTGACCTGCAGATAAGACCCCGGAGGTGGATTTTCACATCCTCACAAAAGGAGAGGTGCATAACAAAGTGGTTTTAGAAGGTCACTGCGAGGACAAAACTCAGTATGGATGAATGTATTGATTTCCAGAGCAGCCTAATCCAAGCATTCGGGGCCTGGTGCGACTCTGATAAAGTTGTCTGATGATCCTCAGCACGATAAGGAGTGAAGCAGGAGGATATGGAGGGGGGGGAAAAAAAAAAAATCTAAAAATCTAATTCGACAGAACTATAGACCACGCTACAGTGATCTAAAATAAACTCATTTAAAATAATAGTGTTTCGGAATAACTGAAGTATCACATTATTGCAAATAGAACAAGATGTTTGTGATTTCGTTTTATACGACAGTCCGCAGAGTAATCAAGAGAAGAGCCTCTTCCAGACAGCGGCAGCACAAGCTTTTAGCTGTTGATAACACATACTGAAAATCACAATTACATGCTCTGCTCTCTGTTTAATTTCACGCTCCGCTCTCCAGTAGAAAGGGAGCGATGCCGGTAAGGTGCCGCATTGTTCTCGCTGGTGCGGCAGGACCTGGGCTCACTGCTGGAAGGCCGAAGTCTGGATTGTAAACGGGTCAAAGCCCAGAGAGGGTGATAGATCACACCACATGCCGGGGGCGAATTTGCTGAGAGTTGGTCGCAGAAACGGGATGATGGGACAAAAGCAAGGAAACTTGCAGCGAGGAGTGTATTGTCTAGAGCGGAACCTTTTTAACCATAAGATGGCGTAACGGGGTTGGATCAATATGATGATTAAGGGGTAGGAGTGGGCCACCCATTAGTGTGAGCAAGTGAGTTGGGGGGAGGCAAACATGGGCTCCACCCTGCCAGTCAGCAGCGAAGGTGATAATGGGATGCCTAACCTCAGTCATGCCCCTGGTATTGAGCTTGACGTCATTCTGCCAGGTTCCACCCGGTATGGGGGCAGAGCTGACGGAAACGCTTTGGGGTCACAGAAAAATGCACACGGACACGTGTCCTTCGTTCACCCCACAGAGTATCGACGACACAACGTCGTGTTGACAAGTTTGCCCTGATCATCCGCAATCCCACAGCAGATTGTTTCGAAAAGCTCCGACGTGGTGTAAATACATACAGGTAGGCTCACTATACAACTATGAGTAATTATGTGTTTACAAATCAACAGAAAGGAATGCAATGCAGATGAAGATGTTATATGTGCCTAAGGCCCACTGAAAGAGACACAGGATCCTTGGTCCTCATCCTCGTCCACGATGACATAGAATCACTGTTAGAGTAAAGTGTGTTGGTCTCTGGGCTATAGTGCATAATTTACTGAGCGACTTTAACAGTTCGGCACTGATGCTTTTAGTTTAATACCTTTCAGATTCATTATACTGTACCTCTTATATGACCCGTAATGCTAATACATTCTGGAAAAAGAGTTTCTATCAGATAAATAATAGAAGAAATATTTTAACCTAAAAAAGGTTTCCCATGGCAACAGTAAGACTTCCTAGGAGCCCACTGTGTGGTAAATGATGCGTAGAAGCACAACACCACATGAGCACGCCGGAGGTACGGCTGGCCAAAGGGGACAAACCAAGCGGGTCAGCGAGACACATGGAGCAGGTTTTTCATGTATCTTGAGAACATCTTCTACTCACCTGTAGCAAACCACTCAAATGCATCATGTAGGAACGATGTCAAAAAGGCAGCTTTGTTTGTGCTGAGCTGCTTCAGTACCCACCAAGACACCATCCATCCATCCATCCACCCACCCACTCCTTTTCAAAAACCGCTGGTCCAGAGCAGGGTTTTGCTACTCCGGAGCCTCTACCACAAATATCCATGAAAAGGAACTCTGGTATCAACCAGGGTGCTAGGTAGAGTACACATTGGATGGGACATCAGTCCATCACAGGGCAATTACAAACACACACACACACACACACACACACACACACACACACACACACACATACTGTGCACACACTAATTCACCTGATAGACAGTGAAAAGAAAATGCACGTTGTATTACAGTATGCCACAGCAGACTACATTGTATTATATTAAATTTGCCAACAACTAGTGATGAACCACAAAGACCTATTTGAATATCTCATTTAGCCACAGTCTGTTCTGCATGTTAATAATGTATAATAATGTTTCGTACCTATATACGTCTTCTCTATTCTGCAGTATTCTGCAGGCAAAAGGTGGTGTATTTTTAGCCCTCATTTGCACAGAAAATTTAACACCCAGGCCATTTTCTTGGCCGGCACTTCACAGCGGCATACAACTGGCCGGCCACTCCGCTGAGCCGAGCTCCTGCTTATCTGCGCCACTATTAATTGATTATGTACGCGGATGCAGAGAAGCTCACCTGGGCCCTGTGGACCCTGGTACGTGTCACGCTTCTCTCCAGCTTCATTTAGGAGGCGCTCCCGTCTCTCACAAAAGAGGAACATTTGGCGAGGGAAAATTCATCATCAGGTATCTGGAGGTTTTCTAATAGAAAAGGCGTCTCCCGCTGTGCAGAGCAGCTCCGGAGCCAAGCCCACAGGACGGCGAGCAGCAAGCTGCCTTCGCCACAGGGCACACGTCGTTAACATAATTGCATATAGCACAGGCCATGCTACACATTTCATACATCTCCGCAAATAAAACGGAGATCTTTTGCATAATGTTGCAAGCGTGCGTATGTGTTTGTGTGCAATGTACTTTCGTTATACCCCCTTCCAGCCTCAGACCGCTGCTCACACCAGGAGAGAGGACTTCATTACCTCAGCTAAATCAGAATTAGTCGCTTCATTTTGATGGGGAACCTCATTATACAGGCCCTGCTCATCCAGGGAGGAGATGTGAGGTAACGGTGTTGAGGCTGGAGGAGTTGTGGGGGTGGGGGGGTGGGAAATTTGCCTCTGACAGCACATTTGACCACATTCTCAAAAAGCCGCCGTCTTTCTCCTTCTCGCACCGTGTGCCACGTTGTTATTAGATCGAGACGAGAACACCTGCATGTAATTAGTTAATGGCTGTGAAGTGGTCTCGGAGAGCAGGATTAGGTGTGGTACATCCTGTCTCCCCGACAGCCTGCAGGCAAACCCAACACCACTGTGACAAGGCCTCTGTCACGGCTTGGTTCATTGCCCAGTTCATCACATCGCCGCCTCTTCTGTTTCGTCCATTTCCTACACGTGCAAATTCATTAGAAGAGCTAATAAGGCACCCTGAAGTCAAAAAGCAAGTCAAGTGAAATTAGAGGACAAGCAAACTAAAGTGTGAGAGGAAAGCAGGGTGGATCTGCATCTCTCTGGCAGAAGGAGCATTCAATCATACACAATCATGCCTGTTGTTTCAGGATGATCCATACGTTGAGTTCAAAAACACTACACGTTAAATAATTCATAACTTATAAAAAAAGACTGAATAGAACTTAAAACAGTAATACATACAAACCTGAGAAGGTGCATGATTGCTTTTCATTAGTACTCGCTGTGACAAGGACATGTCCAGTGTGAGAGACAACGACAAAACATTGCTAGTGTGCAATGATCCCCACATGGTCTGACCTCACACTCCTCAACTGACAAGAGTCATTCTTTTGGATCCCAACTTCTTCCAAGAAAGCGTAGACTCAACAGAAGTGCGTCACGAAAGAACTCCTCGAACAGATAAGCCCCTCCCCTTTAGTCACACCCCCTCTGTCTCTTGTAAGACAGATTTTGATTGGCAGCTGGGTCCCCAAATGGTAATGCCCTCCCTGTCCCTACACAGCAACACAACCGCTGACAAATATAGGGGGTGTCACCTGACGGGCCATCTTGACTTTACATTAGCATTCAATTTACATCTCACTATGGAGATGATCTCAGCAAGCAAAACACAGAAAAGGATGTCCTGTAAGTATATCAAGTAGCGCACAGAATCTCTACAGCCGACCTCTTCAAACTTTGTTCACGGCAACACGAACTCGGGTTCAAATCCCACATCCCGCTGCCGTACCCTTGACCAGAAAAATACCTGGCTCGATAAATGGGTAAATCACGGCGAGTACCTTCGAGTACAAACCCAATACTCTAGGTTACAAAGGTGTCCGAAAAATTAATGAATAACAAAATCTATTTACGTTTATTACATTTATTCAAATATAAAACAATATGGTAGGTGATGTTAGTTCCAGTTGAGACATGTTTGTACCACTCTACTAGTATACTTCATATTGTTTTGTTGTTTTGCATATATCACTTCCAATTTTGCCACAACCAAATGTCAACTGACGGATGTGTCAGTAAACAGCTCAGTTGTTTTTTTCCACAAACATGACAGGGTGGTATGAGAACAGCTCAGATCAACACAGCTGTCATTCAACATGCCAGGATGAGCAGGAAAACGCGTTTGATCATTTCAAATCCACATAAAATACGGCTCACTCCGAAGGCTGCTGAAGTAACTAATAATTACAGTCATACGGCCCAGGTGTAAGCAATTCAAAGTGTGGGGGATACGTTTCCTTTCAGAATAAGAACTGAGTAATTTATACAACAGAACTGTATAAATCTGCTACAGTATATAACTTCAAAAATACAAACTGTTGTATCAAATTGGGGGGGATGCGGTGGCATGGCACGTTTGGCCGGGTCCTGCTCTCTGGTGGGTCTAGATTTCGAGTCCCGCTTGGGGTGCCGTGCGATGGACTGGCGTCCCGTCCTGGGTGTGTCTCCTCCCACTCCAGCCTTGCGCCCTGTGTTGCTGGGTTAGGCTCCGGTTCGCCGCGACCCCGCTTGGGATAAGCGGTTTCAGACAGTGTGTGTGTGTGTGTGTCAAATTGTTTTCAGCTCTGCAAAAGAACAGAATGATACCTCTATGTTGAAAAAGAACATGGACTAAGCAACAACCTTATGTGGAGTTTGCGGTGGAAGCGTCATGTGGACATTGCTTCCTTTTCATGTCACCCCACTTGTGGACAAAGATTCCCAAGATGCCAGACGAACTCCTTCAACCCTACAACACATTTGTCCAAAAGCAACTGCTGGTCCATTAAGAGCATCAGAAGATACTGTAGTAAACATGAGGCTGTCTGGGGGATCCATGCAAAAAAACAGATTCAGACAGCTAGGGGGAGGGGAAGACGGACCCCCCGGAGCAACCCAGTGCACCAAAGCACTCGGGTACCGGTATAGTGAAACACACAAAAACAAAACCTCTCTGCAAAAGGACATCAGAAGTGAGCGGTGCCTTTAAGAGCTTAGCAACATGCCGAGGTGCCACAGTGTGGTACGCCGCTCTGACAGCGTTCCCTGCCTGTGGAGTAATTAAAGCTGAATAGCTGCTCGTGACTCGTACCCAGACCTCAAAGGCTCAAAGCGATGCTGCACGGCCTCCTCGGATGGCGGGATAACTCGGGGAGAGAACTCTGACAGCTCCGCATGGCTCCGGAATGGGAGCGACGCGATCGTGTGACAGGTACCTCATCCCTGTCCGGGCGCTTGAGCCCCGGCGTCGCGCTGATTGACGGCTTTCCAGAACGAGCGCGCACGGTGACAGTTCCATTAGAGCAAAACGCCGGAGCCACGCTCTGCGTACCTGCGTTCTCCTCCTCTTCGCAAGCACCGCGAAAACGCATAGAAGAGAACAAAACAAGCGTGCGCCGTTTCTGGGGAACCCGGAAAGCCCAGAAGAAAAAAAACCAACCGAACAAAAGTAAAAAAAAATAAAATTTAAAGAAACAAAAAAAAGAAAAAAAAAAAAAAAACCACAGAGACAGATCTGAAGCTATTCCCCAAAGCGTGTGGGCTCAGTTAAAGCCCCTGACAACTCTTTCATACAGTTGTGTTACTGTTCAAAAACGCTGCATCTGATGTTTGTATGTCAGGCTTCCACACACAAACACTCCCATGCAAACTACTGTTCTGCTGCCCTCTTGGCAGATTCCACACAAATGACTCTGACAGGATGTATGCTTTCGTCACAATTTAACCAAAGGAGAACTTATTAAAGGGTTTGCTGAGCAGGTGGAGAAACAGAACAACATATTTATCATTATTCGTTCATTTATCTGACACTTTACACCAAAGTTACTTACAATGTGAGGTTTGCGCATTAAACCTATTTACACAGCTGGGTCATTTTTACTGTCTCAATTCAGGGTAAGCACCGTGGTACAGGTTACTATAGCAGAAGGGTTTTTCAAACCCATGTCCTTTGAATTCAAGGCAATAACTTCGACCGCTACGCCACCTGCTGGCCCTGTACACACGTGCTGTCTGTAATTAGGCGCACTCCGTGTTTTAGGAAAACGTGCTGCTCCTGACGCATCTTGTTCGCTAAACGATTCGCTGAAACTGAACGTGTTTTACTGCAGTAAGCAGTCTGGCTCTGCCTGCTTATACGGGAAGTGTTTTTTTTTTACGTGTTTGCTGAGCGCACCCGTGGCTCTGACACACCTCCGCTTGCAGTCGTCTTCACCTTCACCTCAGAATGGCGAGGTGAAGGATGGAAGCCCCCTCGGTGCTCTCAATTATCCTGGGAAACAGCGGGTGCAGAATGGGGGCGCCGGGCCCGGGTAATTCGGTCCCAGCGGAGGCCCTCTCGTGCTGCTCGCACGGCTGGAACCGCCGACAGCCGGAGGACCTGCGCTGCCTCCCGGGGGGCTGTCTACACTCTTGTCGCAGTGTGACGGCCACAGCTCACTCCTCCAGGGGTCGCCGCCACCTCCCAGTGCCACACCGACGCTCCAAGGCCACACTGTAGGGTTCAACAGCCTCCTCAACCAGTTGTGGGGGGGGGGGGGGGGGGTGCTCCCAACCGAGCTTTAACGCTGCGCTGCCTCACTGCTACTCACGGCCAGGTATAAGAGAGAGGCTGCTGAGGAACGCCAGCCCGAGATCAGATCCCTCTTCCTTTAAGCGGGGCATCCTAAAGACGGACAACTAATACTTCATAAGATTTAAAGGGAAACAGCAACTGTCACTTCGAAACAGCAACTGTCACGCTAGTCGAGCAGAATCCTTCAAAAGCGTTCTGGTTTTCGCTTTGCCCGAGAACCTTCTCCGTTCCCATGAGAGTAGAAAGGTTCCTTCGCCCAGCTGTCCTGCTCCGAGCGTGGAGAAAGCCACAGGGAAAAGCACCCAGCTGAGGAAGCCGATTTCCCCACATGCTAGCTGACACTATGCCGGAGAATGCTGATGGGATTTTTTTAAAAAAAAAAAGCAGGTAGCCATTTCAGTGGAGCGTTATTAGTCCAGGGTCCTTCTGGCTGCATTAACTTCCTGACCCTGACGCCTGACATGTTGACCGACTGCTCTCGATTGGCACCGACGCTTTAACTCCGCTCTGCTTGAAGCCCCTCTCTCAATCATCAGCCCTCCTCTGTAGTGCGTGGCACCGCGAAAGAAGACGTGACGGACAGCGGTACCTCGGTGGCCTTCGCATTTCTGCGGGAAGTACAGCCGTATACTCCGAAAATGAGAGGGAAAAAAGTGTCCTAAACCAGAAAAAATAAAAAACCAGAACACACTACAACCCAAAAATACGAAAACAGATTTAAATACAGGGCAGGAGAGGAGGTAAAACGGGGCTGAGATTCGCAACAGTGTTGCAGGCTCTCCGAAAAAATATTTATCTGTTTGAGGGAGGCGTTTGCGTGGATAAAAGCGCTGCTTTCGCAGCACCAGGCGCCCGCTCCGGGGCAAGCCGGTCCGAGTCGGCCTCTCTCTCCAGATCCATTTCCTCTCCCTAGGCGTCCTGTGTTAACCTGGTGATTAAGTGCCTTGCTTTAAGAGCAATTCACCTGCCTCCCGCATCCCAGTGGCCCGCCCGCCCCCGGGGAGACGAGGTGGAGAACAGAAAAGTTCCACATATGGCGCGGTCGGCCCGCTTCCAGGCTGCCGAGGGTCCGCTCTGGGGACGGCGGCTCCTAAAAAGGCGCAGCTGTCCTCGGTGGCCGTCTGCCTCGCCGCACCTCCGCACGCTCTGCTCCTCTCCCCTCGGATGCCGTTGGCCGCGTGCACCGGCAGCCATTTTAGGTTCCCGCTACAGCCATCCCTCCGGCCCCGAGTCCCGTGCAACATTTGGTCGCAGGCTGCCGGTTAATCAAATTCCTCCATCTGGCGCCCTCCCCGCGGAGCAGGAAAAGGTGCGTGCCGCTCCCGGCTGCAGGCCCATACTGGGGACGGTGGGCCTTCCTCCTCAACGCAGAGGAACCCAGCCTGCCAGGGGCACCAAAGGGGGGGTCAGGAGCTGCAGGTTTTCTTTTTGTTTTTTTTTTTTTTTTTTAAATCGCTTTCAGGGCAGTGAGGCAATGAAGGCCAGGTGCAGGACCAGAATGGCGGGCGGGGGTGGGAGATCAGCTCGGCAGGAAACTCGATAGCTCGGCAGAGCGGGCTGGGACACGGCTACGGTCTGCCTTCCCATGATCCCTCCCTGCGGGAGAACAAAATCTCCATCCCTGGGAAGAACAGGGAGGAATACAACCAGCCCAAGCATCGCATATGTAATGGAACATCACAAAGGAGACCTTCTCTTAAACCTTCAATCAGTCTCAGAATTTTCATAGGGGTACGGTACGTCTCCAGTTTACCACACCCACATTTCAACAGGGGATTTTTCCGACCGCGAGCTATGTTTCGCACCCTTATCAGCCTCAGGATCCATTCTATGAAGCTGCCTGTATCTGTATGAACTAAAACAATTAAGTTCAAGAACTTTCCTCAAGGTCACAGCCGCAGCAGGCCTTCGGGGGTTTTGAGCATACAGCCTTCTGGTGTCTCCTCTTAACTGTTGGGGGTCTGATGTGAACGCCACCTGCTGCCTGAGCTTCTCACGATGCAATCTCTGTTGAAAAGCACCTCCTCCTGTCACAGTTTCAAAGTGATGTCAGCCATCTGGAGGGAGGGTCTCCCTCAAAGCATCTCTCTCTCCCTCACTCTCTTTCTCTCTCTGTCTCTGTCTCTCTCTCTGAAGACTCAAGAGTGCAGCATCATGTTCCAGTAATTTGGCCGGAGGAGCAGGAGGGAGAGAGGAAAGGAAAATCAATGTTTCTTTTACAGGCCCTCTATGAATTGATGAGCACTTTCTTCGGGGAATTACAAACACTGTAAGAACTCCTCTGGCCTGAACAGACATTAATGAGAGCAATGACATTGTGCTTAAGGTCATCCTGGACTTGGGTGTTGGTTCAGATACTTTTAAAGGGGAAACCAAAAGAACCTAAACAGAATCAATCTATCAAAAACGTGAATACCAAAGAACGAATGCAGTAAATATGGAGAAGTACAACAACCAAAGTGTGTTTTATTTTTAGTAACAGTTATAAAATGAATAAAAGTCTTGGGAACTCGCATGATGGAAATAATTACAGCATAATACTCCTCTGTTGTAGAACTGCCATATCTTTCTAACTAAATTAAAAAATGCTTCCAAAATATACAACAGAAAGAGGTCTGGACCTGCTACAACACTGCACTCCTGTACCTATGGCCACTTGGTCGTCCCACTCACAAGGGGTCCAAAATCAAAAGTCCGTTGGTTCTTGGTTTTGGACCTGATGTGCTCGGATGTACTTCCTCTGTCCCTCAGAGCTGCTGAATCCTGTTGAACATTTAAGAATGGTCTCAAACCTCCAACAACCCTTCACCAACCCTCTTCACCAACAGATTCCCATTGAAATTGGGCTTTATGGTTTGGGACAAACTTATGTACACTGGAACGAGCAGGCAGCAAATCGCCACCCGTGACATGGGCCCAGCAGTGGAAACCACCTCACATTTCTGCATTTATTTTCCTGATTCTCTTGAATGGGAGTGCAAGGTTCCTAGAACGTCACCTCCCAAACACCTGTTCAGCATGCCTCCACTATGAAGGACGTCCAAATGGAGAGACCCTTGGAAGACAGTGCACACACGCCGAACTGTGTGCCAGGGCCGTAAATGAGAAAACGATGATATGGAAAGACACGAGAAAGGCAGAGGAGTGTGGAAAACCGCGGTGCAGCCCTAGGGTCTGAGGTGCCTCTACTGCTGCAGGTGGACTCATTTCAGCTTTAATGACTCTTATGGCTTGAATGTTGATGGAGGCAGAAGGGTTGCTGTCAGTAACACAGGCCTTGCATTTTAGCACAAACTGCACACAGTCCCATCAGGACCCACTAGAAAACAACTGGCAGCAGGGCTATAGGGGCCGGCAGGGGCCCCCAGAGACTGCACAGCATACCAACTGGGAGGAGGGGTAGTGAACAGCAGGGCTAAGAGAGCTTCTGCCTGCATATGTGTGTACATGAGAGAAATCATGTTTTGCAACATTGATGGAACACTGCAAACCCTAAAAAATTTAATTGGTTTTATACACACGCACACACACACACACACACACACACACACACACACACACAGGTATATTCTGTACCCTACAGAGCAAAACACACAGCAGTTCACTACCTACCAACCAACGTCAACAACCACTTGTCCCAGCGGGGGTTGCGGCAAAAAAAACTTGAATTTCTAGAAATGTTTTCTTTCTTATTAGTGTTCAGTCCTTTTGCATATCACTTAATGTACACCATTGAGTCTGCCACTGCCTTGCGCTGTGGCCTGCTGCTGTAGTACCTTGATCTTACCCTGAATTGATATGGTAAAAATTACCCTGCTGTATAATGGGCAAATAAATAGTTTACTGCGTAAACCGAAAATTTTAAGTGACTCTGAAAATGGTCAAATAAATAAATGAAAAATAAACAGTTGAACAAATGTCTCTGTGTGTGTGTCTGTCTGTGTGCACCTCCCTCACAGTGCACTGCCAAGCAGTGGGAGATGCAGGGAAACATCCGGTGCCCGGCTCCCTGGGGGGGCATCTGGGCCGGCGGCAGACCCCCCCTACTGTGCCCACATCTGTTCCGCAGCTGAGAGCGCCACAAAAGACACCAACAACCCCAAAGCTCCGAATGCCCCCATCACTCCGATGCTGCTCAGTGTTGGCCTGTTAGAACAGCAACACGGCAAATCCCCTCAATGGACACCCAGCCCACAAAATTAGAAATACACAGAGAGGGACAACAATGATATAACACTAATGATAATAAATAATAATTACTGGAAGAATAAAAATACTAAAAAGGTATAAAGGTTTGCAAAGCTCAAATAAACAGCGATGCAATAAACAGGATGTTTTTTCAAACCTCTCCGCCTCACAGAATTCCTAGGTGAATAATGTAAGAATTTCCTTAAAAGTTGCATTTCATACACAGTATTTCAATAATCAACAACGTAGAAAAAAGTTTTAAAAACTGAATGTATAGTGTAATAAAATGAACAATCTTCCTTCTAGGCATCACCATCTACTCAGAGCTCCAAAACAATAAAATACAGAAGCTTATCTGTTAGGGCAGCACATGAAACTGGTGGTTCCTTGGCTGTGGGTTCGAATGCAGCTCAGTATGTGTAGAGTTTGTATGTTCTCACTGTTTCACAAGGGTTTCCTTCACATGTTCTGGTTTCCTCCCATAATCTAAAGGTGTCTGTAGAGTACATTGGTGACTCTGAAATGTTTGTTGTATGGCAGTGGCTGTGTGTGGTTGCCCTGTGATAGCCTGCTCATGATGTACCCAGCCTCACACTCTATGATTCTGGGACAGGCTCCAGACCACTGCCACCCTGCTCTGGACAAGTGGTTACTGATGATAGATGAATGAGTTCTACTGGTGAGAGTAAATGACACTGCTTATCGCTGCTATTGGTTCCCTTTGCAGAGTCACAGGGAGAGCAAGCCCTTTCCTCACAGAGGATCTCCGAGTGTCACCGTCTCTAACCTGGCTTGACTTGTGGTGCAAATTTCAGGCCCTCATTCATAATGTGCCATAAACATTTAAATGCAGCAGACAACACTACATTCAGCTGTTTTTCAGTACAGAAAAATAGTAGCGCCCCTGTATCACCAGGACCGCAGTGTTCGGCACCGTGACAAGAAGTTTAGCAGCTAAGACTTCTGATTGTCCATTGCATCACAGCCAGGACAGTAATACCTTGCTTTAGGCAAAGGCGCTACACTGTAAGTGTTAAAACAATAACTTCAACTGATAAAGGTGTAGAAGTACTTGTAAAATCCAACTTTACAAAGATAATCAGTACTTTACTGTCAGCAAAGGTTAATGTGTAGTAAATTTATTGTTATTCCATTACTTATGTGAAAACATCACTGAAAGGATTACATATTTTTCCATTAAATATTTTAATTAGAAAACTACCAGGGTAATATGAGTGTATGCCAGCATCGCATATGGAAAAGAAATCTGCTTAGGGAAATAAAGCGGATTTTAATAATTAGAAATCCTGATTATAAAATGATTTATGTCTTTATCATATGAAAATTCCAAATACAATCCCCAATGACAACACCAGCATTAACATGCATGAAAACACATGTATGTGCATACACACGGACACATAACTCAGTGCTTCTGCCACAGGTTTTTTACCTCTAGAAAGTGGTAGTCACAGCCCTGCAGCTGGCCAGACTGGAAAGCTGCAAATCCAGTGGCCACCGATGTGGGGGCTGGGCACCAGCAGGAGTGACCCTGTTTTTTCCCAGCGAGAATCCACAGTCGGGAGGGGGCTGCCCGACCAGAAGCCCGTTTGGCACAACCCTCCTCTGACTGATGAGCCACAACTTGGGCCATAATGAGCCTTTAGGATGCTAACGCCGGACACATTAATATTTCTTGATAATAATCATTACGTTTTAAGCACCTTTCCCAAAGTGGACTGGCTAGAGGGAATAGCCAGGTATCTTCAGCTGAAGAAAATCAGGTGGAGGCTATGCTTGCCAAAGAACAAAAATGATGTTAGCATTTAATGGTGATAATGATAATGATAATAAAGGCAGATAACTTTACAAATGACTTGTTCAGTACTCTGCCGAGATCAGGAGCTCTGAGGATACCTCAAATTATCTCACACAGCCATTTCTGCACTTTCCATACATCTTTCTTAGGCCAGAAATTCATATGAGCTTCTCTCAGTAGACACCATGGCTACAACCTGGCCGTGATGCCATTATATTGTGTAATATTGTGTTATACTGTATAAGTTCTTCACTTATTACTCAAGCTTTTGATTCCCTCTGCCCCGTGCACTAAGCTGAGAGGGATGCGTTACATTCCTCACCAAGCTGAATTTATTAGAATATTTAAACATTACAGGATCTACCAATAATACAATTTTTAAGTGCGCAAATCATAATAGGCAACCATGAGTGAGGACACACTGGTCTGCTGATTAAAATTATCTTTGTAGTAGGTCACTGATTGTGAGGATGCAACAAGAAAAAAGCAAAATTTATCCCGAATATGAGTAATTTAAACAAGTGGGAAGTAATGAGTTAGATTCACGCTATTGTTTGTACTTGAATTGTGACTTTTTCCATGTTTGAGTAGTTTCTTATATGACTTTTTACATTTACGAAAATAAATTAGAGTGCTTTCACATTAAATTTTTTTAAAAGTAAGAGTATATTTACTTTAGTATTGGTTTTGCCTACCAACCTCTGGTTTCTTGAACAGTAGCATTTAAACCAAGTCTTACAAGATGAAGAAGAAATAACTGCCGTACAGAATTTCTTTAAAAGCAAAAATATATATAATGTAAATTTAACAAGAAAAAATACCCTATTATACTATTTATGTTGTTGAAGGCTTTGTTCTTACATAAAATGCCTAGATGAAATGTGCATAATTGGTACAATCACGCAATTAAGACTGTTTAATTACAAATCAAGTCTGATTATATAATAACTATGAACAGGGTAAAAAAATGATAAATCTTGATGGGTGTTTTGTTACCAAGGAAATTACACATTACTACTTCACAAAGAATATTTTAAATCACTATAGCATTAATATTAGTGGAGAGAATCATTAACATTGAAATGAATAAAACATTTCATCAAAGGACCTGTAAGATTTCTATCAGACCAAGACATTCAAGGGACACTCAGTATTGCACCTCTTCACTCAATGAATGTCTGTGAACAAAACGTGTGTAAAATATAACAGCTGAAAGTAACAGTCATAAACCATCATCCCATTATTTTGACTCAAAAATCCATCCATCCATCCATCCATCCATCCATCCATCCATCCATCCATTTTCTTGCCTGCTTATCCTTCTAGGGTCCCAGTGGCAACATGGAGAGCAGAGAGGCCCAGCCGCCCCTGTCCCCTGCAACTTCCTCCAGCTCAGCCAGGGGGATCCCCAACCACTCAAAAATATCATGTAAAATCTGGACTGACTGCAGATTCACACAAAATTAACACATTTGACAAACAGTCTTCTCTGTGCTGTTATTACACACAGAAAAACTGGTAAAATAACCCAGTAATATTCTGCGAATCATGTGTGTTTTTCTAGTCTTCTGAATGTAAATAACTTGGAAAAGTAACTGAGGCGAGAAACAGCAGCGCTACAATAGATCCAGTTACAATATGTGATGTGTAACAGAAGCACATCAAGTCTACCGGAGCACTGACACTAACGGGTCCGGATGAAAAGTAAGACGATGATGGAGTGCTGTATTCAGTCTTTACCCTCTCTCCACATGCCGCGTCTGCCAGTGGAGTGGAACTGGATGGCCTCCACCCACAGCACCTGTAACCGATTAAAGCAACGTAACATTCCACCAGGCTCCGGAACTTGGGCCAGGGGCATCACAAAGGCTTTTATTTACCACAACTTACAAAAATGTGCCGTACTCTTTCTTATAATCAGAGGAACTGTGTCTTTGTCAGTCTGTTTGTGGCATAACCATGTAACAGTCAAGGGATACACCAGGCTGTCTCCATCGTCACTGTGTCGTTCTATCTCCGGTCCGCACCTTTCCGATCCAGAGAGGACTATTTGCTCCGTCTTCCATATATCCAGCTGCTTAGCAACATAAATGATTATGTGGCGAAGCTATGAGGATTCTGGGAAGGGCTAACAATCATCGGGATCGTGGCTTACTGTCCACAATCGGAAGGATCAACATCAACACGGCGAGGGCACTCTGCTGCAAAGGCATGAATAAAACATGGAAACACACGGGTCAGTGACTGCTCGCTGCTGCGGAAAATCATCTAAATGAGAGAAATAGTGGAAATGACCGCCTGTAACATTTGTCACCACGTTCCTGTGCTGCTCAGAATGATCAAATTAAGAAATACATCTCGGTTGCATGTCTTTGTATTTGCATGCAGTTGTGCTGTCGTGAAGGTATCTGATTAGCTCTGCATTGATTTATTGTGTGGGCTTGAAACATATAGGAGTAGTTTTTAAATCACAACGCTAAACAAATGTTTGTGCAGCACAAAAGTGTTAAACAGTGAACACAAAGCAACAAGGCAAAAGCAACAGAAACAAATGGGCAAACTGGGGGGAAAAAAAACCCAAAACAAAGAATTAAGTAAGTTAATGCCTCTCTGTGGTTTAAGCGTCCCTTGGGTATATTAGAGAAATTGCAATATAATGAGCACAAAGTTGCAGCTAATTGCTTATGGCCAATAACATACTTGGCTGCCCAGGAGGTTTTGTAGTGCACCTTTTCTAAGCAACGCTGAACTGTATTAATCATCAATTAACGCAGAGTGGAGATCACGCTGAACCGGCGGGTGACTAGATTACTCACGCAAGTCAAAAGCCAGCGCACACTTCTACAAAAGCAGTTTCAGCTCGCTCTCCCTCCTTCAAAGAGGCCCCAATTAAGAGCTGTTTAAGGACCAATTATAGAGATTTGAAACAGAGGTGTAGCAAGAGCACTCTGATGCCATCTGGAATCACGAATGAACGAACTTGGACCTTTGCTTCCGTTGCGGCCTTGGGGAGCGCGATAGGCACCACTCGGCTGCGATCCCACCAGCTAATGCTACAGGAAGCTTGTCTTTGGTTTACCAGACGGCCGGTACCCTCCCCCACCTTAGAGTGCAATAAGGGTGTAGAGTCCGCCTGCAGTAGCAAGGTCTCCAGGGGCCCTGGGCAATTGTGGGGTTTGAGCAGGCAACAAAACAGGGCATTTTCTCATTATGTTTCCGCCTTGTTGCAGAGCTAGTTACGGCAGGCAGATTAAATGTCACCCGATTGGTGTTTTTGCCATGTAAACAGTAAGCAACGGAGCATTTTTCTTTTGAAGACCAAGGAAAGGCCAGCTTTGCTCGGCGTAGCCTTGCGCCCGCCTTGGTCGCAGCTCTGAGAGAGGGCACACTGCCGCCCCCTATAGAGTCACCAGCTGTACAGCGAATTAGCATGTCTCCGACTGAGGCCTACTGGGCTGCTGCACCGTCCTGTGACATGGGGCTTGGCAGGTGATGCTGCTTGTCAACAGCCCAACTGGTAGAGGTGACTCGGTGACTTGGAGCTCACCTCAGGTTTCTCACACCGCTGCTTTGGCCACTGTTACCCGAAGGGCAAAGAAAACACTTCTGTTGTCGAATTAAAATGTATACTTGCGAATTGTTTTAAAGAAGCCATGAAAAAGCCAACGAAAAGAAACAGTGTGAGTAGGGAAAATTTGTTTGGGTTTACAGAAGAGATTCCTTCAAAACTCCACCTAGATGAAACATAAGAGCTTAAGTGGCTATGGTCTACAAAAATCTGTGGAGGTGTTGCTAACACAGCTGCAGCAATTATGGAAAGAAAGAAGACCAGTACAAATATAACCAAAAGCGAGGAAAACTGTGGACTTCACGGTTGTGACTGATGACACCTGTGCATTAAAGACGCCCACTGATTAACACAAACAAAAGCATGGCAAGGAAAACGTGTGAATTTGTACAAAATTCGTTGCACAACTGAACCACAACTGATTCCATTCATTTTTAAAAATGTCCAAAGTCATGCTGCAAGAGAAACAAAGCCACAACTAACAACAGATGCAACAGAAACCCGGAATGCTAATGACTTTAAAATTCCTTTGGCTGAAAAGGAAAAAAAACATGCAACCCATCCATGAAAGTGCCCTTTGCCAGAAAACACTAAGTAAGAGTGACCAACTGCCTTCTCGCCTGGTGCTAAATTGTTCCTTGGTTGGTAGCGTGTTGGCCTCCCCTCCCACGAGCGAAGCACACAAAGGCAGCCCCATACAGCGCCGCAGGCTGCACTGCAACTGTGAGTTTCCTCAACTGGGCTGTATGGAGCGGCTCGAGGACCACTGGGGCCGGGCAGTCTCCATCCTGCCGTCTCCTCCCTTTAACAACCCTATTTGCACATCCAACGTATAAAAGGTCTACAGCACGGCGCAGTCCAGCCGGCTCTCCACTCCCGCTTCCATCAGCCTTCTTGCTGATGTATTAAAATGTGCTGGCAGACAAAGGACTCGCGGGAGTTTCAGCTTAAACTGTGATTGGAGGGCTAGAGCGTGAGGGGCAGGGCAACAACATTCCATTACCGCCATTTGTCACTATGTTCCCCTTCTCTTTTGTTTTTGTACCAGGCCATATCTTTTCTAATGGATCCGTCGCTGCTCATCAACACTGCCAGTGGGCAGGGCTTACGATGCCCACAAGAATGGGCGTTATTCCACCATTACCTAGGACCGAGACATGACAGCTGACGGAAACTGACCTGGGCCCAAGCTAATCTCTCCTGGACAGATGGCCATTATAGCAGAGAGCATCCCCTTCTAGTGGGGGCAGAAAATGTTCTTAAATCTTGTCCAAATGAGGATGTTTTCATCCAAATTGATTTCCCAGTAATAAGCCCTGGGTCCAAGTGAAAGCTACTGTCGCTGAGGAAGCCTGTTGTGGAACTTCCATCGTTTATTAAGCCCCAAATCAGCTGCATGAGACCTGCTCATTTCGTCTCCAGCTGTTTGCCTTTTCTTTTACAGCTGAATTTATCACAGCAACAAAGGTGCCTTTAGAAGCAGTGAAAGACACAGCATTTAGCCCGGGGAATTAAAATGTTATGGGGTAAATACATAATTATTCCATGTGGGTCCTACTTATTTTTTACAGGAGGTAGTAATAAAATAAGTATTGATAGCCCAAATTACTAAACATCTAGGAAAAATATATTTTAAATATATTGGAATCTTGACCCCATGAGGGACAAGCGGTTCTGAAGATGTGTGTGTGTGTGTGTGTGTATATTGGAATCTATTTGTAATATAGACATATGACAATCCCAAAATACATTATTGTTCTCATTATAATATCTTAAAATATTCCTTAAATGAGAATATTCTCAATTTATATAAATAAATAACATTCTTATTATATTCAAAAAAATTGCTCTAATTTCCATATTCAATTTTGCATTCATGAATTAATTTCAAATTCACTCAAAATAAATATTAGACTATTTACTGGTGACCTACTGTATGAACATCATATCTTTGTTGAGGGAATTAAATGCATTTGGATTGAAATCAATCAAAATGACAAGCAACACAGAAGCAAACAAATAAAAAAAGACAAGAGAAGCAACAAAATGCATCAGTTCTCAGTTTTCACCCACTGTGACACTGGGATGCAACTCAAGGCGGTTTAAATTACTTGGTTATTTTGGCTTTTCTGTTTTTTTCTTGCTTGATTTGCTTTAACTACAAAATCTGCAGTGTTACAGAATAGGTGGATTGAACTCTGTCTTCTGTTGTCATCGCAGCACACAAGTCTAATTTACACAATGTAGGAAACTGTTTCAATTAGTATTTCAATGCACAGCACCAAAAAAACAACAACCCCAGTTAAATTCTGAAAATTACTTCTGACCCTCTTCTTAAATTTACTTTCTGATTTTTTTAAAAAAGTAATACCAGGTGCAATCAACTCTTTCTCAGGTGATCCAAAAAAAAAAATTAAAAAAACTACCTTCATTTTGTAACCAGGTTTTTAATCAGAGGGGAAAAAACAAGTCATCGCTACAAAATTTGCAACCTTGAACTTAAATGTACTGGAATTACTGAAAAAGATCAGACATTCCTCAACATGTTCCCCTTTCTTTGCATTTGGCTCAGCAACAGAGACTGGATGTGACAACCAGAAGGTTCGATGTTGTGAATGACGAACATTGGCAGAGCTGCTTCAGAAAGTCCCCAGCTGTATAATGGGGAAAACCCATGAAAGCCGTAAGCTGCGTCAGTCATTAACAAATGCGAATGAGTGATTAGTGCGTGACTCAAATGCACAGAAGACCCATCTGCATCTGGCACAGGAGACCTCAGACAGAAGTCTTCTGAGGTGAATGCTTCGGGAAGAAAAAGAAAAACTCTAAAGTAGAACATCATCTAGAGCATCCCAGCCCACTCTCCTCGAGTCGTCAGGGACAGCAGACGGGTAGGGACTCAAGGAATGCTTAAAAGAGGACGACAACCAGAGTATTGTGGGAAAGCACAAGGTTTTGCCTCTGTCATCTCTTAAATTTGGCTGGAAAAGCACATACTTCTCACTTGGGAGTCAGTCGCAAGCAGTACTAAGAGTACATACTCCTGCCTCATGTCTGGTACCAGTGATGGTGGGGTCTCAGCCATAGGGTTTAGCATGGAAATGCTGCACTGTCAGAAACCATCAGTCCAAGATGCTGTCTCTAGGTGCATAGTGCCAAAGGAGAAATGTATTATTCAGGGATCAACATGCTGAAGAGAGAAGAGGCACTGTTAGAATCGAGAGATCAACAAAATTAGAGTTTTCGGCTCACATCTGTAACACAACTTTCTCAACACGCGACACCGACACTCAGGGTGGCGTTCTCAAAGGATGGCCATTGAGAGGGCCAGGAAGATGCACCTAGCACAGTGCTACAGCAGCAAACTATCGATTTCTTTCAAGGACCCTCCACCACAACTCTCACACTTCCACTTGTCAAAACTCTTATCACACTCATGTCAAAGCATAAATCGGGGCAGAAAAAAAAGAGTAAGATATTGGGGGGAAAAGAGAATACTGGACAGCTAGGAGAAGAAACAACTCTGTCAGTAGGAAACAAACACAAAAAGGCATAAGGCATAAACTATAGATATGCACACAAATATATCTATAGCAATTTACTCACAGCAACCATACGGGTTTCCCACGGTCCATTTAAAAAAGTCAACAATCCATGTGTATCTTCAGACCATAATTCAGAACTCCTGTTCCGTTATTCAGCACCAAATAAGATATGCAACTCATTCTTACCGAGCATGTGGTTCGCGACATGTACTTGGATGTCCCATTCGCTGTAGAAAACCATCTGGCACTTGATACACTGGTACGTCTTCTTCTGCATAGTAAAAGAAGCAATTCAATGGGGTGAATTTAACTGCTCGTCAAAGTGTTCGGTACCTGACTCTCATGCAAGCCAAGTTGTGAGAGACTGCCAGTTGTGATTAATACAATGGATGGTCAACAACAACAAATTGCATGATCAAGTAGAAGACAATAGTTGCATACAATGGAGATCCCTGGAGGAAATGTAGACCATACAATGATTAGGAGTGGAGGTCATGCAAACACAAGAGCAAACTGTGGAAGACCTGGTACCAACAGCATAGAAGCAGTTACACACCGGACTCAAAGCTCTCTGTTGACAAATTATTTTTATGAAAAGCAAATAGTCTGGGTTTCCAGCATATCATCCAAATTAAACAAACATTAAAATGTACATATATTGATTATCTTTTAACAGAGGTCAAAACGAAAAACAGCCAAAACAGTGAACGTTTCCAAACGTAAATAATGTGAAAGCAGGTAGAGTGTGTGTGTGTGTGTATATATATTACCTCTTCAGTTTGTGAGGGGCTAACCCTGGGCATGGGTGACACCTGCGGTGTTTGGACCGGTCCGCTCTGGTTCTCAGCAGGCATGTCCCTGTGGGTGCACAGGATGTGGTTCTGTAGTTCTGCTTCTGATTCAAACTTGACATTGCAGCTAGAGCACCTGGTCTTGATGGGGGTAGCCTTGCTCCTGCCTTCTCCAGGCCCAAGTGCGTCTCCCTGGCCTGCCGCCACAGCATCCTGTTGCTGTTTTCGGCCATTCAGTGCAGGGCTGGAATTCTGGCTACCAGCACCCATGCACACTGAGCACAGCCCGTACGGGAGGCCACTGGTGTCCAGCTTTACCAGGTCCTGTCTGGACCGGAACTCCTTCAGACAGGAGGCACACTTGTAGAGCTTTTGAGAGGGGTGCTGGGTGCGCCCAGGTAGCTGGTTGGTTGCCGGGTTGCCAGTCTTCTGCATATGGAAAGTTCCATGGATCTTAAGCTCCAAAGTGGATGTGACTGTTTGCATGCAGACTACACAACGGAAGCCCGTTAAGGAGTTCCTCAGGTCAGGGTGCATCTGGCAGTGCTCCAGGAAGTCTTCCTCGCTCTGCAAGGGCATCTTGCATATCCGGCAGTTTCCCGTGTCCAGACTCTTGCTGTGGGTGACCTTATGCTCGGTGAGGGTAAGAAGGGATGGGAAGCGCTCCCCACAGATGGGGCACATGTAGTGCTTGACGGGGCCAAGGTGTGTTTGTGTGTGCTCGCGGAGGCCCCCTTCAGAGAAGAACGTCCGGGAGCAAACGCTGCACTTGTGGCTGCCTTTGATCAGGTCAGCCTTCTTCTTGACACTCTCGCCTGGCCGGATGTTGTGGTCACGAAGCTGGTGGTTAGTGAGCAGAGAGTCCATGGTGTAAGCAGCGCCACAAATGTCACACCCATGCATAGGCTCAGAAGCATCAACATCCTCCTCACTTCCGTCATGGCTGTTGTGGGACTCGTGGCTGTTGGTCACTAGGCCTTGCAATTCTACGTCATCCTTCTGTGCCGACTCTGACACTGGGGCAGCACCATTTGTATCACAGTTCTGGGGCTTGGCTTCAAAGATACAGTGCTTCTCCCGCAGGTGCTTCTCCAGTGGCCCAATAGAATGGAAGGCCTTGCTGCAGAACATGCAGTTGTACCTCTTGCTATGGGTGGTGATATGACACTGCAGTTCTACCTCTGTGCCAAAGGCCTCCCTGCAGAAGATGCACTTGTGGACCTTGCCCTGGCTTTCCAGGTGGCTATGCTGGACATGTCGCTGCAGATCCAACTCATGACGAAAATCCCAGTTGCAGGAGGTGCATCGATAGACTTTCTTCTCGTTGCAGTGCTTCATGGCCAGATGTAGCTGGATAGACACCTTGGAGTCAAAGATCTCCTGACAAAGACTGCAGCGGAAGAACACAAATGTGTGCATCTCAAGCAGGTGCTTCTGCAGGTCGTCTACTGAGGTAAACTGCTTATCACAGCTCTCGCAGATATGGTATGTGGAAGTGACCATGAAGTGGATGGTCACGTGCTTTAGCATGGAATCCTGGTTGGGGAACTCTTTGTTGCACTGTGGGCAGTT
This sequence comes from Scleropages formosus, assembly GCF_900964775.1. NCBI lineage: Eukaryota > Metazoa > Chordata > Actinopteri > Osteoglossiformes > Osteoglossidae > Scleropages > Scleropages formosus. The sequence continues at coordinate 11,648,738 of NC_041812.1, forward strand.
CAGCTCAGGAAGGCTAGTGTCAATGTGCATTTTCAGATGAGTCTGAAACAAGTCCAAACTAGAGTACTTGGCACCACACTGATTGCAAATAAATTCGTTTGCTAACCGAGAAGAGGAGCCACTCTGTTTCAAAGAGGCTTGCTCCACAGACATGGGGGACAGTGGACTGAGAGTCAAGTGAGATTTCTTCCCATTATTCATGTAATTCAGTGCTAAGGGAATGTTCTTGTGGTTTTCTTTGATATGCTTGTTCAGCTTCAGGACACTGTTGAATATGGGTGAGTTAGTGCAGTAAGAACAGGAATACACCTCAACTATTGGATCCTTGGGGGTCCCAGCCAAGGGCGAGTCAAAACGCAAGCTGCCTCCATCACAGTGCGCTTGTCGGATATGCTCTTCCAGACTCGCTTCTGTGAGGAATCCCATAAAGCACTGGGGGCAGAAAAAGGCATTGCTCTCCTTTGCGACAGGGCTGGGAAAGCCATGGAAGCAGCGAATGTGCTCTTGTAGGCCATTGAGATCGCCAAGCACCTCGGGACAGAAGTTGCACTGCAGGGCAGCGGCAGGCAGGTTACCCAGGAGAACACTATGGTCTGGCGTGTCATGGGTTTGCTTCAGGTGCTCGTTTAAGTTGTACAGGGAGGGCAGAACTTCTAGACAATACTGACAAGTATGCGCCTGTTCAGGTTTGTCCAGGTGCATAGTCTTCAGGTGTATCTGTAGAACGGCCAGGCTAGAGAACACCTGCTTGTTGCAATGGACACAGCTGTACGTGACCTTGGCTTGTTTGGAGGATAGCCTGCCTGTGCTGGCGGCATGCTGGGCGCCTCGCTTCCTCCGTCGGGTTTTTGGCAGGGATGGCACCACATCTACCACAGTGGAGCTGTCAACAGAGAGGTTTGAGTCCGGTGTGGTACTGGACACTGAGGTATAGCCTGCCGTGAGCAGGGATGGGCTGTTGCTATGGTTGCTGGATTCTGGCTGCTGATGGACATCCATGTGACTATAAAGGTCTTCCACAGTACTGAACTGCTCAGCACAGATGGTGCACGTGTGACCCTTCTTGTCCCGGCTGTGAGCCTGCTCGATATGGCCTAGGAGAGCACTCTCATCGCCAAAGAGCTCCTTACAATAGATGCAAGACAAGGCACCCCTTTCAGGGGCAGGAGAGTTCTCAGGGTGGCATTCTGTGATATGCTTCTGCAGCTCCTCCGGTGCGTCAAACCCTTCCTCACACCGCCCACACTTCTGGGTCTCCTTCAGCTTCCAGTCATCAGCGCCAGACAGGCCTTGTCCACCATCTTTAGCCCGCTCATGGACCTGCATGTGGCTGTGTAGCGAACTGGAGGACTGGAAGGCACGCCGACACAGGGCACACTTGTGCGGCTTGCTGGAGGCGTGCGTCTTCATGTGGATCTTGAGGTGGTCACTGCGGGAGAAGGCAGCACCACAGTCACGGCAGTGGAACTTGCGGTCACCTGTGTGCAGCTTGACGTGTCGGTCACGGCTACGCTTGTGCTTGAAGAGGCGGCTGCAGAAGGTGCAGCGAAAGGGCAGACGGTCACCGTGGCCTTGCTCGTGCTGCTTCAAGAAGCCCAAGCGGCTAAAGGACTTGTCACAGAACTGGCAGGGGTACGGCAGTCCCAAGCCACCCTCTTCTTCTCCAAAGTCAACTCCTTCGTCTTCGTGATCTGGGGATGCCTGGTCTTTGCTAGAAGGTGAAGATGCAGGCCAGGAGCAAGACGGGTCATCGTCTACATCAGGACCATCTGTGGAAATCAAAGACATTTGTTTTGTTACTGAAGAAAACATGGGGGGTATAATTTGTTCTTGCTTCATGTTCACTCCCAGCAGTTGGCGAACACTTTAAAAAAAGGTGTTAAAACTCAACTAGAGGTCGCAAAGTCATAATATGAATTATTATTATCATCATTATTGCTTTTTCTTTCACTGGGTCCTGGAAACAAAGGCTTCCCTGGGATTCATTTTCATTTTTTACGTTAAATTTGAATTTCTTTCAGCATCATTTTAAAAAAGAAAATGAAAATGCTTCAACTATAATTAGCCTTGCATGTGGTCATGTAATGACTTGGCCCACTGAGACTCCGAATGCAGTCTTGCTGACATTTCTTCCAAAGTGGAACAGGGTGGGTACCTCGAGATGGGCTCCCTACATGTTGCAAATTAGTTCATTTCCATGATTTCTTCTCTTTTAATTATAACTATTGTTTGCTTCTCATTTTTGAAAAAAAATGTACTACTTTCAGAAACTACACAATTCTTTCCGAATGCGATTTCATGACTACATCGAGGAATATTGTAGAAATAACACTCAAAATCTCATTTTTAGTGAAAAGGGATCAGTGCACATGAAGTAGGGTAATATTTTCCCCACAAAATTTTACTGCCTCTCAGTTTTTCCATTGTAATATTTCAGTTAACAGTCAACTGAAACGGTATACTTGTTTTACAAGAATTTATTACATCAGCTTGACACTGTCCTTTTATGTTTATTACTTCATTTCCAGAATGCATCAAACTAATCATGACAAATCCCTGACAGCATCAAGGAGGTGGCTGACTGATTGATTGACTGGTAGTGGGAAAGTAAACACTGTTTTGTTCGAGTTCTGCTGCACTATTGCAACCCAGCTGTCGTAATCTACTTCTGAAAAGCTTTCAAAAATATTTCAAACACTTAGAGGGAATCAAAACTGAAGTGTTCAAACTTAATTTAACAAATTACCACACGCTAATTAAAATGCATTGCTGGTGTTGCAAATGTACATGGCTTGAAAACAAGAAAAGCAAATTATTATTTTAAATTCTGGAGAGTACCAAAGACACACAGGGATTTAGAAATCGCATAATGAAAGTTCTGTGGCAAATGTTGGTTTCCTCAGAGGTTCAGAAGGTCGTGAGCCACCTCTTCCTTCGACTGAAACCCAGTCGCTCCACACTTCCTCACTTAAATAAAACAGGTCCTTCCAAGCAGCTGGAAAAAGCAAGTTATGTGAAAACTGGTGACAAAACAAACAAAAGGAAATCAAATGGATTTATTAGACCAAGTGAGAAAAACAGTTGAGCACTAAAAAAGCCCTTTCCACTGAAATTAATTACATTCCCTGCTTTAAAACGGATATGACTGCATAAAATTATCACTGGTCTGTTGGTGTCAACAGTGTTGTAGGCATACTGGTCTATTCAGAAGGATGGAAATGAAAAAAATAGTGCAAGACATGGACTTGTTTAATAAATAGAAGGGTAAAACTGCAAGAAATGCAGATCACTCTAAACTTGCCAGCTAAGTGGTTACTATAATATAAACCATGCAGAAACTGAAAAAGATTAGCTAATTGGTTATGAAAATGTCCCCTTTTCCAGGTTGAGTTTAATTGAGTGTTGTCTCACTTTGCCTGTGCAAGCACCCTTTCTTTTCCCTCCTTGCTTGAGCATAGATGAACTCAGGTTGAAGGAAATCCCTGAGTCCAACAGTGCCAACAAATGAGTTCAGCGAAGACAGAGAACCAAGGAGTATGTGTGGTTCAAAGGTTCCCTCTTTAGTCCTAGGGCCTTGTCAAGCACAAGACCTTTAACTGTCAAATAAAACAAAGAGTATTCTAATGGGGTGGGGTGGGTTTGGCCAGGGCCTGCCCTCTGGTGGATCTGCAGTTCGAGTCCCGCCTGGGGTGCTCTACGACAGACTGGCATCCCGTCCTGGGAGTGTCCCATCCCCCCTGGCCCTGCACCCTGCGCTGTCGGGCTAGGCTCCAGTTTGCCGTGACCCCGCTTGGGACAAGCGGCTTCAGACAATGTGTGTGTGTGTGTGTGTGTGTTCTAATTGTTTAATTATGATTCAACAGTAAGAATGAGCAGGTATGGAAAAATGTTGATAACTGGGGGTTTGAGTCATACCAAGTACTCCTCTTCCTCCACTGCTGATTACCACTACTTCCAATACAACTCATCAATGATTTGAGCTGTTATCACAGCTTTCATTTTTAAGTAGAAAGTGGTGCAGCAGTGACAGTCATTAACTTGCAACTAAAGGTTCCAGGTTTAAAGACATGTTCTTGCCATGACATCCTTGATCAAGATACTAACCCTGAACTGATACAGCAAAAATCACTAGGCTGTATAAATGGGTAAATTACTGTGTGCGGGTTACAAAACATGCCTCACGTTGTAAAGTTACTCTGCGGAAAATAATCCGATAGAAAAACATTAGTGCATCTCGGTTCAAAAAGATTTGCTGGACTATTTCAAAACACTGATCTGAAGAACAACTTCTACATACAAGCCGACAGCGATGGCATGTAGTCCAGGGTAAATATCCAGATGTGACTTTAAGTACTTGTTGTTCTTTAGCGCTCCATCAGTGCTGCATTTGCCCCCAAAGGCTGCCCCTCATCAACACCACCTGCTTGTCCATTTCCAGCAGTGTGTGAACTCCAGAACGCTGGGTAGGTGCCTACACAGCCCTGCCCTGAGCCTGTGTTCCCTGCCTTGCGGGGATACCCTGTGGCCCAGAAACAGCCACTGCTTTACTCTACTCGGCTTGCTGGCCAGAGGATTGCGCTTCTCCGCACTGCAGCTCTAGGGACCGTCCATTTCAAGCCATCAGCCCTTACTCACCAACTCCTCCTCAATGGCACCCTGGGAGAAAGATCTCCATCGTGACATCCGTATGGCAAAATGACAGCTGTAACCAACCGCTTCAGCAAACAGTGGCAAAAATACAAAGCAGATCTTTACTGACAGGTCAAGACTGTAGCTCACTGTAATAAGATCTTAATATAACACTATGTGATTAAGATTGAACCGTTTCATAGCCATCTCACACTAAGCACTGTAAATACATCCAAAGTCCCCAGACTGCAGATAACCTAAAATTTTATCCTATTTTTGAAACTGTATGTATGGCAAAATGTGGTAATTTCCCTATCGAACAGGACTAAGAAACTGTGTGTGGAACTGAACTATATTTTCTGTAGTTTATTTACATGTTTAATACTTTCTCCCCCCGCGAGACACATATCTCCTTTGAGCTGCAAGCCTGAGTGTACAAAGGGACTCTTCTATCAATATGTGATAAAGGAAAGAAAAAAAATCATCAATATGAGGTGCTATTTCTCATGAAAATTACCAAAATACATGTTAGAATAAACCACTGTGCTTCAAATTATAATTGTAATAATTATTTAGCACTTCAGTTATACCTGTAAGGGTTAAGACATACTGTATCTTGAATTGCAGATGTGTAGTGACACTGGATGTTTCAACATCAGCGGGTATGTATAAGCCATGCTCCTGCTTGAAGATACCAGCTGGGTGGGACAAAGTGTGTGAGAGAGAGAGAGAGAAAGACTGAGAAGGAGGGAAAGATGGCAGCCCCCTACTTCAGTCTCCATCCTGAGCAGCTGCCAGGGCAGCAGGGTGGTGTCAGTCACCTCGGCATTCCCGGCAACCCATCTCCCAGCATGCTCTGCGCTAGCAGCGCCTGCCTGGGCGCCTGTGGCTGCGGACAGCTGCCGCAGCTGACCACCAGGCCAAAGTGTGAAATGGGCCAAATTGAGACACGCACTGTCAAGGTTGTTGCTATATGCAGCATATGTAGCAGCAACGACCTTGGTCTGGAAGACTGCTTACATTGGCTGTGTTGTGTGATGCCCTGGGCAGAGTGGCAATGATTTTTACATCACTGAAGAAGGAGGACTGCCATTGGTGGCCATTATTACTCATCGGAGAGGTGGGTGCACACAGAAGAAACTGTCATTCCACAAGGCCGGAGATGGAAGCACAGGAGGCCACAATGCACATCGGACCGCTTTGAACAAAACAGTCATAGATTTAATAATACCACTTAAATACCTTGAACACAAAAGTATGCAAGTGTATTACCCTACTGAATGTCTCAATAATCTGAATCTCAAAACTGTCAAACTTGCTTAGAGGAGCTTGGTGGAATACATTTAACTTGAGAAGGACATCTCATGACTCTTGATATAAGGTTTCTCACAATGCCCACAGTTACACAGGAAGTGACAGGAAGTGTCAGCTGAGTGACAGGAGCACTACCTGGACAACCTCCCTCTCACCGTAGCCATAGAATTCTTTTTTTCTTCTGGGAAAGCAGGGTGAAAGAGCATGGTCAGATCCTTGAGTGCAGTCTGGGCAACGTGCAGCATCTGGTTCTGCCTCACGCCATTGCCTGCAGTGTCCCCATCTATCCCTGAGACCTGGACATGAGTTACAGAGTCTTCATCTTTCCTCCAGAGGGACCAGAAAAAGTGCCACCTAGTTTGTCTACATTACACTTTCCTCCAAGTACACAAGTCCTTTAGCTCAAGTTGTAGCTCTTGTACTGCAGAACCACTTGGCAACCTGAGAACGTTAGAAAAATAAATTCACCCCTGGACAAAAGTGGGGGTTTTTGAATTTTCATGAAAGGTTTGCTTTAAAATCTACTATGTAGTTGTCTAAATTTTGTACTCCTATTATACAAGCCATCAATAATAAAATTTAGCGATGATTTTTAACGAGCACAATCGAAAAATGCAATAAATGTGTTACCATGTGTCAACCATCGAGATCCAGAACTTTCTCCAAAACACAGTTAAGCTTTCCTGGAATAACAAAACAACATCTATAAATAGGCGTGAGGCTGGGTGCTCGCTACCCGTTAATATCCTTGACATTTGTGACTGAGGACCAGGGAGTCTCCACAGACAGTTGATCAGGTCAGGCTCAAGAAGGCAAAGCTGTGCGGCCTCCCTGTTTAGGGCGAACTTAGCACACAGTGTACCCCCTGCAGACTGCATCCACCACAAAAGACCGCTTCTAACGTAGGCAAAACCTACACTCATTCAAATTTGGTCATGTTTACCATGGTCCCATTGCCTTTGGACATACTAAAAAAAAAAAAAAAAGTTTTGGTTACTTTTGTTTGTCTAGATTATTCTGCTGAATGGGGACTATTTGCAGAAAAAAATTGCTGAGGAAATTGAACAGCCAAGCCATTAATTCTCTCCTGCATTGCAGAAGGGGACATCTATTTATTACAGGCTGTATATACTGCACATAAAGGGAAATCATTAATGTTTGAATTGGTGGTAAATTTTCCGAGACATTATTAGTGGCATTTCAGTCTTTACATAACGGATTAAGTTGGCAAGAAAATGCTATTAAACATCCCCTTTGCGCAGAGCACTACAGCACAAGGCCAGGCGTACAGCAGAGAAAAATATGCAGATGCTGAAGTCATGGAGCAGCAGCCTTCAAGAGAGAAACTCAACATTACAACCCACTAATGCTTACCTAATTAATATGGGCAGGTTTAATCGTGTCGCATTTCTAACCAATTTGTGCAGACTTATGATATTATCTCAGGGTGCTAGGAGGCGGGGGTGAAGGCAAGAACTACAAAGGTACCATAAAAGACCATATACACTGGGATGTGGCCCAGCAAGTGAGGAGCAGAAAAGCAGGTGAGCGATGCAACGTATGTGCGTGCCGACAAAGGCTTAACAGCAAACCCAGTTCACCTACAATGTAGAGACAATACTGGTATTAACTAGTATTTAGCTGACATCTTTGTCCAAGGTGACTTAAAAAGTAAGATACGCTACACTAAACTCTCTACAATCATTCACCCATCTACAGAGCACAGTTATGCTACACACACACACTCAGAACAGTCAACTTAAGTCACCAATTCACCTGAAACGCATTTTCTTGGTCTACGGGAGAAACACCACACAGACACAATGAAAATAGGTAAATTACACACATGCTGAGCCATATTCAGACCCACATCTGAACCCACAGCTCAGTAGCTGAAAGACACCAGTACTACCCACTGTGCTACTGTATTATCTGATATCAAGTCAGATGCAAGTTAGATACATAAAGAGTACTGGAGATTGATTAATTCAGTAATTAGTTCATTAACGATTTTGCTTGGGCCAGCAGGTGGCATAGCAGTCAGACCAGCCCCCCTGACAGACCTAAGTCTCAGTTCCATACCCCCGTAGTACCCTTGAACAAGGTATTTACCCAGAATTGCTATAGTAAAAATTACCCTGTTGTACAAAAGGTAAGTAACTTAATATTGCAAGTCACTTTGGGGAAAAGTGTCAGCAAAAAAACGTAAATGTCAAAGACCTTCAATTTGGTTTTATACTGAAAGATATCCTCAAACTGAGAGGCAAAATGACAGGTTCTCGTGCACATCTATAGCAAAGATTTTCCTGATTTGTTGTCTGCCCAGTTCACCACTGCTTTGTAACTATTTACTTAGCTACCAATCCCCCCGCCATCTGGGATACTATTTTTTGCCATTTATCAAGGGACAGACCAAATATCAATTCTGAATCAGCCAAGAATGCATAATCAGAATCTACCCACTTTAAACGGGTAAAATGCATGTAACTGCATCTGCTGCTTTTAGTCTCTTTTCACTCCTTTTCCTCTTTCCTTTACTAAACTAGCTGCTCTCCATTTTTCTGCCCCTTCAGTTCCCCCCCCAATAACATTGGTTATCTTCACAAAGAGAATGAGTTGGACTAGGGAGGGGGGGAAAAAAAAAAAAAAAAAAAATCACCACCTGAGGACAAATTGGTGTCATTCAATGAATGCAGCCTCTCAACTGAGCACATAAAAGATCTATAGAGGTTAAGAAGGGTGCTTTGTAAGAATACCTTCCTTTTACATGTATACACTGCACTACAGCAAAGAAATGAAGGCTAATAGAAATACTTACTCAAACCAGGTAGCATTACATTTCATTTATTAATTTAGCAGATGCTTTTCTCCAGAGTATCTACAGAATAGAGTCTGATGAGAAACACCAAGGTGATCATAACAGATGATGTGATGCAAATATATGGCATGTTAAAAGATCTGGACAGAAATTGTTTTAAAGCAAAGTGTTTGAGGCCCTTATTGAAGCCGCAGCAAGTTCCTCTAACATGATTCTTTAGAGAGGGAGTACAGAAACAATTCATCTTTAATCAAACCAATGAGCATGTAATGGAAAAGAAAGAAAAAAATAACTTAAATTAAATTAAATAGATATATCCCTGTGGTTGAAGAGTACTAATATGTCTACTGCTGCACCAAAGTCATTTCCACAAGAGGGGGGGAAAAAAAATTTTTATTCAATGGAAATGATGATCTACCGGTCAACTAAACACAGATCATTATACCTGTTACTTGTCTGTGCCTCTGTAAACATCAAGTTAGAAAAAGAAAAAAATCTATTGCTTTTTACACCTGAATAAATGTAAATGTAATAAATGTAAACGTAAATGAATATCTGGCTAGTGATAAGAAATCAAACAGAAACAGAAGAAATCCTGGCAAATGTTTAACACCCTTCCTGAATTAAACAAACATTGAAAAGAGTAAGGCCTGGAGGTGACTGAAAACCTCAGCTATAAGGATCTGCCTCAATTAGCCTCAGAACAGCCTTACTTAAGACACCAACGCGGTGGATCGCTTTCCCCTGTCGACCCATCCAGCCGTCTTGTTCAGGACACAGTGGATCACTGGGATCCTCCTGCTCCCTTTCTTTGTCTGCTAAAACGTGGGGAGAGTTCCACCGTGCTCTCTAGTCTGCAGGAAGCGAGAGAGGAGACATTCAACCCGGCAGGCAGCTAGGGGGTGCCACTCCATCCCTGACGCACCTGCCTCTACTGCAGGTGGAGCAATGGGAGGCAGCGTAGACCATCTCCAAGGAGTTCCTAACATGCCTCTGCCTCGTATTATACCGGCAACAGTCGGTGCACATTGTGATTGCAACTGCAATGCCTTGGTACTGCGCGCTCTAAGCACCTGCCATGCTCCCGAAAACAAAGAGCAGGCCTTCCGGAGGGAAGCCAAATGGCCAAACAAAGCATGCGGACAGAGACACAACACACACATGAGCTTGCAGTCAGAGAGCTGTTTTAAAAGTGAGTCTGCATTACAGATTCCCAACACAAAGCCCTGCTGTGTGCCACTTCGCGGTTGGCTGGACCTCGAATAACCTTTATTCTTCAGGGTTTAATTACCACTAGTCAGTGCACTGTTTTCTTTCAGAAGAACAACTTATTTCTTACTCTCATGAAGAAAAATCCCTCCATCTCCCACCGCGGTTGTCTTGTTTATCATTACCACAACAGCTGGATTGAAACATGAAGCCGCAGTTTATCCCTGGGAATGATCCGTTGCGTTTTTGTTTCGGAGAATCTGTAAACAAACTGATAAATAATCAATAACCATGATTCTCCGATTCAACAAAACCCAGTCTGCAGGATGAGCTTCTACAGCAAATGAACTCTGCATAAAAAAGGTTGAGTCGGAGGTTTGCTGAATTCTGAGCATTATTTGACTCTTCAAAATTCTGTGGGATTATTTTGTTGCAGACCTGTCTGTGACTAATGAGAGCAAAGATGCTAAAACTTAATTATGGCCAATTAATTAACTAATAATGAAACTATAATCTTTTTAATATTAATTGCCCTCCTGAGCAACTTAATCAAAACTAATTACTTAAGTTAAAAAAATACTGATTTGTACTTCTCAGTGGGAGAAACATAAACAAAAAACATTTTACTTCTGCAAAGCCACTAATGGAGATTTGAATATCTCACTTTTAATAATTAACAGCGATCAGAGAGACTGTTTTTTTTACAACATAATTAAGGTAAAAGTTATGAAGAATCCTGTTGTGATAAAATGCTGCAAAAAGAGTCCCTCTCAATAACCACAATTACATAAGTCAGATTTATAATGCTTTAAAAAGATGGTGGAACCAAAGGGGGAGTCACACAGCGCAGAGCAGGTCGTGCTACTGGATTGTGGGTTTGGATGAAGGTTTGAATCTACTGTAGCTCAGTCTGTGTGGAGTTTGAATGTTTTCCCCGTATGGGGATAAGTTCCCTCCAGATCCTCTGTTTTCCTCCCCCACCGTCCAAACACATGTATTTCAAGTGAATTAGTGACTCTAAATTGCCCTTAGTGTGGTGGACTGGTATTCCATCTAGCGTGAACTCTGCCTCATACCCTGCGCTTTCAGGATAGGTGCCGGACCACCGCAACCCTCCACTGGATAACGGGTTATTGATAATGGAAACGGGCAGAGTGCAAATGAGAAACATTGTGCTCAAGACACAGATTATGTCCGCTTCAAACTGAAAATAACAAATAAATGAAGAAAAATGACAAATAAAAAATGCCAAAATTAATATTGCTCTGACAGCTCAAAGTGATATTCTTATATGAGCAAATGAGTTTGTTTTATGTGAAACAAAAGAACATAAAAATAGGACAAACTCCTGGATACATAATCATTTTCCAGCAAAAGGCGGCCACAAAACGGAGGACGATGGGATATCTTAAACTATACAGACACTCCTCGACTTACGCAAACACTTTTTCCAACCCCTTACATAAGTCAAAATTTACGTGTCAGATTCCTTCTCCTCCTCCACCATTCAGTATCTTAACACTAATAATTTTTCCATCTCACCTATTGCACCTTGATATTTCATTGTCATTATTTAGTTATTACTTAGATGTTTTCATGCTAGCTGCTCCTTTCACATGATCCTTTATATGTGCAGCATCCTTCACTAACCTATTTATAGTTGAAGCGGCTAAACCTGGCTCCCGTGATATAGATGATAATCTTTGTCCACCTTCATACTTCCTTATTATGTTTAATTTCATCTTGAAATTGATTGCTGTACGCTTGCAAGATGGTTCTCGATTTCCTTCAAGTGCACGTTTACTACCAGCCATTGTGAATAATAAAATGGGTTAAAAAAAAAAAAAAATTAAAAAAAATAAAAACACTACACTAATAAGAGGAGATGCATTCGCATCTCAAAACATGCGGAAACTGTCTTTGTCTTGTTATGCAGACTTGCGCGTAACGTATTTCAGATGTTTTACATAAAATAAAAGTGCTATCCACAAATAATGTGTATGCCGGGAATTTTTTTTACGGAAATCCGGATTTACGCAAGTCAAATTTACATAAGTAGAGGGGCGTCTGTACACTTAACTGACCACCAGTGGATTCATTCCTTTCTATGATTTTATGCAATAGCTGCTGTCTGAATGTCTCAGTGAAATAGGAGCAGCAGTATTTTATAGATAATTGTGCAAAACAATAATTAAAAGACAAAATCATAGAAGGGAAAAACAAAAGATGAAAACAACCAACCACATGAGAGGAGGGGAGCAGGGACACAAGAAGAATGAGATGCATCAGATGTACAGGATAACAACATAAACAACATATCCGAAACAAAGGACACATGGGGTGTTTGTCTAGCTCTGCTCCGAGGTCTCCAGAAACTTTAAAGCAGAGCTGTAGATGATGGGAGAGGGTTCCTTATTTTTCTTAACAAATAAGCACCATGCGAAGCTAAAGGCTTTTTTATTTTTTTAAAAAAAAAAAAAAAACATGGGCACTTCAGTCAGTCTTTCTTGGATTCTTTTATTTCAGCAATGCATTAAGTAACATCCCTGCGGAGTTATTCACCTCTTCCTGGTGTGGATAAAGCTCCCTCCAGGGAGTGCAGTAATTTCCAGCTTCTCCGAATTCAGGTATTAGCAAAGGGCCCTTGGGGAGTGCTGCGTTTTTGGCCGTTTGGACAGAGAAAGCCCCCAGAGAGTCCCGAGTTCAAATTTCTGAAAAGCAAGAATTGTAAAGGGCGCCCCGGGGGAGTCAGGGCCAATGGAAATCCAGCAAATTCAAAGCGTTTCCCGGGCCTTGGCAGAAACTTGCCCCCTTCTGCTCCCATCGGAGGCTTTTTACGAAACATGTGTTGCTGACATGTTGACAGATTGCTCGGTGAAGTATTAGGTGCATCCGTGGGAGCGGCCGTTCAGGGGAATGTCAGTTCAACCTCCTCATCCCCTACCTGAAGCTTTATGTTTTATACATCACCGGAGGACAAGGTGAGGGAATGGTCGCTCTTTGTGCGGAGAGGAGGGGGTGCCCTCAGAGAAAGGAAAGGAAAATGTGCAACACACCATAGAGCTCAGCTTAGCTGCTGTAGTGGCGGTGGTGGGGGGTCTGATGACAGAAGCAGCAGAGGCAGACTGGGGGGGGGTTTGGAGGGGAGGGTAGGCAAAGGTGAGACAAGAGACCCGTCAATGTCCGAGTGAAGTAAGACGGCCACACCTTCCGTAGTGTGAAAACTGGATGGAAAACAGGAATAGTAATAATGTGTCTGTGTTGTCAATGAGCAGGGTCCACAGAAAATGCTATCCTGATGAGAGTTTGTGGAGGAGGATGTGTTGGGGTGGACACTTAACCAAAGAGGAAAACCAAAACACTCCAAAAGACAGGAAGAAGTACAGTACTGGACATACAACAGTAGAGAGAGGAAAGAGAAGCAAAGACTCTGATGAAAAATGACAGATGGAAACAGGCAAAGGACAGAAAGAGACAACTAATACGCAGAGGGCAGGCAAACAAAGCACATGGCTAGAAAGGCTCATGGGGAGGGGGTATATAGGTCCTAGCTCTAGCATTCCCAGCAGGAAACCCTGCAGGTCTCATAGAAACAGCCATAGGTCTCCTTCTGCCCTGACCACCCGCATGATGACCGCATCCCTCTCAATTCTGAACTACAAGGTTATTTTCTGAGAAACATCCAATAAAATGCAAAAATGACAAATTAGTCAAAACTCTTTGTTCTCTCCAGAAGCTCCACAATATTGCAGCAAAACAAGTTCCTGGAAGGATTAGGAACAGTTCTGATTTTTTGTAAAATTACACTTTGTAAACACGCCTCTACCCAGTGGCGCAGGCTCTGCACCAAACAAGACTCGTGTTTCCAAGCTGCATGCACGCCCACTCCCCCTGTATTCAGATTTATTACCCTATCTCCAAATGCCACTTCTATCATTGTCGTTCATACCGCGTGGCAAAACTAATATTGTGGCATACATCACTTTCAGAAGTCCCATGAGAGGCAGACAATAACAGCCTTGTAAACCAAGGATGCAGAGCAGTATCTATCAGATGCCAGGACAATTTTCTGCAACTACAGACAAGATATTGTACTTATTACAAATTATATAAAAGCATTTTACTATGTAAAAACAAGGTGTTACATCTATATCTCAACTACACTTACATTATTGTAAAAAAAAAAAAATTCATACTGATGCATGGACGCATTTCCAACAGACATGCACAAAAATGTATCCAAGCCTGACTCCCACAACGCAGTGTGGTCGCCCTGTGCAGACGCCATTCCATCACACTGCATAAACAAGGCCTGCAGACCAGCTGCTGCCCTCCCAAGAGATGGGACAGGTGTTGGATCAGCATGCACTTGCGCACAGGACTGGCCGGGTGAGGGTGAGCGAGGGCGGTAAGTGGAGGACCCCCCTCCACCTTGCTTGCACAAAACTAGCTCTGCAAGTGCATACAAGAGTGTTAGAGGAGATCTGATTGATATATTTACATTTTGTAGCATAATACCACATTTCTGAGGAAGTACAGAGACTTCCGGATTTTTACTAAACAAACAAATGAACAGACCGAACAAAAAGTATCTTAGAAAGCATAAATTTGAGCCAGTTTTCCAAACATGTACTTGGGAAGAGATGACACTAAAAGGTTAAAGGCCATATAACACATTTTTTTGTGAAAAGGCAGCCGTGTTGCACTCGTCAGCTACATTTAGCCATCGGCCAGAACATGAGAACGTGCTGCATTGTGGGAGGGCACAGCTGAACTCACCTCAGTGCAGACTCCCTGTGGAGCCCAGGTAGCCTCTAGCAAGCCTTGAGTTAGGTGTTCCTGGCCAACACGTTCCCCTCGACACAACCAAAGTGCTCTGCCAGCAACCCTGCAGGGGGCGCTTTTAAATCCCTAAGCGATTTTGTGTTCAACCAGGACCACAAAGGCTCACCAAATGATTAACAGGAATATCCCATCACTGCCCAGGTTACAGCTCTACATCAGAAGGAAGAGGCTCTGAAGGATGAGGTGACTGAGTACCTTAGTCAAGAAGGAGGATTTTTTACACACTCACAAAATAATTCCCCAAAATTCACATTTATTCATTTAGTTGATGTTTTTCTCCAAAGCAACTTACAATGTTAAGATTACAATTATTCACCTATTTATACAGCTGGGTAATATTAATGGAGCAATTCAGGGTAAGTACTTTGCTCAAGGGTACTACAGCCAGAGGTAAGGATCAAACCTGCAACCTTTGGGTCCAAAGGCAGTACTTCTAACCACTAATCTACCAGTTGTCCCCAGTAGAACATACAACTACTTTTCAATTAAAATATATTTCACCTACTGGAAGAACAAATGTACAGCTAAATAATAACAAGCCAACAAAAAAAAAAAAAAAAAAAACCATGACACAAAGAATGGGGGAGAGACTCATGATAATATATTCTACATTGCATCCAAAAATCATACCTCCAATACATCTAAATGAAAACAATTACCATATAATAATAAATTCCAGATAGGAGAAATATGTTTAGTTGTGCATTCTTCTTCTCTGTGGGAGGGCAGCATCTCAGAAAAAGACACAATATGCAGTAGTCTAATGAAATGTCTCACTACATTCATTGTAGTGACCTGAATCATCAGTAAGAACCCCACGGAGGCGAATAAAGCAGACAACCGATCCACATCCCAGCACAGCTGCTGCAGAGTGCTCAACAAGACCATTTAACAAGCTGCTTCGGGGAGAAACCCGAGCCCTGTGCACCGTTCACAACTCTCCCGACCTCCTTGCACATAAAAATACAAAACTCTGGGTTTTTAAAATAAATTTCAGTCCCTACCGGATCTGGCTATCTGCTCTGGGTTTCAATAAAGGGAGAAAAAAGAAAAAAAAAATAATCAGAGACAGAAGCAACAGCCTTGGTGCAAATCTCTCCGAGTTCTGGAAAAGGAGGTTAAGGACTGCGCGAAGCACCGAGGGAGATGACATTTTGGAAAGTTTTTAATAAGCCGAATCCAGTCGTGGGACTCGTAACACAGAACACAAATTACTTTTGAATTCGATGAAGTTACATGTGAGAGCGATGCAACACCACAGGGCATCCTGCAATCACCTAAAAATGTCGGACCACTTCCTTCTAAAGGCTTCCCACAAGGGCTACCTCCTTACCTTTTTGTTTCAATCCAATCCATTTCCACCCCAGGTTAATTACATTAACTCTAAACAATTACATAACATCCAAAGTAAACACTGCATATGGATTTTTTTTTTGGGACTAGATCAAAGCAAATGGTACTCTATTCCAAGGGGCCGGAAAATTGTCTTCAAAGATTTTTTATATTTTTTTGTCTTTTCCGAGTGACGGTTGAAGTCATCACGCTTACTTCAGAGTAACTCCATCTGGTGTCAGTCATTGGGCTCACCTCAGGGTGATGGATTCAGGCTTACTTTAAACCAGCAAAGACACAAGACAGACAACAGACCAGACTTCAAACCACCATGGGAGGCTGAGAAGGGGACTGCTAATGTGTCATGTGATCCACACCTGTAGGGGGGCGCTGCCTCTAGAGAACAACCACCACAATGAAAAGGACATCTGCACTTGAATCTCATGATATAATGTCTTCAGCAGACAGTTACCAGTTCACTCAAGAGTATATTCAGATGTATTTCTAAAGTCCCTTGTGATTACTGCACTGATGCGATGATATTGCAGGTGTTGGGTAGTTATTTTTAAGAAATGCAAGTTTGCTTACGCACTTTATTCATTTTTATAAGAAAAAGTGGGATTCACAAGCTCCACAACCTAAGAACACAAGTGGAAATGTATTTGTAATTTGTTTTATGCATCAATTCAACTTTTACCACTAAATCACAGCTCAACAAAAGCTAATAGTAATTCCTCCATTTATTCAAGGTTTAGGTTCTATAAAATCTTGGATATAGTTATAATAAGTAATTCTTTGAAAGACAACTTCAAGCTACATTCAAATAATTTAACAATTACTAAAAATAAAAAACTATCCCTAAACCCATGTTCAGCACTGAGTGTTGGCTGATTTATCCCATAAACTTGAAGTTTTTCACCTTGTTATTGTTATACTAAGACTCAGGAACACAAGACAAGAGCTGTAAACACTGCAGAAGTCAGCTGAATTAAGGCAGTTCCACGTCCCTGTTCTGTTTTGATGCTCTTTACATTGATGTGATGTAATGTAATGTAACACATGGTAACACGGGTTGCATTTCCACCACTATAAAGGCAAATTTTCAGAAAAGTTACTGAAAAAAATGCAAAAAAAAAAAATCCAACTGGAAAACATTTGTATCTTTACTTCCAGTAGTATTCAAATGGGTGGAGCCAAGGTCAGGGCTCTGGCCTCGTGTCCTTCTCTGCGGTGGCTAACCACACTTCTCCGAGATTCATTAATGCAATTCGTCTCACTGAAATGCATGCACGCTAAAACACTGGTTGGCAGACAAGCTGAAGAAGCACCAACCATAACACTTAACTGCCTCTTCCAGCACTGTGTGTGGAAGCACTTAAAACACTACTGCACACAATATATGTTGCACACATGTCACTTCCTGCTGACTCAGCTTTGTCATCTTCATTGGTCTTTAAACATCCTGTTTTCAGCATGGATACACACAGATTCAACCTGTATAAGTGGCATAAAGCAGACCTCCTATAAAATGAATCAACATAGAATGGTCTAACTAATGTTCACAGAATAATGCTAGCTGGTAGGTGGTATTTCAGGAAACCCCCCAGAAATCACCCAAATTCAGACAAATGTATTTGTGTTCTGAAATACATGCTAAATAAAGGCACATGCTTCTGGCCTACTCCTCCTCCATTTATAACTGATATGTCAGCTTGGGGGCGAGCGGAATGCTGTGTTTATTCTCTCGGAAACCAAGGAAGGCACTTCTCCAAAGGTCAAGCCACCATGGGTTCGAATGCCAGGCCTCCAAATCCCATGAGGTTTCATTTTTCCCTCTCTTTCTGAAGGACACATGAATATCTCTCAAGGGAAACCCTGTAGAACACACTAATGCCCACAAGCAGCAGAAGAGAACAAAGACACCCATTCAGAATTAACATCACATCGTCTTTCAGGTTAGAGATAAGTGCCCTCAGACAAACAAAGATGTGGACAAAATCCACTTGTGTAAAAAGACATTTAAATCTGTTTATTGTGGAACTTGTCTGCAATGACAGTCATGGCTCGAAGCCACAGAGGGGGAGACAGACTAAACAAGGACAACTGAACAGAGGACCGGCTGCTAGAAGGTTCCATGGGAGCCAGGGGACGAGTGTGGTTAGTAACACTGGCCAAATGCTCCATCCAGGGGCAAGACCGTCTGCAATACAGGATTTCTTTCTTTCTCTCTCATACACACACACCGCACCAATAAAAAAAGCTCCAGACTTCCCCAACAGACGGAGGCTCAGCAGACACAGAGAGGGTGGACCTGTCGCCGAGCAGCAGGCAGAGAGCGTAACACCACCCCCGCCCCCATCTTGCACCATCCCCTGGGTGCGTCCTCTCCAGCAGCGCAATGCTGATCCCAAGCATGAAATTGGATCCGAAGGCATCCTGAAGGCAGGGAGCGGTCCATGAATGCCCCAGGAGGGGGGGGTCCCTGGCGGTCCAGTCCTGCAGCCCTTCTCCCTGGCGCAGTTCACCATTAGTGCGATCGATCGGGGCGGCGGCATCAGGGGACTGGGACCAATACATACGTTTTTCACTGCGGCAGGGAGGTGAAAGCTCTGCCAGATGAGAAGTGCCACCCTTGACAGTCCAGGAGGAGCAGCTACAGCCATTGATCGGGGGGTGGGGTAGGTGGGATAGCGATCGTTGCCTCGCTTTTATCTGCAGGTGCCAAGCAAGGTCAACGCGTCCATTTCGCCCTCCTGGGTCAGGGACTGGGGATGGCCAGTCGAGCTTTGTTGGACTTCCCCAGAAGCAAGATTTATAGTTCAGAGGAAATGGCCACCTTCACATTTCAGGGTTTCAGACAACAGGAACCGTTGTCATCACTCAGATGAGGGCGAGTATGACTCTTCAGCCCTTGCAAAGCCCTAGATCTCACGTGCCTACACTTAATAAATTCCCATTTGCCTCTGAATGCATTGACATTTGTGTTTATTTGCTCAACGGATGCTCACTTTTTAAGTGAATCACAGGGCTAAAAATACAATATTTGCAGAAAACAACAATAGTGGAATGTGGAATGTCATATCAGCAGTATCAGAATGCCACTGAAAAAACAAAAACTGAAAAGCAAATCTGGAAATGCAGAACATCAATTCATATGCTTCACCCAAACAGGTGCAGAGTCTAATTGCAAAATGATTTCCATTGAAGATCCATCTGCAGCATCATTTTGATTTATTGCTCAAAAAATTGCTTAGAAATAAACTGGACTTTGACTCTCAGACATATTGACAGAAATAAATCATACTTAGCACTGCAACAATGCACTCTAAATGATCCAACATCTACCATCATTGGTGGAAAGGCCGGCGCTGATGTTTCAGGGGTGCACAACTGGCCTCTGAACACCAAAAAGTGCCTTTTATTCTCCTTACTTAGTTCTAGTTTTCATTTCAAATGTATATAGACAGGGAAACAACTGTCAGCCTTCATATGCACATAGCAAATTAATTCAACATTTATAAACTGAGATGCAAAAAGTGAAAAAACAAAACAGTTACACTATAACTGGTATCCAAGAGGATTTTGTAAGACGACAGTGTGTGGATTTTTTTTTTTAGAAATATGTTATTTTTACTGAAAGTAGGATCCCTAGATTGAGGTTCTAGCCATGCCTTATACAATCTCTCAGATTAAGTTTGAAAACTGTCTGCTGGAGTTCTAATTCACGCAATAGCCATCCTGGTATTTTTAGCTGCACACCTCCAGGAAATGAACAGCTTCCTGCCAGCCTCTCCTCTCTGGGAGGTCCTCTAGGGAGTATGTCCAAGCAGCACACCGGGCTCAGTTTACCTGTCTGCTGGCACTGGCCGGTCCTGTGCTCGGCGAGGTCGCTTGGCGACTCAAACACCTGCTGGCAGCCTGGGCAGCTATGCGATGCCTCCTCCTCCTCGCCGTCTTCCTCGTCCTCCACAGGGAGTTGTCCTCTCCTCAGGTCCGCCTCAGGGACACCCTCGACACGCCGTCCTAGCTTGCTCTCTGGGTCTGCAAGAGGAAGAACATTGGGGGAGGGGACAAACACCAGGTCAGCCCACAGCTCCTACCAATAATCCAGTAAACCTAAATCGGTGTTCCAACTCCAAGCCGTGGTCACTACGGCTAGCCAACACAAAGCCACCACTTAAGGCAGATCATGAACCCATCTCCACACCTCACTGTAAAAGTGCATGAAATCCAGGACAGGTCACTGAGAAATAATACTGTCTCAGACTTAAACAAGCACATATGATATCCGAAACGCATAGAATTTTATCAACGCTTTTTCGGCAGATAAGAATTTGATGTGGGGAAAAAGTAGTCAAAGCAACGAAACTTGAACTTTATTTTATATGTATATACGTTGCTGTCCACAAGTCTAGGCAAACTTGAGAGAGACTGTGATAATGATTGTTCAGTACTACGTGCACACCTGTACACACCTTTTTATGCAAATCACTACTTGGTGATTTGTGTGTATAGTCACATTGATTACACAGTGAAATGTATTAGGTCTGCTTTGTAAAAGTTTGCATACCACATATGTCATTGTGGTATTTCACATAGATTTATGCAAGTTCACATATACAGTATGCAGCTTGTTTTGAGTTAAGAAATATTCGTACTGGTATAAGTAAATGCGGATATTCTTAGTAATATTTGAGCATGAACCAATGTTTCTTCAATTGCAGAAAATGAAAATTACTCCCAGATGTAAAGATGAAAAAAAATATTTATTTTTCATCTTTTAATTATGTGCATTGGTAAAAATGATACTTCCATTTTAATTTTCATTAAAAACTGCATTCGCATTCATATGGATTTATAAGTTTAAATCCGCATTTGACGGATGCGGATTTTTATCAGCTCCATCACATCCAGACTCAAAAACTCTCTGCATCATGTTAAGCATCAGTTGTTCCATGTATGAGAGAGGAGTACTTTTCCATTAACTCACGAGAGCCACCCAAGACTCGTGCAAAATACTGATGTAATAGTGTGCACACACCCACCACCGTCCTTGCAGAAAGTTCTACAAATTCTTGTGCATGGTTGATCCACAGATATAATGAACATGTGGTGTTAATAGATCGTGTCAATAAGGTGAAGACGTGCTGAGTAAACAAAAGGCCTCCGGTTTAGCTCTAGATCTTTCCTAATCATTATCATTTACATTTATTTATTTAGCGGACGCTTTTCTTCAAAGCGATTTCCAATGAACTCTATGCAGTGTTATCAGCCCACACATCTTATTCACCAAGGTGACTTACACTGCTAGATACAATTGATATACAGTGTTATTGCTAGATATATTATCACTGTTGCATTATTTGTCATTTTATAGGAATGTAAGTTTACCATTAGGATCTTTCCATATCATACTCTGCAAAGCCAAAGACCAAGACCATTGTTGCTTAATGTGCAGAGTTCCATGGTTAACACATATAGTATATGTGCACTAAATGGGATAGCACTATATGGCACCAGGATGTAGCGGTAACATTAAATTCTACTGCTGTCTCTATTGCGGTCTCTGTAACAGTGAGTCCAATCCCCTATTTGAAATTAAAGAACACCATAGTAATGAGGCTTGTCTGATGAGCAGTAAAGTACATACAACATAATTTTCAAATTTGTATGAAATAGAGAGCTGTTATCCTTCCCTGAAAGGTCCATAACCTTTCTAGCTGCCTCACAAGCAGGCTGTGGATCGATGCATATGAAGTCATAGACTCGGCCACCATTGCAGCATCACAGACCGCACCAGAACTTTCTGTCCACAAGAACAGCATCCAGAGGATTAATGAATATAAACGTAGTTTAATGTAAGCAGGAATGACAACTAACACTGGACCTACGAATCGTCACAATATTTCTGCAAATTAGCTACAGATGGCTTATGACCACTACATCGCATCCATTTGATAAAAAGTTCGAAGGTTTTCCATAAAAAAGAAAACAGCAAATGAAGAAGTTTAAAGTCCAGTTGACATGTTAAATAATTGATACGCTTAATACTGTTTAAATACAATTTCTGTCGGAGAGGACAGTAGTGATGCTATATACCACACTTTTGGGGCATATTAACAACTACATTCTCAGGTATTTCAAAAATAATTTATATAATAAATATGAATAATGTTCATGACAGCTGTCCAGAAGTTGCTTAGCCAGGCAACTGTCATTGAAAAACAAAAACAAATAATTTTCTTAACTGCAAACACAGTAATACTGTAAGGCACGCTAATACAACATGGAAGGCACACCTGCCCAGAGAATGTACAGAATTTCACAGAAGGGACACAAGAGGCAAAGTTCGTAACTATCAAAAAAGCAAGCATACAGTATTTAAGCAAGTAACAACTCATAACATGATGATGGGAGACTACTACATTGCCTGACCTCTTAATGGCAATAATCACATTATGACTAAACTGTGAGTGCTTCCGGATCATTCTACATGAGAACTCTGTCCACTTCGTTTAATGGATCCGACATCCTTTTCCTGCAAATAGCCGAAACCCGACACAACCAGAACACAGAGGAAAAAGAAAAAGGGGGGGGGGGGGGGGGGGGGGAAGAGAGAGGGAATCATGCGGTTATAATTGCATACAGACTAGGTCTGTGGTAAAGTAAAGCTGCAGACTTGAGATCTGTACAGTGATTTCCAAAAAACACTGTCTCATTACATCTCCTTCAATGCCAGTATCTTGCAGCTCACAGGGATACTTTCTTTAGCGTACTTTAAGTACATTCAAAATATTTTGCACAGACAATGCTAGATATCCAAGACTGTGATTACCTAGAGATCAACACAGTCTTAGGTATTTTGAGATGCATTCGTGCTTCATTTAATGTCACTCACGACAACATTTAGTCTATTAATTTGCTATTCTTTTTAGGATGATTTTCTCCAAAGTGACTTACGCTTTGAAGTTTGTACACTGCTTACACTGATTTACCCATTTATACAGCTAGGTAATTTTACAATGTCAATTCAGGGTAAGTAGCTTTGAAGAGATCTACAGCAGCAGGTGGGATCCAAACCCAGGTCTTTTAAGTGGAAACAGAAAGTTCTAGCCACTATGGTGCCTGCTAGTTCTGCTCTCAGACTTTAGTCCTGTGCAATTTCAATATTAGTGTGTAACGGTGGTCAAATACAAGAGCTTGCCCAAGATACTGTTCATAAGAACCTAATATTGAAAGCATAACAAATAATTACACTGAGCTACTACGTAAGGATGAGGAGAATTTAAAGAGATGATAGTTTGGGTGCTAGATTAGCAGTAAGGTAAAGAATTGAATATTTTATAAGGTTCTGTGTTTAGTGACGGACTGATGCCTGTAGATCACTGGTACTTATAAATATCAAAATATCTGTTAGTTGCTTCCAAGTCTCAGCACACAAA
This sequence comes from Scleropages formosus, assembly GCF_900964775.1. Lineage (NCBI taxonomy): Eukaryota > Metazoa > Chordata > Actinopteri > Osteoglossiformes > Osteoglossidae > Scleropages > Scleropages formosus. Next base: position 11,672,327 of record NC_041812.1, read on the forward strand.
GAGTACATATATCTTCCAACAAATTTTCACATAAAAAACAAATTACATTTAGTACAGTTAAGCTGTACACATTCTTATACCTTTTCCTAAATCACAATTTCATAAGAACTGTTTCTGATTGAGATCTGGCTCACAACCAACTCAATTTCAGACGTATTTTGCAATTCATGCAGCCGTGAGACACTCAAAGCAGTCCAGGACACCCTGCGGTCCACAATGCTGAGCTGAACAGATTGTAATGAATGCTCATACCTAGTGACCTAAGAAATAATCTTCAATTTTTCAGCTAAAAATAAAACCATTTTTGGCAGAAAAAGTAACCCGGAAATAGGCCAGAGATTTAAGAAATAACAGAAGATTTTTTTAAAAAAATTAATAGACTGAAAAATATTTATTCTGCAAGTTCACAAAAACCGTTTACAAAGGGTTTCAATGAGAAGACAAACGCTACATTTGTTACATATGCTACATTTAAAGGCCATTGTTACATAATGTATGTACATGCTGGTATAGAATCATAGGATGTTTTCAGGAAACATTAAGCTTACGTTACGGATGTGTATTAAATTAAAAGAGGATCTAATGGATATAATGTGGCCACATCCATAAACATGAAACACTTATATGCTGAAGAAACTCTACATCATACCAGTAAGGCTCAACTTATTTTTAGCCAATACAATTGTTTATTTAGCTGACCATTTTCTCCAGGGCAACTTATAATATTAAGCAACTTTCAGTGATTTACCCATTTATACAGCTGGGTAATCTTTACTTGATTAACTCAGGGCAAGTACACTGTTAAAGGGCACAACAGTGGAAGGACTGAAAACCTGGATCTTTGGAGTAGACGGTTCTAACCACTATGCCCCTTGCTGCCCTCTGGATGAAAATGATGGAAGTATGAATACCATATCTGACTGATTCAGAAGGAAATCTATGAGCATCCAAAAGACAAGCCTTTGAACTATCACTGAACCCAGAATCCTTCCCAAGATGAAGGTGGGGGTCCATGTTGATGACAGAATTGTTTCTTCCCAGAAAGTCAGCCCCTCCCAGTATGACTTGCTTGTGACATAAGAGATGATCACTGAGGTCACTGGTAAACAGCTAATCTCCCACTCAAGGAAGACCCACAGAAACATACACAACACCCATGATGGTCAAGCTACCATCTCCAGCTTATCGTTGCTATGTATCCTGGCAGTACTACACCCTCCAGCCAGATTGCTTGATGGAGCCAGCCATACCGGGTTTAAAACAACCAAAACAAAATGTAACCTTCAGTCGTGATGATGGGGGAAACAAGAGAGAAAAGACCTCATTGATACTGGCTGTTCAGAATTATGACCTGGATTTCTTCCCTGCTCCTGGAGAAACCACCGACAGGCATGTAGACAGGGGGAACCCTCCACAGGAGTGAAGGGAGAACCGTCTGGTCAGCGACCTGTTCCCAGGGATAATAGCGCAATCAGCAGCACAAAGAAACAAATATGAGCACCTTCACTGAGCTCAAACCAGGCCCTGAGGGTAGATGCCTGTGATGTTTATTATAGCTATACATCTGACTTAGTGTCAGGGTTGTACACTAAGCTATCTAGTAACTTACCCATTTATACAGGAGGGTAATTTTTCCTGTATCATTTTAGGGTAAGCTCATTGATCAAGGGCACTACAGCAGGAGAGGGCTTCAAACACCAGACCTATTGAAAACCGTGGGCTCTAATTCACAACAACATGTGCTGTGCCAAAACTTTTAACTATTATGTAGCTGACACTTATCAAGAAACAGTGATTTCTTCATGTATACTACAGGGTATTCTTACTGGAGCAACTCAGGGTAAGTGCCTTGATAAAGGGTATTAAAGAAATGGAAATCAAACCCAGTCCTCTAGATTGCAAAGAAACATCCTAAACACTGCAGCACCAGTATTTCAGATGTGTCATATGGTACAAGAGCTAGTCATCTTTTTAAGGAACCACTGTGGCACAGTGAGTAGCGCTGCTGTCTCATAGTGCCTGGGTGCAGTGAGAGGATGTGGGGTCGATCCCCACACGGTCTGCAAAGTTTGCATGTTCTCCCCGTGCTCGTATGGGTTTACTTCCACTGTTGAAAGACATGCTGTTCAGGTGAAATGGTGACTCTGAAAAAAGTCACCTAGAGTATGTGTTAGTGACAGGGAAAAAGTGTGTTTCACTGGTGTATGGATGAGTGACTCATTGTAAATAGTGTAGGGTGAATAAGGTGGGCTAATAACACTACATAGTGTTCACTGAAGTCGCTTTGGAGAAAAGCATCTTCTAAATGAATAAACAACTTTATTGTACTTCTTTTATTCCGAAGAATATCCACCAGCGCAAGTTTACATTTACTCATTTAGCAAATGCTTTTCTCCAAAGCGATGTACATCTCACAGAAAATACAATGTGTGCATTACATTAGAAGGAAGAGAAACTTAGATGCAGACGTGTGATACTTAAGTGCAGTTCCAAGTTGATGGAAGTATAGTTAAAAACCTTTTGTCCCCCCCCTTCGTCTACTCTTTCCTAAGGCTTGGAAAATTCAAAAAGTGTATTTAACAGAGTAATTTGCAAAAGCTGAAGCTAACTTAGTATGAAAGCAGGAAAGGATCAGCATTCTGTTCTGTGGATGAAGAAATGCGCACCATCTCACGACAGGCAATTTACTTGTCAACCACTAATCAAAGAGCAGGATGTCACTGCCCGACCGGGCAAGCCGCCAGTTTTCACTGTGATTAGTTTCATTTTCTGACACTGCTGTGAGAAAAGCTTTAATGGAAAAAGAAAAGGAGAAATGCTGCATCAGCAGTGGAGCAAGCAGTCAATCTAATACTGACATATTCACACTGGGCCAATTTTTTTCTTTTCATTTATTTAGCATTATTAAGCCTGCTTTCTTTGTCATGGAGTTGAGGTAACCAGGACATCTAATTATAACAAAGCACCTACTAACAAAAGCACATACAGTACGTGTACGTGTACTGTTACAAATTCCAGCACCCATCGTATCATTTCTTTTTCAAACTTAGACCCAACACATCAATCAGCTGTAGAATCTGCTGCAATTACAGGGCACAGAGGAGGATATCAAAAGTCCTAAAAAAATGTTTTAAATATGGAATTTGGCATGAAGACGACGATGGAACTGGCTGATGCTGTGGGATTTTGAAGCCACGTCTTTCCTCAAGTATCTCTGCATCAGCGTTTGCAGAGATACAACAGAATTTCCACTCTGAACACAGGCAAGTCACTGCTAAATGATTAGGATACAATTACCCCTTAGACACGGATAATTATTCAGCCACAATATATAAAAAAAAAAAAAAAACTCTGGAAGACGCTGATATCTACATAGGTAGTTAAAGGTATTAAACAATTAGATTTATTTATTTGTGTGTTGTGATTCACTGGCATCCTGTCCGGGGTGCACACTGTCTCACACCACATTCTTACTGGTTAGGTTCTGACCGCGGCATTCCAGCACAGACAAGGAGTTAGCAACACAGAATGGATTATGTATTTAATTATGCTGTGTATAGTGGAGTTTTTGATTCAATCATAAAATAAAACTCTTTATTGCATTGTTTTAAAACAAAAGTCACTAAAAATAGTAAGCCATTGCTCCAGTCTGCATTTCTACATTGAGCTGTTACAGAGTGAAATTTTAAATGTGCACTTCCAAGACCGAGTCACACCTCTAAAAGGAAACATGAATAGTATTTTTTCCCCCAAGCATTTCAAGGCCCCATTAGCTCTCAGGCATGTGGGTGCATTCTAATGAATCAAGGTGGCAGTTTCTTCAGCTAGCGCTTCGGCATGGTGACAGCCTGTAATGTGCTGTGACACTCAGACCCGCTCAATAGATGGTGCCTCACTAATGAGAACACTGCCTGGGAAACACAAGGTGAGCGACAGGCACAGAGCCGTGCCAGGCTTAGGGATCGCAGGGTGCCAATCACAGACTGGGGCAGGGCCTACCCATGCCACAAAGTCATCACAGGCACTAGTCACATGACCTGGGAGTCATGCCACTGCAGGCAGCACATTCCGAATTACAGGATAAATGTTTTCATCCATCTGGACAATTTCCTAATCATGCTGCTTTCATAACATTCATTTAAATCTTAAGGTAAAGAGATTGTAGCCATTGTGTCGTACACGATAGATCTTATGATACTTTTCTCTGAAAGCAACATACAAGGTTTGTACACTAAGCTACTTAATAATTTACCCAGTTGTACAGCTGGGTAATTTTTGCTGTATCAGTTCATTATAAGTACCACGATCAAGGGTACTACAGAAGAATATTTGGATCTGGGTCTTTATATTGCTAGGAGATGGCCCTGACAAGTACAGTACCTGCCGTTTACGACCATGGTTCCAGCCCATTGTTGAACTTTTACGATTTATAAAGTGGGTCATTTTCAAAGCATCAAAAATTCTATCTCCACAATCATTCTTAAGCATATTGCAGAGAGTCTTTTTAGAAAGACAAAACAAAAGGCAAAGTAGTTATTCCAACATGACAGCCAAATAAGCATAGACAAAGCATATTCAACTATTCAGTAACAAGCAGAATGTCTCATCTACAATCACTAGTGAAGTCTTATTCACAATCTTATTTTTTTACTCCACTACTGCATATTTAATCATTTTAAACATTTTCAATTATTCAACAAAATGTAAATTTAAAAAAAAATGTTGAGTGCAGGCCACGTGCATTCTTACATTGAAATGACTATGTTCCAACACATACTCACAACTTTGCTTTTATCAAGAGAATCTACTTAACACAGTATTACTTCTACCAGAAAGTTCTGCACCCTGTTATGTTTATGAAGCTAAACACATTTTAACAGTAGGAATGCAGCAGAGACCCCTTCCCACCTGGTTCATGTAAAATCACATCCTCACCATAGAAATGCGCTCTCAGTCATGGGCACCATATCCACCCTGTGACTTTCCAAACTAGAGAAACCATCCTAGCAACAGGAAAGCAGAGCAGAGCTTTCAAATGCAATTCAGCACATTTATAAAAAAAAAAAAAAAAAAAAAAAAAAAAAAAGGGGGGGGGGCGAAAATAGCAAATTATCTGTAGTTGAAACATTTAAAACGGCATGCAGACATTGCAAATGGAATGCAATTCTCAGTGGGAGCCTTGGGCTTCATACTCAAAGGTTAAAAAAAGTAATCAAAAGAAGCTTTTACATTCTGTTGTTAACATTTGTTTAAGCATTTTTTAACCACATCTCACACGCTGTGTGAAGAATTCACACTAACTTTTGCCTCACTAACAGCGATATTTTATAATGCACAAGTGTCTGCATGTGTTGATTCCAACTTTTCTTAAAGAAACACTGATAAATTTTATGGATGAAAAAGAAAGAAAAGCAAAGTAACCAATACCACCAATTTACATTACCTGCCTCCTTTCTCCAAGGTAATTTACTATGTTAGGTTTGTACACTATGACATTTACAGTTATTTACCCATTTATAGAGTAAGTTGATTTTTACTGTATCAGTTTAGGCTAAGTACCTTCATCAAAGGAGCAGAGACCCATATCCTGCAATTATAATGTAAATGCTGTTGCCAATTATATTACCTGACCATCACCATAAATACTGTGACATTGTACTGTTAAAAACAAATATCAGAGCTGTCTATAACTTCCCAGACAACTGTTAGATGTACTTATGTCAGAAACACACTATCAGAGATTGTGAGGTGGTTTAAACACTAACACTGCATACAGCTACATAATGGTATGTTAATTATTTCTGTTCAAGCATACCTTTGTCAGGAGCTTTCACCTTTGTGAGTGCGGTCTTACTGTGAGGACTGCGTCTTGAGCCTTCAACTACACAAGGACAGAACCCTTATTAAAAACCCCAGGTAAAGGAAGACCTCTGACTTTAAAACAACATCTTAATGAGTTTCTCCTTTGCTATAGAGGGTTTGCATGTAGCATCATTTAGAGAAAGGGATTTAATGAATCCCCCCGTGCTTCACCATAAATTGGCATGGGGAGTTTGAGTTTTTGTTTTGATTATTGTCCCTGTTGGTGAAATAAGGCAGGCGAGGCATGAAATTCGCATAGCCAATTGATAATGACAAGAGGCCGCCACTCTTAACACTGCAAGAGCAAGTGCTAATTTGTCACCGGCAAAGTGCTCATTTAAAAGTTAGCCGTTCCTTCGCTGTTTTGTCTCAGCGCTAAAACTTCTTTCCAGTTTTATCACACCCATAAAACTTCTAAATTGGTTCCTCCACTACATCTTTGTTTACAAAAAACCGCAAAGTGCATGAGATGTTCACTGTGGATGACTTAACACATTGTTTTATAGACCACTTAACACAACAAACATCACTGTAAATGTTTCTACATATTCAGGTAATCTACAAATGACTCATTGCTTTGCTTAGTTTTGCCTTAATATCATTTTTGTTTTTTTGATTATGACTAATCATTAGAGTATGCCATCTTATTTATTCTTTCCTATAGCCTGTTTTTCAGATTTACTATGAAGTAATTATTAAACATTATTGCCACCTCAACCAAAAAAAAAAAAGAAAAAAAAAGCTACAAGATCCTACAAAGTTACAGGATCCTTCTGATCCTGCCATGAACATGTGTAGCTTTGAATTACTTATTTCAGTGACTGAACTTGAACATCACGATTAGAAACATTGAGGTTTTGTTTTTCTAATTCAGTATATTTTGTACTAAAGCATCTTTATTAAAATTTAGTAATTTATGTTCAAATACCGTAAGCAGGTCATTACAATAGTACAATCTTTTTGACTGATCTTGGATTTAACTAATAATATTAACACTAAAATGGGCATTATTAATAAGAAAACAGTGAGAAACAAAGTAACAATGAATTGTAATATTTTTAATGAAAAAAAGTTACTGACATGCAGCTCTTACTCACATCTGAATGCCTTTTAGGCTTTCCCACTACCTGCCATAATCAAGTCTCCTACTGCTGAGAATCCAAAAATGTGTTTTAATAGTCAAATGAGAGACATCTGACCTGTAAGCTTATATCGGACTAAAAGCCTAAAGAACAAGGCACTCTCCCTATATGTGATATTAGCATTCACAAGAACAGGATCTGTTTAAATTGCCAAATGATGGAGTTCATTTTAACGACCAAAAGAATTATAACCCATCACTCCGAGATGGAGCTGAAATCACAGGCGTGAAAGAGTCAATACTATATAACAAATACCTTGCATTGTGATGGAAGACTACTATTGATGTTTGCAGTGCTCTTTCTGAAAATACTGCCAATATTGATTAAAAAAAAACTAATTAATTGATGCGAAGAACACTCAAAGACATGTACCAGAATTGTGCATTTCATTGTGAGTACATATTCAAGCTGTCATTTATCATTTATAGATGTCATTTATCACTTATTAATCTTTCAAATGATCAATACTGTATCCTAGCACAGAAGCCAGAAACGCTTTGCATCTCTGTATACTGATCTAGAATCCCCTTTGCCACAAAGACACAAAATTTAAAAAAAAATATAAGACTGAGTTACTTGACTATCATCTTTCTGATGATTTAATTTACTCATAATACAAAGGAAGAACAAAAAGCACAGCAACAGTACTTAGAAACCTAGTGTGACACACCTTTGGTTCTATTTGCTAACAAAAATTAAACCAGTTACAGAGTGTGAAGTGCTATATCATGTCCCTAAAAAATTAATACAGCAACTTTTTGCAATGCCCAAAAGAAATAGTTTGCTCAGAGCAGCACAGATCTATTCACAACACTGAGCTGACTGTGGTCATGCTCTCAACTGAAATGAAGTACCCAGAGTAGTTTAATTTCTTCTTCTTTTTTTTTTTTTTTTTTAAATTTATCCGATATCTTTCTCCAAGGCAACATAAAACTGAGGTCTCTACTCTAAGGTACTTATGCTGATTTACTTATTTATACAACAGAGTAATTTTTACTGGAGTAATTCAGAGGAAGAACCTTGACAATGGATATTAGAGAAAAAGTAAGGGTTTGAACCCTGGCGAATTCAAGGACAAAGAATGACTAATTCTTATGCCAACTGCTGCCCCATAAGGTCTTTATACTCACCAAAAACCTATTTTTTTTGCTTTTACAGCACCCTCTACTATCTGACCTATGGTCAGAAAATGGGCTTTGATATTTAACCATTCCACTTTGCGATTAAACATCACCTCCTGATCCTCTCATTTTGGACAAAACACTTCATGGGGTAACGTTCTGTGATGAAGCCAGAAACCTAAGTGCAAGGCCTTGGCCCACTGCTGATGTGGTGGAGGTTGCTGTGTTTCGCATTGGAGATCAAAGTTCAGCTCTTCCCACCAGATCTTATTCACTGACAAAGTGGTTACCATGGGCCTTAGAGAAAAGAACTCCTCCCAGGTGTGATTTGCCATCACCACAGCTCGCCATAGACCTGCACCGTCACGTGAGATCAGGTTGACAGCAGCTCACCAAAAACCCTTCATGATGTTCCATCTGGCACTCTTTTCTACAACAGATGGCATGCTTAGAGAGTCTTTGCCTTGCAGCTGAAGGATGCAGGTTTGAATCCCTGATCCTGTTGCAGTACCCCTAATCAAGGTACTTACCCTGAGCTGATCTATAATATAACATTAGAAAAAAAGTGTAAGATAAATTACACTATAAAAAAATGGAAAAAAAATACAGGAAAATCCACAGCCAAAAAGAATATATACATGAACTTCACTGTTTACTTATCAATTTCTTTTGCACACTAAAAGATCCAAAAATTCTAAATAAACTGAAACTATGAAAATGTCAGCCAGCATTTTTCTCCTGGAGGAATTCAATTTTTTTTTAAAATATACCGACTATTGACATAAAACTACTTTAAAATGTGTGGGAAGATGGAGTTCTCTCTCTCATGGGGCAGAAACAAATAGAGTTAAATTTGCTGCACATATCGTTTTAACGTTATTCCAAAGCTCGCACTTTCTCTGCAGGATAAAGACCTAAATGGCCGGAGAAAAGAAAAAAAATAAATCTTAAGAAAAATAAATCCTTATACAGTAAATAACTAGTAAAGAAACGAATTTTCTTAAATAAAATTAAGCACGTCGTCTACTAGCCACCTGGAAATGTGCAAAAATTTACTAAACACGACCACAGATTAAACACCGCTAAACTCTACCAGTATTTTATGGATATTTTTATTATATGACACCTTAACAGTGTGTACTTTAAATTATTTGACGAAACGAATTGGAGGCGTTACCTCAGCGACGGCTGCTGTTTGACGGCGGTTTGATGTTGAAGTTCCACCCAAACTAATACCCAATAACCGACCGGTGTAACTCGAAAGCCCGACAGGAACCAACCGTTTAAATATTAGTATGTTCAGTGTTTTTTGTTTTAAATTGTTTTTTTTGTATTTTTCTTTTTCCACTTTCTGCCTTTGCAGCTCTTCGACGCTCTCCCTCTCAGCAGCTCTTCCCTCGCGCTGGACTCTCCACGCGCCCTGCACTGTCACGTGACGGCGCTGCCCGGGAGTCCGCCGTCCAATGGAAGGATCCGGCTCACGATGTGCCCCCCTAATTAACGGCCCTGCACTAAAACAGTCAATAAATCAATGAATAGATATTGTAATTTCACTGACAGTAGTTCCGCCCACAAAATGAACAGCACTAAAAATCTGCGAACGCCAAGTCCCGATCATTATCATCATGCCTATAATTATTACAAAAAAAAAAAAAAAAGAAAAAAAATCTCTGTATCGCTGGATGACAAGCTTCATTTATTGTACAGTTTCGAAGAAGTTCAACTGCAGACACGCGACACGAGCCTCAGTCTTAGAACACTCTCTTTCGTGCTTCTAAATGTCTGCAAACCGCGCACCGCGGCACTGTACCGGAGCCCCACGCGCTGTGCACATGGCGCACATTGTACCTACTGTATACACCGCACAGTGCACGCGCGGCGCGTCGCACTTACCTCTGAGGGACCGCGGCTTCGCCTGCTTCCGCCGAGACATCCTAGAGATAGACAGGCGCTCGCGGAGCTCCGTATCCCCGCTTCTCCTTAACTACTCAGTCACAGCGGGCACCGTCGCCACCACCGTGCAAAACCTTTCTTCCGCTTAGTAGACCTCTTTTGCAGACACGAAAGCGCATAAATTTACGTGCAAAAAAATTTTTAGATTAAAATTATATGACGCGGAGCAGAGCAGCGCACTGTACAGTAAGTACAGAACGTGGTGTAAAATCGGAACTATCCTATGTATCGGTGCATATTTAACTCCCTAGCGCTGGAAACCTGAACAGAGAGCCGGAGCTCCGCCGCGCACTGTCCCATTTTTACAGTAATAATAATAATCACGCACATGCATGCTGCTTGCGCGCGCACACACACACGCACGCACAGTTTTTGGAAAAACAAAATCTCCCTCCTCTCCTCCTCTGCTGTTCGATCCTATCGAGCAGAGCGCGACGAAGGCATCGGCGCTCGCCCGGTGAGACTGGGGGGAAAAAAAAAAGCAACAAAAAAAAACACCACTTTTTTTTGCTCGTAAAGTAATTAAGGCTCGCGACGCGTTCGCGTTGGTCGCCGCGCGCGGGTCTGCTCCCCGTCCGGACGCGCGTGGAGTGGAGAGAAGAGGAGCCGCGCGCGCGCCCTCCCTGCTCGTCACCAACCTGCAAGGTCCTGCACTGCGCCGCCGCTCCGGTCCTCCACATAATAATGGGAAATGGAAGCGAGGCCCCCAAAGCCACGAGGACGGCTCCGGAGGGGGCCCCCGGCCCGCAGGGACTCGCTCTGTGCGTAATCACTGAGGAAATCATTGTCAGGCCGCCTGCGCTCGCACACAGACAGGGAGGCATGATTAAAACGGGCGGGAGCGCCGCAAGACCCGGACAGGCGGACTCCGCTTTGCGCTCGGATCCGGAGCGCCGACGAGCACCGTCCAGCAGACTGGTGGTCCCCCTTCTGGTGGCAAACTTCAGAAACGGAGCTGTTCGGCTCCACCGGGGCATCCAGGATACAGCTGCATGTCCTTCCGAGACGGAAAATAGTCATGAATATGATTTACTTTAACCATGATTAATTTAAATCTGATACCATTGTCCATGGCGATTTATAGTGCAAAGCAATGAACTTTACAATGACTTACCCATGTATATAGTTGGGCATTTTCACTGGATCAAAGATAAGCACCTTCATCGGGGCCACTAGAAAAGTGAGATTTAAACCCAGGACTTATTTTCAAAGGCAACAGCCCTAATCACTATGCTGCATGCTGGCAAAAAAAGTCACTCGATCGTAGAAAAAATGCCTCCATGGTTAATAACAGTGCTCTGGAGAGACAGAACCAGTGATGGTGTTAAACCCTACAGAAGCTCCAAAACTGATAAATCAAATAGAATAATTAACCCCGATACATTTTACATTGAAACCATACTGTATATAGTCCCTGGGGTGTGCGGTGGCGCAGCGGGTTGGACCACAGTCTTGTTCTCCGGTGGGTCTGGGGTTCGAGTCCTGCTTGGGGTGCCTTGTGATGGACTGGCGTCCTGTCCTGGGTGTGTCCCCTCCCCCTCCGGCCTTATGCCCTGTGTTACCGGGTTGGCTCCGTGACCTCGTATGGGGTGTGTGTGTGTGTGTAGTCCTATTCAAAAATGAGGAAGATTGTATGCTGGGCGCACGCATTTCATGTGTTAGTGGCAGAAATAAGAAATGTAAGTTAAGGATGTCTGTAATTATACTGCTTTATATGTTATTGTGAGCCTTACTCTGGTTGTTAGATGAATGCAGTGATTTTTGTTTTATTCAGCACCAAGAGATTTTGGATTGAAGTGCAGCAGTATGTATGATCAGTTTAACACCATCATCCCAGACCTCCTTCAGATCAAACTGATGTGGTTTTCTGTGCCCACCACCATCTGTCAGTGGATCACCAACTTCCTGACAGACAGACAGCAACTGGTGAGGCTGGGGAAATTCACTCCCAGCACCTGCACAGTCAGCACTGGTGCTCCTCAGGGATGTGTGCTCTCCCCACTACTCTTCTCCCTGTACACAAATGACTGCACCTCCAAGGACCCCTCTGAGAAGCTCCTGAAGTTTGCAGACGACCCTGCAGTTATCGGCCTCATCCAGGAAGGTGACAAGTCTGCATACAGGAGGGAGGTTGAACAGCTGCCTGGCTGGTGCAGTCAAAACAACCTGCAGCTGAACACGCTCAAAACAGTGGAGATGGTTGTGGACTTCAGGAGGAACCCCCCCATCATTCTCAACAGCACCGTGTCAGCCGTGGAGTCCTTCAGGTTCCTGGGTCCTACAGTCTCCTGGGATCTAAAGCGGGACACCTATATTGACTCCATCGTGAAAAAGGCCCAAGAGCGGATGCACTTCCTTCGCCAACTGAAGAAGTTCAACCTGCCACAGGAACTGCTGATCCAGTTCTACTCAACTGTCATTGAGTCTGTCCTGTGCACCGCTATATCTGCCTGGTTTGGCTCGGCTACCAAATTGGACAGAAATAGGCTACAAAGGACAGTCAAGACAGCTGAGAAGATCATCGGTGCCACCCTGCCTACCCTTCAGGTCCTGTACAAGTCCAGAATGAGGAAGCAGGCGTGCAAAATCATCACTGATCCCAGACACCCCGGGCACGAACTCTTTATTCTCCTCCTCTCTGGCAGGCATTACAGAGCGCTGTCTGCCAGAACGGCCAGATTCAAGAACGGTTTTTTTCCATCAGGCCATCACTCTCATGAACAGTTAACACTCCTTTATAGGTCACCTGTCAGTGCAACAATATCCCATCACTTTTGTAATTTACTTATTTATTTACATTTTTGTATTTATACTACTGTTTATTCTGTCATGTTTGTATACTCTGTAAATATGTTATTTATTTATTCTGTAATTCTGTGTCAGCTCTTTGTTGTCTGTAAATACTGGAAGCATCTGGAATTACAGAAAATTCCTTGTGTGCGTCAGCACACTTGGCAATAAAACTCATTCTGATTCTGATGTTTGTTAATTCTGGTCATTTAAATTTATATTTTTAACAATAATCTGCCAAATAAATAGTATGAGATAACATGCAATTAAAAGATATTCAAGGATACAAACAGCCATCGCAGAGGCATTAAATGATCTGCTCTCTTAAGAAGCACTTGTATTTAGTCTGTAAATACCTGTTTATTGTGTGCAGGTTTTTGAAGATGTCACATTTTATTGGCCCCAGAATCCTAAACCTCCATCTTGCTGAAGATCCAGAATGCAGGGAACCAGGTGGGGCAGGAAATGATGCTGAGAGCTCACCTGGAAGATCTCCTCAATGGGGTGTGAGCAGACTGGAGCAGCAGCATGTGTAGTGTTCGAGAAGGGAGACTTGCAAGCACAAGGTTGTAGGTTCAAGACCCAGGAGGGTCCTTGCTCTTGCATCACAGAGACACTGTTCACACTAAAGATCAAGGGCTTCATTTCTGTATTTGCTGAGAATATTAATTTCATATGCTTGCGTTATCAATAACCACGTATTAAATGCAGGGTCGCAGTGGCCCAGAGTCTAGGCTGGAGGCATAGCGGATGTGGCAGGGTACACCTTGGATGGGACACTACTTCATTGCAATGACACACACACATTATGGGCAGTTTAGAGGCATCCGTGCATATGAAGCACATGTTTTTGGACTGTTGGAGGGAACTAGAGTAACTGGAGGAAACCAACACAAGCACATGCAAAACTGAGCTGTATCTGAACCCACAGTCCAGGAGCTGTGAGGCAGCAGGGCATCCTGCTGCGCCACCATGTTTTTGTTGTAAGGCCAATGCCCCCACTGTGGTTGTTGCTCCTTCTCCTGCACTGACACCATCTCATACATGTTGAAAAAACACCCGGTGTACTGAAACTTGATCCCCTAAGTGTAGCATAAATATGGGGTATTTCACCAGTGCCTTCAGCGTGGACTCCTTGTATAAAAACGCAGAGCAAAGAGCAGCTTGTGCAGGAGTAAAACCTCACTTTGCTCAATGCTCCCTAACTGTGGGGCAGGAGGGGCTTTTGGCTGTCGGAGATACATTGCAACACGGAGACCTTCATCGGTGGGTGAGACACATAGTCAGAACACAAAGATACCAGCGCCAAAGCCCTTGTTTGTAAGTAGTTTCATTGTGACAGAGGGAACTCCTGTCACTTTGAACCACTGTTTTTGTCCCACTGCGCTGCCAGGTTGCTCTGGTGCCCAGATCTCTCAGAGCTCAGCTTCTCCCTGCACCCCTTCCCCAAATAAATAAAGAACCAAATAATAAGCCTTTCTGCTGAAGGGCTTCCCTCTTCTCGTCTCATGCATAGCAACCTGGAAAGCAGTGACACTCAGATCGCTCTCAGGCTCCACCAGTCAAGTCTAATACCACAGCTCACATGTGACACCAAAGGCACCATTCCTACAATTCTGAGTACATGATGTTCAGCACTAAACCCAGGATTTAGTACTATAACTTATTCTGACATCTTAGTTACTGCACATTGCTGCTGCATGCACACACACTGACTGAAGCTGCTTGTCCCGAGTGGGGTCACAGCAAGCTGGAGCCTAACCTGGTGGCACAGGGCTGTGGATGCACCCAGGACAGGACACCAGTCCATCACAAGGCCCCTCAAACAGGACTTGAACCCCAGACCCACCAGACAGCAGGCGCAGGCCAAACCTGCTGTGCCACTGAACACCCTTTGCTGGAAATAGTTTTTTCCAAACTTATATTAAATCACTGCTAATCATTACGATTTTTCTCTTCATTTTTACTTAAGCAAAGAATCCACGTGAACAATGACCAAATTTTTGACAAGTCAAGAAAGCTCCCGGATGCAATGCTGCCACGCCCCCCTCGGCACAACGAGGAGCACCTGTGGCTGATGAGGGGACGGGCGCATAAAAGGGAGACACTGAGCACACACAGATGAGGAACCTTGTTCAGTGTTGTTACTCATCTGCACACCTTGCCTTTGCTCACCCTCACCCTCACCCTCCTCCTCCTCCTCCTCCTCCTCCTCCTCCTCGTTCCCCTGAACCCTCTCCTGTATCTCCACGACTTCCTGGCTTACCAAGACTCTTTGCCTGTTCCCCAGATTACGTCTCTCGGATTCTCCCTTTGAACTTCGTTCGCACATCGGTGACCCTTTGCCTGTTTTTAACCATGTTTTCTGGATTGCCCCCTGAAAGCCCTTCCTGTGCTCCGCGCTTAGGTCCGGCGCTCCCGCCCCGGGAGAATTCCGTGACAAATACTGACATGCTGTAACAGCTGAATTTCATCATATCGGCCAAAGTAAATATGGACACTGAAGTACAGTATAGTTGATTTAACTTAATTATTTAAAAGCTTATGCTTTGAGCAAATGGAATAAAACAAATTCCTCAGAGGAATTTGACACATAACATATCCACTCCGTATTCCATATACAACCCGGTACAGAATAGTAGATTACAAGAAAAGAGGTAAACAAATAATTTTAAAAATTCATTTGGTAAATGATGTAAATGATTTATTTCCACCCTCCCTCTGTTGTCTGGCAGCTCAGGAGGAGGAAGGTGCTGATAAAATTCTGAGTCAACATCAGTTAGATCCTGCAAAGCCCTATGGCTCAGATACTGTATGCTCGCGATGCTCATTCTGGTTCTGGTACTATTGCTGGTTCTGGAACTGGTGTTGATTTTCATACTGATGCTGCTAGCAGTGCTGCTGCTGCAGGACACCTTGTGATGAAAGTACAATGTTTTCAACAACAGCTTGAGGCGGCTACATGTCAGTCTTTCTGTCGAACATCCAAACTTACCTGCACTCCCAGACCGGGTCATTAGCCGGTTACTGCGACCAGGTCGACCACAACAGCGGCCAAAAGGGCTGGTGTCAGAGTCCACGGGGTTAGGAGGGTCTGCTCTTTGCTTCTTCACTCACTATCACACTGGGCCGACATCATGACCTCCTGGTCCAAACTCAGGAGGTCTTACAGTTCCTCCCATCAGTTTGCTTTGAGTTTAAAGGGACATTACACTAAAACTAGAGTCCTAACCTGGGGCCCCTGGATTTGCTTCAGGGTGGCCATGAAGTGCAGAGTTTCTCAAAAATAATTAACAAAATGAAAGTTTAAAAAATTGAGGAAATATTGCTCTGTTTTGCTGCCTATGACATAAACCCGTGGTAAGGTGATTAAGTTTCAGTGCAATAAACGGAGAGCAACATTTTCTCTCTTTTAAGGGGCATTTTTCTCAGATGGTGTCCTCAGCTTTCATAAGATCCTGAAGGTGGTCCTTGATCTACAGAAGGTTAATGAACCTCTGTTCTAAAACATTCAATTGATTAAGCTGTTTGCTGTTAGAAGGTCTCTTTATCTGCTGGGCAGTTCCTCCTTATCTTCAGCAGCTTCTCTGCCACAACCGGTTGTCCTCCAGACATCATAACTGCAGCACAATGATTTGCAGTATTTTTCACTCGCTTTTCAGAAGAAGGAAACAAATGCTCATCTATGCGTGTACATAACTGCAGCCTCCCCCCGCATCGGAGTGCACGGAAGATTATAGGCAGAGAGCTGACTGAGAACCTGAGGAATGGATAGGAGAAGAAGTGGACAAAAAGGAGGGAACATTTGTCTGGCCTCCCTCAGGTGACAGCATTTGGTTTGCATCGGTTTGAACATTCTGAGTGGCAAGGACATGTTAACGGGCGCGGATGAACGTCGCACCCTACAGCATCTATTCCAGCATACAGAGAAGACTAATCCAAGGCAGTGCTTCCTAGAGACGGAGACACACACACGACCCTGGAACAAAGTGTTTCCACGGCCGATTCCTAACAACTTGTGCCGCGTGTCGCTTCGCCGTGTTTAATTATGTCATTCAGCAACACAAAAGTGTGACTGTGCAAAAAATCTGCAGGGTATTATTGCATTCACTACATGTGGAATATTTGTCTACATTTTCTCCATCAGAAGTTCACAAATATTGCAGTGAGCAAGCTAATGTGGGAGGGAATCGAGATACAGAAAAGTTGAAATGCTGAATCGAGATGCAGAAAAGTTCTCTGGGCTTCACAGAAGGTGTTTCTGTTGCCAGAGGTGTGTGTGTGTGTGTGTGTGTGTGTGTGTGTGTGCGCTCCGTCACAAAGAGCTTCATCATGCTGTCTTAGAAACATTGTGGGGAAGGCCTTCTTTGCCATGTTTAGTCTGAATCTGTACCGGCACCGACATACACCTTGTGTGAGGCACCGGAGACCAGTGAATGAGGTGGAGATGAAAAGGACCTGAAGAAATTCCTCTGCCAGGAAACCTGAAGATTATTCATCTGCATCGCTCCCCTGACGGCAGTAGGGAAACGAGCCGTCACCGGAAAGGGGGAAGCTCGGAATTCTGGGACGGCATTAATTAAACAAAGGGGTTAATTGCCTGGGGCTCAGGGACCAGCCACTGAGTGTACCTTTGGTGATCCAGGCATCCATGCTGCATAGCCCCACCTTCGCCAGCCCACAGCTCACCTGTGAAAGCAGTGCCCAGGTGTTTGCTGGTAGCTGGTTAACCGGTCCTGGGGAAGGTGTCCCATGGCTGCTGAAAGGAGCCAGGTTGGTGTACAGCTGGTGTATTGCTGGTATGCAGGAAGTGGCGGCCATGCTCATACCAGAACAGGAGGATGTTGAGAGGTGTCCCCTAAAAATAGCCTGGTCCAAGTGAGCGGAGTGGAAACCACAAGGGGAAGGGCACATGGCTCCTAAAATAGAGAGAGGAAACCAACATTTTTCTCCCCGCAGTGGGGAAGAGGATGTTTCAGAATAGGATTGGGGGTAAAAAAAAGCACTTTTTGAGTTTTGGTTTGGGTTCCTCTTTTAGACCCCTTGTTGACATCTTCTTCCTGCTGTGTTCCAGTCACCAAACCTTTCTTTAGTGTCGGAAAATTATCCCGACAGTTATAATACTGATGTTCCACAACATAGTGAATCAATGCTGTTTTCAGGATTATGAGCAAATTCAAATATGGACTCATTCTTCCCTTTTGAGAGACCCTTAAAAAATGTGATAACAGAATCCACTTTAAATAGCCCATCTATGTGAACAGTATCAGTGTATTAAATGGTTTTCCTCACATGTTTATTGCACACACCCTTAAGAATGAAACTCACTGAGAGACAGTGGAAATCCCACTACAGAACATAACTACAACTGCTCAAAATTCAGGATACAGCGGAACAGTATATCCCATAATCCTGCTCTCTTCTCTTCAGGATGGACAGTCATCCTTGGGATGTCTTCAAGGTCACCTGTGGGTCTGTGAAGCCAACAGGATTGAAACTGGACTGTGTCTGAAATAAACATTTGGGCACAGGTACTCTACAGGCTTATGAAAAATAACTTCACCTTGACCATATCCCCATACATGCTTTAGATAAAATAATGTTTTAAAGAGTATTTCTGCAAAAGAAATGTCCTCTACTACATCTTCAGTAAGTCTAGTAATGTTCCAAAGTCCAGAGCATGAGTTACAGTGTTAGACCACTGAGTGATGGAGCCGAAAGTCTAAATGAGACCTGCATAATAACACGTTTCACCAATGGGGTCTTGAGGCTCAACAGACCACATGGGGAATGGAGACACATGACCTGCTGACCACATTATTATCTGATCAGCAGGCATGAGCTCTGTTGGATAGATAGATAGATAGATAGATAGATAGATAGATAGATAGATAGATAGATAGATAGATAGATAGCAACATCAGCACAAATACAAAGCAGAGGGAAAGGACTGATTATGTTTTGTTTCATTTTTCATAAACACACATATCCTAATATGTACCCTGTGTTTTTCATATTGCCCAACAGACAGAGGTAATTAAACCTACATGCACAATAAAGTGGGGAGTCATATTCCCAGGACACTGCTATTCTGTTTAAGATGTCGTTCTTTGGGATTGGTGGCTAAGCGACTCTCTCAGTCTCCAGGCCGAAAGTAACAAGGTTTTAATTGCCACAGTAACTGCTCGGGCCCCTCTTTAATCATTCTTGGGCAATAACACGACGCACGGTCTTCAAAACGGCGCAGTGCTGCGGAAGCCTCCTTTGTCATTGTATTGATCTGACACGTTGTGAAAATGTTTGCGGGGAGATGAATGCACATCAGTGCGAATTTAATAAAGCCGCTGATGAAAATAGGAGGCCACGAGGACTGCCCATGCAAACCCCACAGGTCCCTATAGCTAATGAAAGACGTGTATGCAGCCTCCCCTCCAAGGGCCCATCACCACTGCTGCTAATTTCATAAGTTGCAAGGATGTGCTTTTGTAAACGATGCATGTTTCATTAGAGCAAACCGCTGGCCTTGTGACACGCTGCAATAAAGAGCGGAGATCTGTTCGCTGCGGGGGAAACGATGAGAAATTATTCGGCAATGTGAATAATTCACAGCTGGTTTTTTTTTCCAGATGTGTTCAGTACGAGCCGCTGCTCCTCCCGTGCGGCAAACAGACGTCCGTTTGGTTTCACTGCGCGCCTGTTAAAGCCCAAAGTGGTCCAAGTGGTATGTGACGATCTCTGTGACCCTCATGGCCACTCTTTAGGGCAAACTTATTTTTTAAGGAAAAGTGGGCGAACAGTCTGTCCAGCTTCCACCCCCCGAAGACTCTTCATCCTTTGTTTCCTCTCCCCACTTCCCTGCCTTGTTCCTAATTGCGAGCCAGTTTTGGTGCTCCTAATGCTAACGCTGCTGTGGGTTGGTGGTCTTGGCCTTCTGATGATACGGTCATCTTTTTAGAAGGCCATCTGTGGTCAGAGATACACAGATAATTATCCTAAGTTGAATCCATGTCACTATGGCAAACACTTAAAGGTCATCAACATGCTGTACATTCAGGTACTGCGTTTATATCAATGAAATATCAAGTAAAAATAAGGTATAGGTGGGGTAGTATGTAGACATCTGCCAACCCACTTCCGTTCCTCCCTTGCCTTGTGAACCACGCGGGTGGTCACTATGGGTCAGGTTTGACTCGGAGGCACCGATGATGAGTATGTACACCTGTTGATCTCATACCCATCTTCTTCAGAGCCACTTCTCTCCCGATCTCCTGACAGCTACATAAATGAGTCCAACACCATCTGCTATGTATTTGCTATTTGAATATCTTCTATAGGAAGCTACTTGAGGGATATGAACCAGCAACATGGTGGTATCAGACAGACAAACTATGTATCGAAATTCTTGTGTGTGTGTCTAAGGCTGTTGTTGGTGCACTATTATTTACTTAGAGTTGTGTGGCACCATGGAGAAAAGCGAAATTAATGACATTTTTATCTAATTCCTATAAAGCTTTGTCACGCCACTAATACATGTTGGTAGGCAGGTATTTTTAACAAATATAGTGATTTGATGTTTATAGTTCCAGTACAGTATACACACACACACACACACACACACACACACACACACACACACACACACACACACACAGAGTACAGTACTGTACTGTCTGAGTAGTGCAAGAATACAGCCCTGGTCAGAGCTACAGAATATTTGCTTTTTTTTTAAGCACAAAAGACAACGGATCTTCTCTGCCATCAATTGCTGTTGTCTGATGCCGAGCCGACTTTTATTAAAGCTCTGCACGAGGCCCCGTGTGCAGGTGTGCGCAGGTCCACGTGGCCCTGTCTCTCCATCACGCGCTGCACTCTGGGCTTCCCTTCCCAGCCTCGGCAAAATCCTCAGTGGATCAATAATGTCTTTTAATTTCCCCCAGGAAATACTCACCAGCGGTTCTGCTGGAAAAAAGAGAGAAAATAACAGACAAGTTGCAGTCACGTCTGCGGCGCGTGTGGCCGTTATTAAACCATTTTTTCGGCCTGTCATACGCCGCTGAGCGCCGCTCACATTGCTGTTTCTCTGTTTGCTTCTCTGGTT
Source organism: Scleropages formosus (assembly GCF_900964775.1). Lineage (NCBI taxonomy): Eukaryota > Metazoa > Chordata > Actinopteri > Osteoglossiformes > Osteoglossidae > Scleropages > Scleropages formosus. The sequence continues at coordinate 11,693,293 of NC_041812.1, forward strand.
CTGCTCCTGTTTCGTGTAGCTGAGGCTAAGGGGGCACTTCGGAGGTAGTGTCCATGAAGGAAGGTGCTCCACAGCCCCAAACCCCTGGGGCTGAGTGGTTGGCCTTGCTGACCCCCAAGCTGAGATGCTGCCGAAAGGAGGGTGGCTGTAGCGACAGTAGGTAACGGACAAGAAAGGTGAGCCTAGTAGTTACACCTGGTTCCCTGCAATCAGGAGACCCGGCTTTGACCCCTGCTGCTGCTGTAGTAGCCTTGATCAAGGTATTTTACCCTGAATTGATGAGGTAAAAATGGCCTTGCTATATACATGGGCAAATCAGTGTAAGCAGCTTGGTGTAGAAATCTCACAATGCAAATCACTTTGGAATATTGGATAAATGGATAAAAATAATTAACTCGCTGTCGCTCCATTAGGTGCTCTACTAATGTACATTTCAGAGTCTAAACGCTGTCAGGACAGATATGAAAGGTTACAGGTAAAGTCTGGATCATAACTTGTGCAAGTCAACCGCTAGGAACCCACTTTCTCTGTGCTGCACCAGCGCTGAACATTTGTATGAAACACACAGCTCAAGGCTCAGTGAGTGGCGTAACTTGATTTACCCGCTGATGAAAAATCAATAATCGTGTTCAGCAACTGCATGCGAGAAACGCAGGAGGTCGACGTCATCGCCACCCATCCGGTACGCTCAGCGCTCATGTAACAGGGTCCTGTACAAGGAAAAGCGTTTCAGTGGCTCATGAAAATACACACGGTGGGCTTGTTGTTCCCTCTTACAGCATTTTTTCTCAGTTGCGTGGTCATTTTACAGCCAATCTTTTATTGTCCTAGTTCCTGAGACACTGACAGTCTCAACCAATCACGCTCTTGGTTAAGGTAAATATAACGTCACAACTAAAACAATGGTTTCAGTACTATAACAACAACAACAACAACAACAACAATAATAATAATAATAATAATAATAATAATAATATTTGGCTGGGGCCTGCTCTGTGGTGGGTATGGGGTTCAAGTCCTACTTAGGGTGTCTTGCAATGGACTGGCGTCCTGTCCTGGGTATGTCCCCTCCCCCTCCAGCCCTGCGTTGCTGAGTAAGGCTCCGGTTCGCCGCAACCCCACTTGGGACAGGCAGTTGTAGACAGTGTGTGACTATTATTATTATTATTATTATTATTATTATTATTATTATTGATTTACCTATTTATACAGCAAGGTAATTTTTACTGTATCAGTTCACGGTAAGTACCTCAATCAAAGTCACTGCAGTGGGAGAAGGGATCAAACATTAGTAACACTACACAGCACCTCTAGGGGAATATTGTCTGAAAATATGACCAGACTATAACCTAATATATAACCTAGCTCTTTCCGAACAAGTGAATATATTCTTTTCATATAGGTTTGAGTATTAAAATTCAGAAGTTACACATTTCACACATTAGACCCTGTTTCTTTCCCTCTGTGAATCAATGAGATTTATGGTTATTATATAATGAAGTTATACATAGGCCCACATTTTTCAGGTCAGCACGATCTACACGTTCACAGGGTGGTCCTGACAAATGTTAGGCTGAATTCATAAGTGTCATATGCTCATATGCATGAGTAAAATAATTTTTCTGTCATTGCGGTTCTCTTTTGTTTCCATGGCAACATGTCCAAAATTAAGAATGGAATGAGAAAAAACACCCCTGAGGGTTTTTGAGGATTCTCTGCAGGAACCCTGGGAAGTCTACAAGCCGGTGGACTTTGAAAGAACATGATGTATGGTACTGTCCTCACGGTAAAATACAGCGTGCGCCAGAATGAAGGATCTGCCAGTATGAAGAGGGGTTTCTCTGAGCTGCTGTTGACGAACTGCGGTAAAAGTGAAAATAAAAACATTATTCTTTGTCCAGCCCCACAGTGACCATGCTATGCAGCACTGCGCTGCAGCTCTCATGCGTGTTCACCTACACGTGATGCAGTGCACTGCAGTGAATTCACGTCACCAACAGTTGCATACACGATATGTAGATGTGACAGCAGGGCGGCGAAGTCGTTGGAGGTGTCACCTTGCCCTCAAAGGCCACAGGTTCAAATCCCACCTCCAGCCATTGCACCCTTGATCAAGGTACTCATCCTAAATTGATAGAGTAACTATTGCCATGCTGTATAAAAGGGTAAATCAATGTAAGCAGCTTTGGAGAAAAGTATCAAATAAATACTATAAACTTATCTGACCCATTCAGCTGCACTGAGAGCAAAAATTCACTTTATTCCCTGCACTTGAGATGAGTGACACATGCCTAAATTGTTATAAACACACACACACACACACACACACTTTCAGAACCGCTCATCCCATACGGGGTTGCGAAGAACCGGAGCCAACCCAGTAACGCAGGGCGTAGGGACACACCCGGGACGGGACGCCAGTCCGTCACAAGGCACCCCAAGCGGGACTCGAACCCCAGACCCACCAAAGAGCAGGACTGCGGTCCAACCCACTGCACCACCCATTGTTATAAACGTTATGCCCAAATAACATGAGAATTCCGTGATTTATCTCATACATTGAATGATCGGTGTCTGGCAGCAAAGCGGGTCTTTGTGGAGACTCAGTGATATGAACTGTAACATGTATGTAGTGATGAACCGTTACGCTTATGTGCTCCAGCAGGGCAGAGTTAACGTTTCCATGTGTTTTGCCGGGCCGTGTGTGTCGCTGCGGGCCGCAGCAAGATTTCAGGCATGGAAACCAGATTCAGGAAAGCGAGCGGCATTGTTCACGGCCGCTGGACCCTCCTGACACACGACGCAGACTGCCGCCACACAGCATCTGCTTTACACAGCGTCTCAGTCGAGCTGGTGAGGCCCTCTGTGTGCGAGCAGCTCACAAACGGCGCAACGCAAACAGCAGTCATGCGACACGGCCCTCGGCAGTGCCCGCTGACAGTGCGCACGCACGTCGTTTCACACCATTTAGTGGATAATAAGACAAAGAAACACGTGTGATGCGCGTGCCCGGAAGGCTCGCCTCCGGCACTGAAAGCAAAGCGGCGCCGCTGGGGGGGACAGACAAGGCAACGCAGTGCCGAGGTCTCCGGCCTCCATCTCTATGAGGATGTGGTCCTTGCCACGCAGAGGCATCACCCCTCAGTGGACATGTGCTAAGGTCAGGGGTTCGACTGCACACTGTGTACTGGGGGAAAAGTTCTGCCCGCAGCAACAGGATCCTCTAACAGGCAACGGCATGACTCTTCACCCCATCAAAACCGAAACATAGTTCTGCTCCTGAGCACCTCCACATTCTGAAGGTGTAAAACAGATACTGTGCCCTCTTCTGGGAGGAGGCTGGTACTACACACATTTGGGTTGCTAAATACTTTTTCCACAGACATTTATTATGATTAACCTTTATTTAACTTATCGCCTTGGCCAAAGTTATGTACTGACAGTGGTAGATAATGAGGTTTACACTGATTTTCCCATTTGTACTGTACAGTATTCTTACCGTATTAATTCATGGCAAGTACTTTGATCAAAGGTACTACAGCAGGAACAGGGGTTCAAACCAACAACGTTAAGACCGCAAGGTCTCTCAGCCTTAAGCAGCGCGCGCGCAGCTTCTCCGCAGGTCCTTTCAAAGGAACATGAGGAAGCTGCAAGTTTGCGGGGCGATTGGAGCGCCGCCTGGTGGCAACAGCGGGGAGACGATCTCTCAATAAGCTTCTGTTTTTTTTAACATTTATTCATTCAGATGATGCTTTTATCAGAAGTGACTTACACTTACAGTGTTTAGCTACTTAAAATTGTTCACCCATTCATGCAGCTGGGTAATTTTACTGGAGCAATTAGGGTAAGTACCTTAACTAAGGGAACTACTGCATTGCAACACCGGCACACAGCGAGAGGCCACTCCCGCGACGACCATTGCGACTACCACGACCACTCCACTCCCACGACGACCACTGTCGCGACTATGACGACCACTCCCGCGACTATCGCGACAACTCCCCGCGACGACCACTGTCGCGACTATCGTGACGACTATCGCGCAACTGTCACGCTATCGCGACAGTTGATCGCTATACGACGATCGCGATACTCGGCGAAACCATAGAGGCCGAATCCGTTAACGCGGTCGACGTGATGATTTAAAAGTAGTGTAGGGTTTTCTTAAAACACAGCTGTATTTAACGTTAGGTGGACAGCTATTAACAGAATACCCCACACACACACACACACACACTCTCTGAACCGCTTGTCCCATTTGGGGTCGCGGGGAGCCGGAGCCTAACCCGGCAACACAGGGCAAAAGAAGGAGGGAGAAGGGACACACCCAGGAGGGGATACCAGTGCGTCACTAGGCACCCCAAGCGGGACTCGAACCCCAGACCCACCAGAGAGCAGGAACCCGCCCAACCCGCTGCGCCACCACACTGAATTACCAGGTCCCCTCAGGTGTCGCTCTCCAGACCAACGCTCGTGCTTTGCAAAGCGCGCGCGCGCTCGCTCACTTTGAAGTCGCTCCCGCGCAAACGGAAAAAAATGGCAGAGGCAAAAATATGTGAGGAATAAACTTAATATTTCTTGAACACAAGCTAATACATGGCAACGTTTCAACAGAAGTCCATCTGATTTTTTTCCCATAGAAATTAAGCTGTGATAAACCTTAGTGGAAACACGCATTCGCAAGTGAAGCCAAATTTCTGTCTTGTTTTTATCATCTGGAAAAGAAGCTTGAGGTTTTCTCCTTTTTTTCGAGAAAACAAGACAGAAAAAACATGTATCCCTATGTCATCTGCATAACATTATTAATTATATTTATTATTAATTATGTATCATTCATATATATTTAATAAAGTGATAGAATGTTAAACTATAATAAATTATAACTATATACAATACAATATACTATATAAATATATATATATTTTTTTTAATAGAGCCTCCCTCTTTCGGTTCAGTTTCAGCAATACACTGACCCAACAAATATTATTCAGATGGTCCCAACACGACTGGATTAAGTAAACATAGATGGATTGTACACAATGAAATTAAGTTGAGACAAAATGCAAAAGAATTGTGTTGCATTAACTAATTTTAATGAAGTAAATTGAACAAGCAGTAAAAATCATGTTGAGTGAACACCATCTGTTAGAAGTCTAAATAGATTGGAACATTTTATTGCAGCGTGATCATATTACTTTTTGATGACTGTGTTGAATTTCACTTGGATTTTATACAATATAATTATGTTCTCATCTCAAACGTACATGTATTAAGTTGATTGCAAATTCATTGTTTTAGTATTTTCAGCAGAGCTGCTTTCCACTTTTTTCAGTGGGAACTGAGCCTGCAGCCTTTGGGTTCATTGGCAGTATCTCTAACCCTAACCTTACCAGTTGTCCCCTACTTGCCAAAGCAGCTTAACACATAGTAGATGTAAAAGTGCGTTCAATTTTGTGTTAAAGAAAGATGGGTGAAGGACAACCTATTTCCTTCTTGGTTTATCATCACAGAGACTGGTTACAACTGATTATATTATATTAAATACTATATATTAGAATAAGCCCATGTTATAGTACAGAGCTTTGGTGTGGTCATGTATCCACAGAACAGTAAAAAAAAAAAAAATAAAAACACCAATTTGTTGCTCTTTTGTCCCCAGACAGCATCCGTGACCTATGACACATCCCTGAGTACAATAATACAGTAAAAACCTCTTTGCTTACCAATCTAATTCTGCATGGGAAGTTTTGGTCGGGGACTTAAATCAGCTACTTTGTTTCATTCCAAGAATTTTAATGACAAAACAATGTTGTGGCCCTCACTTGCTTATTAATAACTCCTTCCTGAGATCTCTCCTTCACGAAATGTACAATGTGATCTTACCGAGTGCCTGAATAGTACTACAGTACTACTGTTCATGCTGAATATAAAATTAACAAACATTGGAATCCGTGACATTATTACAGTGGTATCTTGAGATATTTACTTTGAATAAGACTTCTTTCTGATATGTGTAATATTATAAAGTGGTGTGTGCCGTGGAGGATGAGTGCCAATGATGGTTCGGCGCCCTTGGCAATTTAACTCCGACTTTCCTTGTTTCGGTGCCACGATCTCTCAGAGTAACAAACATCATGGGTTAAACATCCACCATTCGTTCTTGATTTTTGCAGTTGTTAGTATTAATGCGAGGCAAAGAACAACATTTCATACATCATATCCTGCTGAAAGGGAAATTCATTGGTTTCAAGGGCATGAGAGATTAGAGCTGTTCTTGTAAGCAGCTTGGTTGGCGGCCAAAGGAGAGGAAACCGTCTCTGACAGCAGTCCGTGTGAAGTCGCCCTTCAAGGCCATAAACTGTTCAAAATCTAATACACTTATTCCTCTGTCCATAACAACTGATACTTTTGCCTCTTTAGAAAGCGGGAATATCAAAATGTAGCAGTTCCAGTTAACCAGAACAAAAACCAGGGCAGCAGATAACTGCCAATGCCACAAAACTGCTGTTGTTCTTTTTATTAAACATTTATTTATAACACTTTCTGAACAACTTACCACTTTAAACAGCTAAGTAATTTTTACTATATCAATTTAGATTTATTTAGCAGACGCTTTTCCCAAAAGCAACTTCCAATGACCTCTGTGTAGTGTTATCAGCCCACACACCTTATTCGCGAAGGTGATTTACACTGCTAGATACACTACTTACACTGGGTCACTCATCCATACATTAGTGGAACACACGCTCTCTCTGTCACTCACACACTATGGGTGAACCTGGACATCATATCTTTGGACTGTGGGAGGAAACCAGAGCACTCGGAGGAAGCCCACACGGACACAGGGAGAACATGCAAACTCCACACAGACTGAATGGGGTTGAAACCCATGTCCTCTCGCACCACCCAGGTGCTGTGAGACAGCACCACTACTTGCTATTCCACTGTGCCATGCAATTCAGCATAAGTAGCTTGATCAAGGGTACCACCACCGGAGGCGGCATTCAAATATATCTATGAAAGTGACAGAAACCGAATGATGAGCCCCCCCCAACATAAAGTGCATTCAACAAATATAAAACCTGCATGTAGCGAACAAGGAAAAACAAAGAACTGCCGTGTAAAACGGGGAGTGTGGTGGCGCAGTGGGTTGGACCGGGTCCTGCTCTCTGGTGGGTCTAGGGTTTGAGTCCCGCTTGGGGTGCCTTGCGACGGACTGGCGTCCCGTCCTGGGTGTGTCCCCTCCCCCTCCAGCCTTACGCCCTGAGTTTCCGAGTTACGCTCCGGCTCCCTGCGACCCCATATGGGACAAGCGGCACAGAAAGCGTGTGTGTGTGTGTGTGTGTGTGTGTGTGTGTGTGTGTGTGTGTGTGTGTGTGTGTGTGTGCAGTGTAACATGGTGCAAATTTTTCTGCAGATGAGCAGGACATCAGGTGGTTATAGACAATATCCTGTTTGTATTTAACCAGCAATAGACTCTAATATTGATATGACACAGGATAACAAGTCTGAGAGCAGGGCCAGCAGAGGGCGTAGTGCTCAGGGGGTTACAGCTGTTGCCTTCCACTCAAAGGAAACAGGTTCGAATAGCACTCTGCTGCTGTTTCCTTGATTGTGGTACTTACCATGACCTGCCACTAAAAATTACCCTGCTGTACAAGTGGGTGAATCAGTATAAGCAGTGTGCAAACCTCACAGTACAAGTACCACGTTGGAGAAATGTGTCAGGTAAATGAATAAATAATGATGCCAGAAGAGCAGGCGATGTGTGTCAGCAGTTGCTCTGTTTTCTGTGACTGTTCCCTGTTCTCTATGACCTTCAGCAAACCCCCTGCTGGACATTTTTTCCACCTGGGTTTCTGCACTGCCCTCGGAGGAGAGGGAGCCTGACCCCCGGGGTCGCTGGAGTCCGACCAAGCGCCGCGTGCCATCGGAACTCATTCCAGGTCACACGCAGACAGGGTGCAGTCGGCGGTGGGGAGTGGGGCTGTAATTAGGCTGCTGTGAGCTGGGGGCAATTCAGCAAAGGGCCTTTTACCAGGACAGGATGCCCCCCCCCCAGGTAAGAATAAAAAAATAAAGTAAATGTGCACTTTGATAGATTCAAGGACACTGCTTCTGAAAAAAGCCTGAAATACCATTGGTCTCAGTTATTATCCATACATAATATTCATTATAAATGCAATTAAATTATAAATGCACTCTACTTACAAATAATACCAGATTAGATCAAATCATCCATCATATGAAAGTCTATCAACAAATCATTATTTGTGCACAATTTTAAGCCATGATATTAAGAAGCTTCAGACCTGTCTGCTAAAATATTGCAATAAATAATAAAAATAAAATATGTAATTATACAAGATGTGAAAAGGTTAACTGAAGAAAAAACAATCAAAGAACCAAAGAGTCATGCTGTAGTTTCAGACAGCAGGTCTGCAGTGAAATTAAACCTGTTGCTGTATCTTATCAGTAACCAACTGACTCCGGTGATGAAGCTGAGCTGCTCAGCTGTACGAATGATGCTGAGGATCACTTCGGAGATGTTTCCGGAAAAGGGGGGAGCTTTGTCAGGGAGGGGATCAGGCTGACAGCGGAGCTGCAGCCTATCGAGCTGTTCCAGCGCATTCCGCTGCTAGTGCCGATGCCCTTCGGCGACTGGCGTCTGTCCAGGGCCGGGGCGGGGGATGGGCGGCCCGGCTGGAAGCGCGCATTGTACACGGCGGGACCCAGGAGCCCCCGCCTGGAGGCAGAACACTCAAGGACACAGGGAAGTGGGGCAGCGCCATCCTGTGCGGGCAGAAACAGCACAGAACACGTGTGTCCAGCGACAAAACCTGCTCTAGCCGTGTGATTTCACCCCTCAAAAGCCCATTTAAATGGGGAAAACGGCTTTAAAAGGCCACACGTGTACAACGAGCAAGAACATTTGTAAAACTGCTAATATAGACTATACCTACTGCAAATATTTGGAATTCTATTGTATCACACGATAAACTTATGCCCACACTGCAGCAAAATTAAAGAGAATAATTTTTCAGTTTATACATTTAAGATTCACCGTGATCCCTGCTCATATTTAAATGTGTGGCTCTTACCCCAAAGAGAAGCCGGACCACCCGCTTTACATTTATCTGCTGCATTTCTCCAAAGTGTCATTTATCCACTTTCACAGCTGGGTCATTTTTCCTGTATCAGTTCAGGGTGAGAACCTTAATCAAGGGTATTACAGCAGGGGAGGGGGTCCTAACCTGGGATTTTGCAAGGTGACAAGTGTTCAGTTAGTATTCTCATGTTGTGTCTCAGGATACAAAGTGGACTTACATTTACATTTATTCATTTAGCTGACACTTTTCTCCAAAGCAATAAACATCTCAGGGAAATACAATTAGTGCATTACATTATACTTGCTTCCGACGACAGTTCGGTACAAAGGCTGGAAACATTCACACTTTTGACGCATGTCAACAGGATAATTAAAATATGAACCAATCAGAACATTTGGATTTGCCTACCTGCATGTGGAAGGTGTGCAGAGTTAGCAAATCACTGCCTCACAGAGAGAGATGTAGTGGAATGTGTACTGAGTGTATCCCCTCTTGGACAGGAAGGGAGTGGCGTAGAGCTCAAAGCTTGACTTTTCTCCACGAAAGAGAAATAGGGACAGCAGTAAGTGTCCCCCTGCAGCGCTCAACACCTCCTTACTGCAACATCTCAATCAGGTCATGGCAGGAGGTCTCAGAGGAGTGTCCCCCTCCCACACACAGCCCCTGGGGTTGTCACTTTGCCTAACCTCAAGTTCAGCTGTATGTCAATGTGTGTGCGTGCACAGCCAGAGGAGAGGGTGCACAACAGAAGAAAAAAAAAAGAATTGGGTGGGGGAGTATGAAGGCCATACAACCAAGCATGCATGTATATACACACACACAGATCTCACAAACAGCAGCCAGAGCTGCCCAGGAGCCCCAGTGGCAGCTGGACAAGGTGGAAGGGCAGTGTGAAATGCCAGCTGGTGCCATCAGGAGTCACTGTGTGTGCAGGCTACAACAACCCACCCCATAAAACACACACACACACACACACACACACACACACACACACACACACACACACACACACACACACACTCTAGAAACACATTCCAGTCACATGATTCAACCACACATCTGGAGAACCATCTGTATGAAGCTCCTGCAAGTGACAAACACGCCTTTCTGTCCAGGGGTGGAGGGGGGGTCGTGGTATTTTAAAGGGAACAGCAGTTATGGGTGTGGAAAGAGGCACAAAGCAAATAATTTCATAAAATCAGACATTAACACATTTATCTGACACTTTTTGCCCAAGTCATTTAGTGGGAGATTTGTACACAGCTTTTCACACTAACTTACTCATTTTTCCAGCAGGGCAATTTTCTATGTGTTAGTTTAAGGGGAGTACATTAACAGCACTACAGTGGGAGTGGGATTCAAACCTAGAAACTGAGTGTGAAGAGATCCCTGCGCCACCTGGTGACCAACTTTGTGGTTTTCATGGTAAAGGAGGGTTTTACTACTGCTGTCTTTCCCCACACATCTTTGGACTCCGAAGTGCAATTTAGAAAAGAGGAGACCTGGTCTTGCATGTAAGTATGCAGCTGCTGAGCAATGGTGTTTATGAATATGGCCCAGAATTGCCAAGCCATGCAGCAACTTCACTCTTTCAGTGATGTAGTGAACTGCTAATGATGTAAAAAGGACCTGATAGAGACACGGCTGCAGTAAAAAGGAGACACAGGTTCTGGTTTTGTTTGTTATGGCACCATCTTCTGTTACACTTGCCAACTGCACGAGGCACTTTGCTCACAGCGTAACACGTAAGAAAACCAAACACTTAAAAGCCTGGGTATGTGTTTGTCACAAGAGCCCATGATTTACTCTCACCTAAGACAATTAAAAAAGGGCAAAAAAGTCACAGCTTAAAAAGGAGTTGAAACCAAAAACAAAATACATTTTCAATTCAAATGCACACAACATGGAAATATTCTGTACTAGACTCAGTGTCACTATACAAATTGAATTCTATCTAAAGGCATAAAATACATTTGTACACGGGTTAATTGATTACATTTCTTATAAAATGTTGCCTCTCCATGTAATGTCTCATATTACAAGGACAAATCTGTCATATTATTGCTTCACTGACAAACCCGCAAAGTAACTAAAAACATTGCACTATCAGGGTTAATAGTGACAGGTCCTTCTGTCACAGAGAATCTGAAAGAAAACCAAAAGGACACCAGTTGCGCCATTTGAACTGTACAGTAAGGCAGCTGTTGTCCCTGGGACACACCTTTCTCCAGACCTTGATGTTTTCATGCTCCTTCACACTTAAGGCATCAGAGCACTAAGACCAATTAAGACATACAAATGTTTTTAGCATGGAATATCGCAACAGGAGAGAAGCTGCCAAGACTGCATGATTTTGTTTATGTCTTTTAAAAAGTTGCTGCATCATCTCACCAAAGTGAATGATGATAGGGTTGTCTACACAAGGCAAGAAAGGCATGTTGCTTCCATGCATGCAGACTTCTGATTGAAGTCCCTGGGCAGTGACCCTAAACTGGGGAAGATTTTAAAAAAAGAGGGGGCTTGATGCACCGGGGAACAAAAAGCTCCAGCCACAAGTTGATTACGTGGCAAGAGGAGTGAGTGGTGTGATTAGGGTCAATATAGCTGAGGGGTGGCGGAATGGCTCATCACAGAGGTGATTCCAGTCCTTTGGGCAAGCGCAATTTTCGTAGAGCAGCTTCCGCCCTGGTCACTGCTGGTAGTTCCCATATTGAGTCTGGGAACCACAGGAAAATTGCAAATGTTAATGAAGACAAGACAACCCTTTTCCTACAAGTTGGCAACATTTCATAAAATCCTCATCAATCATTTACAGACACCTTGTATAAAACCTCCTTCAACTAAAGGCCCATCAATGCTAACTAAAGCAATACATAGACACACCAGCAGGCGACAGTGTGATACTATGCAGAAGGGAGGCATTTGGAAATACACTGGCTGCAGAAACTTCAAACTCATTTGGGATTTTAAATCTGTTTGCTATTGGACACAAAGAACAAAAGCTTAACACTACAGACATCCCTGAATTTATTTTCAATGTAGTATTTGTAAAAATTTGGTATACAGCTGTTAATATATATTTAACCAAAAAACCCCATCATACTTTACTGTCATCCATCCACTACAAAATACACAGGTCACAATATACTACAAACAGGGGGATTTTTTGTGAGACCCATCTTAATGTTAGTATTTCACATTTGTACAAGGCTCTTACTTGGTCATAACCATATGAACGCTGCTGCTGTGGCTGGGGGGGACCTGGCTGAGGTGCCCTGTAACCCCCATACTGCTGGCCCTGCCCCTGGGGGTAGTTGGGGTACTGCCCTGCGCCTCCCTGAGAAGGACCTGTAAAGGAGAGAAACAATTGGAGGGTAGTAATACGAGAAATGGAATTTGAGTTTGAGTGTGCGCATGCATAAATGTGGATACAGATAACACTGAAGTGACAGCATACCATAGCCCTGTTGCTGTGGTGGGTAGCCCTGCTGGCCTGGGTATGGCTGCTGCGGGGGTGGTTGCTGCTGGGGTGGGTAGCCTTGCTGCTGGGGAGGACCTTGCTGGTATGGCTCCTGCTGCTGGCCATACTGGGCATTCGATGCTGGGTCACGAGTCATAGAAAGAACTTGAATTACCTCTCTGATCAACACAACATAATTACAAAATTCCAAATTGTCTGAAGTCATAATTCCACAAGTTATACTGAATAAATGATTCCAGTGCAACTTGAATTTAATCATAAACTTTAATTACATATAAAATCATATGATCCATTTTAGAATTACAGATATCAGTAGCATGAAAAACACCTAAAGAATCAACATCCTTCCAGTATCAAGGCCAGTTCCCCAGCCTAAAAAGTCAAATGAGATGTGGTGACAGCCATGCAATGCCGCCATACCTTCAGGAGCTCCTTGACCGCTGTGGTTGTACTGCTCCCCATAGTAGTCCTCCTGGCCGGAATACTGCTGGGGAGGACCTGCCAAAACACACACACTAGGGTGGGCAAACCTGTGGGTCCTGACTCATGCTATGCACCACTGAGAACTTGCTGCTCAGACTAACAGCACCAGTTTCACTCTGCAAGTGCTGCACACTTTCTGCTATAATGTGGTGGCACAGGACATGGAGCAGCACTCACCTTGCTGCGGGGGCCGATATGGCGGCATGGGTCTTTGTCCCATGACGTGATTCCCCTGGGTCACCTGACCCATCATGCCCATGGGGTTCTGCTGGCCCTGGTAATGCTGTCCCCCACCAGGTGGCATGCTGTACTGCTGGGAGGGGGGCTGCTGATGCATCATGGGTGCTGTATAAGAAAATGTCCCAAAGTATCAGGATAACCAATGTCACAGTGAACGACAGCTGCAGATGTTAAGCGAAATATCCTGCTGTTGTTAACATGAATGGGCACACTAACCGTGCCAACACTAACATCTCAGATGGCTCAGACACACTTTTCTTACATTACTTGGCAAAACTTATCAGACAACTGTGCATTGTCCCATAATGAAAACAGCAGTATCAATCTGGCAGGGCTGCATGGAGAACTGGGAGGGGTACCACACCTTGATTGGGCTGCATGTTCATGCCAGGTCGCGGGCCATAGTTGCCCATGGGCTGCCCTTGGTTCATGTTCATCTGGCCTTGGGAGGATGGCACGGAGTGGTTGTAACCCCCCATGGAGCCGTGGCTGCTGGGAGGCATGTTCATTGCAGTGTTGGGCATGTTGGGCTGGTTGGGACCTGGACCTTGCATTGGCATGTGATTGGGCCCTTGGAGAAATCACCACAGGGCAATTTGGTACAAAATCTCTGCACAGTCTGAAGCACAGAATCTCATGCGCAAAAGATGAGATTAAAGGATGAGCCAACATTTGCATCCGAGATTTAATTTTTATTCCCTCTAACTTCCACCAACACTAATACCATTATTTTGCTCATAAGTTGACTGCGAAAACCTACAAAGAAGTTTTGACAAACAACACTCAAGAAAGCAATACTGTCTCTAAAAAAGGTCTATAACTTAAAATTTCCCCTTCTCTCTGCTTTGGGGAACAACACCCACAGAAACTGCTATATCTGGGTTTTTTCTCCGCTACAAGGTACAAAGGCGTGGGTCAGCATTGATCAGCATGGACATGATGCCAACCAAATAAAATATATATAAAATATATATTGGACATAGCATATATACATAAGTATATATAAAAGGTAGGACACCCCCATACCCATGGGGGCAACAGACGCCATGTCACATTTGTGGAAGCCCTCTGTATGAGGGGTCATCCTTTTCTTACATAACCCTGCTGCGAAAGTGGCGGACGGTGCACCTACCATGCAACTGTCCATTCATGGGGCTCTGCATGTGCGAGGCTGGGGGACCGCTGGCAACCATGCCGTCCGAGGGCATGCTGTGACTGTGTGCAGGCGGGGGAGGGCCACTCTGGGTCATTCCCCCAGGGCCCATGGGCATATTCTGCGTAGGTGGCTACAAGTGGAAACCCAGACAAGGGACATGAAGCACATATGAGTGGTTCGTTATTGTTAAAACTGCGTACCATTTAAAAAAAAAAAATCTGAATAAAAAATGATGGACAAACAGAAAGGATGGGATTGAAAGAAGACGGGGCATGGCAGACAGGCACACAGCTGCAGCCAGAAAATCAATCTCACAGCTCACAAGATGTTCATTAAAGCTGGGCTAAGGAAACCTGTTACCCAGAGGCAGGGAAATCAATGACGCATTTCTGCATTTGGCTATCAGACTCAGACCCCAGTCAAGAGTTCTGCTGGATTCCAGTTCTGATTAACACCTTTGGCTGCATCCAAAAGTCAGAACGACAGATTTCTGATACCACAGAAAATTAAATCATACTTTTTCCACGTCCAGTGCTGCATGGGGTAAGTTGCACTCTGTGACTCTCAGACACACATACTGCAACAACCCAATTCACCTAGACTGGACCTTTCTGGGGTTTCTTATTGGTAATATAAGTGCCTCTGTGTGAGAGAAATGATGTCATGTCATAAGGATGATCATTTGTAATGATGTCATAACAGGAAAAAGAAGGGAATACAAATGGGCCAGGCAGGTTAACCCAGTTACCCATGATCTCATTAGATCACAAACCAGTGTCACATTCACAGCTGGTTTGCAGTCTTCACATGCATGAAGTACACAGACACATGAATTTGTCTCTCAGACTGACTATGACAGCACAAGAGTGGCACCTTAACATGTGTGCGTGCACTCACACACTTCGCCCACTTCACAGCAGTGATTTGAGATCCTACATCACCTCACAAGTGAACTTCATTTGCTCTCATATCCACAAGTACTCACTTCATGCTTTACCTCAGTGGTGGGGGGTTCAGACCTCTGAAATCAAGTACAGAAAATCTAGGTGAAAATCTAACCTTCATCAAAAAGGACAGCAGTATGAGTAGTATTTATCAATCTGTTGCATCACACCCACTCGTCAATACAGCAGCAGCATCAGACAGTTCATGACTCTGAAATTTGGACAGAATTTACCCAAATTACCCTTAATGTGGATCAGTACACAAAGGATGCAAGAGTTCAGCAGTATGAGGAGAAAAAGGTTTCACACATTAAATTAAAGTCTGCGCACTTCATACAAGTCAAGACACAATCAGTTGCATTTCAGAAAAGTGCTGTTGTCTTAGGAAGCATCTATCTACACGTTTTCTGTAATATTACACATGTGTATTTGGCCTACAGATTTACAATTATTCAGAATGTTCCAAACATGTTGACACAAAGTCTAAACTGTGCATTAAACATTTGAACTATTCCATTAGTCAGTATAATAACATAAGGTGTCTGTGGAATACAATCAGTGGCAAAAGAACCAAGTTTTGTAAAACATTTAAAATGTTCATTAGTTTCATACAAAAAAACCATAGCGCTATTTATATAAACAAATATGTATACGTAATTTTCTTTAACCTGGCATTTCTTTCAACTGTATAGATTTGAGACAGAAAAAATAATTTGCAGCCTAACAGGCTAGAAAAGGGAGAGGAAAAAGTAAAATTAAATTTAAAAAAAAAAAAATCAGAAACAATAATGTTGAGACACAATGTGACACTCCAAGATATATGCAATAAACCTTTATATTCCATACTGAAAAGCCCTTATTCATTCTTCAACAAGAGAAAATGTTCATACAAGCTGCCATGTCAAAAGTAATAATGCAAACAATCTGCAGACCATTTCCCTGCAAGACATACTCACAGCAGGCAGGAGGGACTGCATATTCTGGTTAGAGTCTGCTATTGTGGCCAGGTAAACCAGGTTTCTGTGAAGCATCTGCTGGTATCTGTTGAAAGAAGCAAAATACCATGAGGATGAAGCAAATTCTTGCAGCAAAATCACATATGAAAAATACTCTGCACTTTGTAATCATAAATTGTAGGTTGTAATCTGACAACAGGCCAGAGACAGCAAAGGCAGCAGTAATTATCATTAAGCTTTATTCAGCTGACTGCCAAGAAGACTTTCAATATCAAGTTTGTATGATCAGTTCAAGCTAAGTACTTTGCTCAAAGTTGGACTACAGCAAATTCAGACTAGGTACCTATAGACTGCAAGGCATCGGCTCTAACCAACACACCACCTACTGGCCCCAATGCCCTGCAGTGGTTCACTGACACCAGACACTCAAATGCAGCTGTTTTTAAATTAATTTAAGAGTCTTGGGTGTACTGGGATGTGGAATGTATTAAGACAGACTCACTGCGAGCATTCGGCAGTTTTGCCCTTGTTCTGGAAGTCCATGATGCACTGGATCAGATGATTGTTCTCATCTAGGAGCTGGAAAAAAACAAGGAGCGAGCTCGTTTAGAAATCAAATGCCTAACAATTTTAAAACCAATGAATGAGCTTAAACACCCCGTCAACCAGCCCTGAGCTTAACATGACGGAACACATATGATACAAAACGAACAATACAGTTGAATAATCACTGCTCGTTTCAACATTATTCTTCGTGTCGCGTGTTCAGTGACGTCAGTTGCAGTTACAATGTCTCCAATACTAATCCTACCGGAAACACGGTTCACCTCCTCACTCACTGCGGTTAAATACATTTTACATTGTATTTTACTTCTCCTTAAAAAGACTGAACTGATATATCCAGGAACCTAGCTCAGCTGTATGTAGTTTATGTACAAAAGGAATTCCATGTCACTGAACGAGGTTCTAAAAATTAAGACTGTTTACTGCAGCGCCCGCGTTAACTAGTCTGTGTTCGTCACAACAACAAGACAAGACCTTCGGGTTTTTTGCTGGGTCAATTTTCATTCTGGGGTTAATTAATAACAACACTCACGCAAATACTTAAACCTACCAAGAGATAAGTTTAAATTTTAATCATGTTCGTACAATTATTTCAGTTAAAAAGAATGACTCGTTCGTTGACCTAGTCTAGACTTGAGCTGCCTCGTCGCTAACAAAGAAGGAGATGCTCCAGAGCCGAGCCGTCACAGGCCTGAATCCCTCCGGGAAGGAAAAAAATAAATCTTTTTTTACATTTTTACATATGTTTTTGTCAACTTAGTTTCAAACAACTGCTCGGGTCGCGCGGCCAAAAGAAGCGCCAAACAGCACCGGCGTGAGCTGTTTTTTCATTTCCGTCCGCGAGCCGCGTGCCGCACAGCATCGCCGCTGCCGTGCCGAGGCCGAACGCGCGCGCAAGAGGGCGGACGAGCACGAGCTCTGCGGTTCCCACCCCGGCACAGTGAGCTTACCTTCTGTATGCCCGCGGGGGTAATATCACCCTTCCCGCGTTGCCTGTGTGCTGCGAAGGCCACCGACATCGTAGTGCTCCACAATTCGCAGACAAAGAGAGGAGGAGAACCCAAAAAACGGCAGTTAATTCTCCTCGGAACACTGGGGACAGAGAACAGAACGGGATACAGAGCTGAAACGGAACAGTCCATTAGGGAGAGGGGTTCCCCTTTCCTTTACATATATATTATATATGCTTAATTGTAACTAATATTGTTTCTCCAACAAAAAAGACATATATAAATCAGAATATCCTAAAATATTAAACACAGACACAGTACCTTCGCAGTAAAGACAGGTAGTAGATATTTACCGCGTAAGAATTTACACACTACTCCCTTTAACTTCGTTCTTGAATCCTTCGACACAGCGGACTGCTGATGGTTTGTTCTACAGCCGGGGGGGGGAGCCTCACACGCTGTACGAGAGCACACTGAATTTGTTACTGATACAAAGTGTTCTGTGGTTCGTACAATTAAAACCTATTTAACGAACGCGGAACCCAACGCCGGATATAACAACAATGTAAAGTACGGCATCTTAAATTTTGTTTGAAAATTAAACATTATATATAGCGTCCCAATAGACCCTATACTTATTTCTTCTTTGGAATAGCCCCAGGTCAAGGTTCAAGCGCATGCGCCTTTGTCAATATGACAGATGGCATTGTGTGGGCTGTTTTTACACGGTGTATCCGGATCAGTATTTGTACGCATGCTCAGAGTGGAATGGAAGCGATGTTTTGGCGAGCGAAAACACGGGCACCGAGGGGATTAGTTCTCTTAGTTGATGTTGCGTCTGGGTCAAAGTTCATGCGCATGCGTGCACTACAGTTAAACAAACGACTATGTGCTTGTTGCGTCTGCTATTCGTTTTATGTGTAACTGTATTTGTTAATAAAGTATCAGCTAGATTTGAAAGGGTAATCGTAATCTGTTCCCCAGATTGTCATTGCATCGAGACTGAATACGTAAGGTGCTGTGGAGAAAGTTTGTTAACTAAGCCAAAGCTACTGCAGTGCAAGTTTGTATCATGTATCTCTGACCCTTGATCAATTTACAATAACAATATTCCCTGAATTTTTTTTGTGTGGCCTAGCTTGATAAATAGGTAAATCACGGTAAGTAGGCTGACAAGTCTCTCTGGGAAAAAAGCACCAGCTAAATTATTATATCTCTCAGAAAGCTTGTTTGTGTGATATCTATTTTTCACGACTTTTTTTGTGTTTACAAAGGTGTTTATGCTCACATAATGGATTTCACAAAACATGCACTTTTAATATGCGCACCTCTTTGATTTAGGTCTTTTATTATTTGTGATTCATTATTTGTTATCTTATTCATTATTTAAAAGTTGAACCCCAGTTGGAAAGGGAGAGCTGTGAATCATTTCATGTTTTCACTTTGCTGTCATTTCATCTTAAACAAATAAAAATGGTCGGTTTCTCTTTTTACTTTGAAGGTTCCCTTTGACTTTTTTTGCTGAATATTTACCCTTCTGGAGCAAAAATGTCCCGTTGCTCTCAAGTGAGATACTTTGCATTTTATATCACCCCAGACCTGTTTGATATTCTGCCGCGGTAAAAAACAGCAGGACTTTTGGGCCTCGCAGAGTGATTTTTGTGCATAGCCTTGGTTTCTGTAGTTTCTGGAAGAGCTGTCTAATAAAAATGATCAGAAGGAGTGTTCTTAACGGACAGAGGAAAACAACTAAGTTGTTATAGTCTGTTATAGTCCACTCCAAATGACAGTACAGGAACAGCTGTCCATTTCTCATTCAGGACCATCAGAATTCAGACATTCTCTTCATTATTTAATACAAAGTTCACTGTCATCTATTAAAACACATTAGAGGAAAGAGACTTCTTTTTCCAGTTACGGACTTGATTAATTGGCTAACATGTTTGATTTTTTTTTTTTTGGCTGCAACAGCAATGAAAATGTCTTTGCATTTTGAGACAATATAAAGCAGGCATTAACAGCTGATATTGGCCCTCTGTGAGCTTCAGTGAATCAGTAGGATGAGGAGAACATCGTATTCGAGGAGGTGAGGCCTCTCAGTGTGGTAAATACAACCCCTGGGCAGCGCCCATCACCAGGACATATCTTGTATCCAGTCGACTTGCGTCCTTATTTTGTGTCAAATGATGGTTCTGCGGGAGGTCGCTGCCAGGGGGACGACACTTGAGATCAAGCTCTCTGCTAGTGCGGGTGCGCGGAGGCTGCAGGCTATAGGTCAACCGGGTTATTGTGCGCCCACTCCATCTCTCTTTCTCTCTCTCTCTCTCTCTCTCTCTCTCTCTCTCTCACACACACACACACACACAATGTTAGTTTCTCCCCAGGATCACCAGCAGAATTAAGATGAAGTTCTTTGTGCCTCACACCCACTTTATGTACAAAAATACACTGGGTGAATGGACACACAGGTGCTGCAGTACTGCTGGCTGTCAGAGGCTCTCTAAATTATTTGTTTTATTCTCAGCGTGAAGCTAAACAAAAGGCTATTCTTAAACATTTAAATAAGTGACAAAGAGCTGTACAGATGTGTAAGGACTTAAACAGTTAGGGATGACAGCAGGTGGGACAGTTGTTCGAGCTGTCATCTTTCTCTATTGTCCTTGAGGAAGGTACTTGCTGTGAATTGTTACAGTAAAAATTACCCTGCTTTATAAATGGGTAGATCACCGTGCGGCACTTCGTGCACTGCCATCATTGCCTTGGAGAAACGTGTCAGATAGGATGTGGTTAATAATAATAATAAGACGCAGGCAAGGAAAACTGGAAAAACAAAAAGCTGTGCCTTTCTTTTCAGCCTTTCATATCGGCACCTGAGAAGATGCATCGTATGAATGAAAAAAATTTTTTGCAAAATATCACGTTCCTACATAATTGGAGGAAGGTCATTAGAAAGTGTGTATAACATAGCTGTACCCGCCACTGTCGTTCAAACGACACACACTTACTTTGGCTGTGTGAACAGAGCAGTGCTGCTGCGCTCCCCCCGTGCCCCCCCCAGCCTGAAAGAACAGATGGTTCAAATCTGAACGTGTAGCAGCTGGCCGGCAGCCAAAATCACACCTTTTCAAACTCTATTAATTTGCTCTCTCCTGTCTGGTGCCTGTTTATCTGGCTCACCGTCTATATTTGAGACTGGAAGCAGATTGGTGTTATTCCAGGAATCTCTCCTCCTCAAGGTATCTGAGCTCATTGCTGGGATCCCGTTTTCTTTGTCACGATCACGTTCCGTGTGGTCATCGCTAAGTCTGCAGTGCGCGTGCACCTCGCAGCTCTGTTTTACTCGTCCTCTTTCCAGCCTCTTTTACGGGATCCTTCACGCCCCTCAGCTATAAATGTTCCGACATTGTTATTACACCCTTGTACTGGTGTCCTTCGCTTATCATTCGGCCGATTCATGTCAAAGGACCCCCCCCAAAAAAAGTGGTTGGGCACAGAGAAAGCAGAATGGACACCAAAGCTTTCAGACAGCCATGGTGTGAGTGTGGCGGCAAAGAAAAACACTCCCACTGTGGTGGTATGACAGAGTGCGGTGTCCTCTGCTCGTACCGCAGGACCAGCTGCAGTTGGCAGCTGTGTTTCGGGGGCGGGGTGCGTGTGACCCGCAGCCCCGGCCCATAGCCTGGAGCAGGAGGTGACCGCGCCGACAAGGACGCGGAGGGCTGCGGCTGCGCCGGGTCTGTGCCGGGGGTCTCCGCTGGGGGGGATTCTGCTGGAGGGCTCCACTGACCGACTCGCACTTCTCAGCACCACTCCCTGTGCCCCCCCCTCCTGCTTCCTGTTTTTTTTGGGCCCCGGGTGCAACCTGAGACCTCACCGACCACAGCTGCTCACTCACGCTCACATCTGTTCTTCGAGCTCTTTTTCGCCTAGAACCGTTTCTCCATTTCTTCCCACATCCATTTGTACTACATCATGCGGTTTGTTTGTTCAATAATGCATCGTATATTTCGAACAGGAATTCCCCAGGACCCTATCTGGCAACGGCAAATAAAACACCGTGTGCAGGTGCATTTTCCATTTTTTCCGTTTTCCGCCGTTCTGGTATGAAATGGTTCTCGGGACTCTTGCACTGTATTTATTGGAGCTCTACCTGCAGCTTTTCACCCTCTTCTCTCACTGCCATTGATCCCCGTTGCTTAGTGGCAGTTAGAAAGGAGGTGCGTCACCGGGCTTCTCCAGCAGGTGGCGCCATTGAGCTAAAGGACAAGAGTCACGCGAGGGTGCCTGTTCACTGAAGAGTAATAACAGTACTGTGCTGAGATGGGCTCTTGTACTCCTGTATTGTTACGGTCCACATCATCGCATGGGTACAGATGTGTAGTAAGTTTCAGTGTGCAGCTGGAAAACACTTCTTCAAACCGAACGTGTTTATGTAAAATCACCCGTCAAATTCTGCGGGGAAGTGCACGAAAGGAATAAAACCAAAAATCATCATGCCCAGTTTTAAGAAATGCAAAAAAGTGTGGAAAGCAAAACCGCTCCGCAATGTAAATCTCAGTTAGACCTGAGGGGAAAAAAAGCTCTAGCTCAGAGTTGCAGAGACTCACCGTCCTCACTGAGGAAGGAGGACAGATCTCAGTAATTAAACAAAAAAAAGAGACGAACATAAAAGAAAAGACAGCTGTTTGCAGGCATGCTCGTAGGAAAAGAATTTGTGTGAAATTTCAGATATCCCACCATCCATGTTTTATTCTGTATCTTATTCTCAATAAAGAATCCCAGTTCTAAATAACTGTTGAATAAACTTGGAACACTACACTTACACACTCGCGCCGCCGCGCTTCCTTTTTTTTTTTTTTTTTTTCCGGTGCTCACCCTAAAACTGGCACCTGCTGCAACAGCGTATTTAACAATAGTTCCTATTGTTCCAATAGTTTCTCCGTATGAGTATGTTACTATTTCGAACTGAAAAACTCGCCCGGTTCGCGCAGATCTACACAAAAGTGAGCATATGTTGAGTGAGAAACGTGCACGTGTGTTTGTTCCGCTCATGCAGCTCAGCGATCTTCAGGAAGCTTCCAGAAGCAATATGGCCTCTTGAAGGTAATACTCGGGAAGCAATAGGCTAAACACAATTAAGCAAGCGGGGCAGCGGCCGTGAGAGGGCAGGCGCTCGGAGCCCCGGGGCTGGTGGCCTGACGGGACCCAGGAAGCGGCCGAGGGCCTCTGGCTCCGAAGCGAAGGGAGCGTCGCAGGATGATGTTACGCGGAAATGTCAGAGGCGCGCGAGGAGAAGCCATTGGTCCATGAGATAATTCCTCCCCGCAGGCGCTGCAATCTTCAGCTCCCCCCCCCTCCCCCCGCCCCGACTCGACTCCTGTCTCCCACCCACGCCCTCATTTTTATGGTTTTTATAAATATTTTGGATTATTCCATGCCGCCATTTGGGATGTAAAACAGCGGTTAGGTATGGAGCAGTCGGGCAAGTTGATGTGTGTCGCCATGCCCGGGTGCGTTATTTGTTTTTTCTCCCACCCCGTTCTTTCTGAAGGGGACTGCAAATGCCAGATGTCTCCATTTGGGGCCGGGAGTCAGAGCGCATTTACTGCGGGACCACACACACACGTGCTCCTACACATCCCTGAAACCCCTGAGTAACACCTCGCAGAACCGTCGGGCCCATTTTGCCGCTCTAAGGGCCAGAAGGTGGTGTAGCGCTTAGAGTCGTGGCCTCGCGCCCGAAGGACCTGGGCTTGAATCCCGCTCTTGCCGAAAAGTGTCACGAAAAGGAATAATCAGAAAATTATGACGTATTGCACATATAGTCAATTTAGATTTGATTTAGCTTTGATTTCCTATAAATTGTCTTGGTATTTTGTTATTAACAATCAAAAGCATTTTTATTATATATTTAACTTTTCCAAATGCATACCCCAGCCAGCCTGCATCTCTAACACAGCATCCATATGTGCCACCATGTGGAACATGTCAAACCCGATGCCTGGCTGCACACGTGTGGCACAGCTCCAGCCCCGGGCACGTCGTAGGCCTGGGGGGACAGAGGTGACACATGGCTATTCTGTCTTTTGTCCTCTCTCTGTCTCTCTCACACACACGCACACATACGCACCTTCCATTTCCACAACCACACTGTGCACCACAAGTGTTCTGCTGTACTGGATATTTGACACCTTTATTAAACCCTTCCGGAATTTTCCAGCAGTACTAATGCAGCTCGCTCCCTTTGTAATGAATCCCCTTTGGACGTGTGTGGGGAGCACGGTGTTTGTCTTCTGGGCACATGGCGTTTCCATTTGAGATGCGCATCCAGCCAAAAAAGATTAGGTACACACATTAATAAAGGGGTAAGAAATGGTGGGAAGTGCTGCAGTCGTACGGCGATTGCATCCTTTTGAAGACGGCGTTAAAATGGGAGCGTGAAGGCTTTGATCGGGGGCACAGGCGGTCGTTTTGGCGGCATCCACACGCGGGCGATAGCGGGCCGAGCCGAATGCAGCTGAAATGTGCTCTGGGGGGACGATGTGAGCGAAGGAGGGCAGCTCGGCTGCAGGGCACTGGGGGCTCAGAAAGATGTGCTGTGTAGCATAGGGTGTGTGGGTGGTCGGCAGCGATGATCGGGAGGCATGGAGGAGGAAGGATCAGTGCGAAAGGCCCAGCTGCTGGACTGCAGTTCGTGCCCCTCCTGGATCACAAGAGCAGGACACTTGTACATCAAGGCAGTTTTGGGCTGAACAGAGTAAATCAGCTCAATGCACTTGGTCACAATTTTGAGATTTACATTAAATCATGTCTGACTCATTTCTCCTGACAATGGAGAAAAATGGAGTTTATACAGTAATTTTTACTGCATCACTTCAGGGTATCTACCATACTCAAGAGTGCTACAGCTAGAGGTGGGATTTGCTCCTTCAAGCTCTGGCCACTGCGCCACCTTCAGCCGCTCCATTCATGACATTGCACTGTTAATGTTTGTTCACGTGATTTTTCTTGTTTTCCTTCTTTTAAATCTTTTAAAATAGATTATTTAATCGTATAATTTAAATTTTTTGGGAGACTCCAATGTCCAAGGCAACATAAAAATCATGATAGTTACAGTAGTGCACATATTTTGAGTTTAATTTGGTCCTTAATACACTTTCATGTAATTTAAGAGATCGTATCTAATCTGAAGAATCTGTGGAATTATCTGAATCTGTAATTAATTGTATATATGGAAATGGAACAAGACAACAGTATTTCAAACTTTCTTTTTTGTTTAGCTGAAGGTGGGATTCAATCCTATGTTCTTCAAGTGCAAGGTAACTGTAACCACTGTACCCCCTGCTGGTTCAGACCACTTTTTTCCCCATCTTTGCTGTTTTCCGCTCTCAATCTTTGACCTGTTTTAAACTCATCGACAGTAAACTTCCCAGCGATGCTGGATTGTTCCGAGGTACTTTACCCTGGAGGAACCCGGCCCCCACCGCGCCTCCCCGATGGATACCGCAGCTGCGGGCTACCATGGCCCCAAGGCATGCACCTGGTGCTCCATGAAAGCCACGCCCCCAGCCCCAAACCCACCCCCTCCCACACCCCCTGCCCCTTGACAAGGTAGAAGGGGAACAATGCAGCTGAAACTGGAAGCCGAGCAGCCAGCCAAGTCAGCAGCATCTGTTTTCCAGGTATCTCATCTACCACCTTCCTGATCCAGGTGCCACATGGGTAGGCGCTCTTCTGCTTGGGCTGCCTTCTCTTTTCTTGATGTTTAGCACTTAATTTTTACATCTTTTTCCTGTTTGTGTGTTTTTCACTGGGATTCATTTGGCACACACAGGTGAGGGTGTGTGAGCTTGGTGCAAACTGTTAGGTCTTAGTTCCCTTATGTTCAGCTCCATTCTCTATAATGATGCGGTTGAGATAACAAGCTGAGCACCTGACTGATCAAAGCAGCCCCGCACAAATAAGCTCAGCACCACCCTCCGCAGGTGCTCCGTCGTGATTACATGTCAGTGAGAATGGAAACCTCTTTGGAATTGGCATTTTAGGGGGCGCTGTCGTTTATTTCAGGTTCCTCCCCAGGCGCTGGTGACAGTAACACAGCCACGAGCTCCTTCCTGACCTCTCGAACCTACGGACAGAAACGGGTTGCCTCCCGTTTACCTCTCCACAACCGTGAGATGCCCACGAGACCCTGAGCACGACGCACACGGCGGGCCGCCGCTGGCCCCTCCTCGGTGACACAGAGCAGACAGAGCAGGCGCAGTGACTGATGGCGCCAACCAGAGGCAGAGCCGCAAGCCACGAAAAAGTATTATATCACATTACATTATTTATCTGGCCGGGGGCGCCGCGTCTCAGGCTACTTACACTGCGTCTCGCTTTCGAACCCTGCGGCAGCCGCTACAGCCGCCCATTTACCGAAGTCCTCATTCAGCTCAAGGGGACAACAGTGGCTCCCCTCCAGGGACCCAAGGAGGAATCTTCCAGTTCCTTAACTGCTACCCCACACAGCTGCCATTGCTGCCATCACATCTGCCATATCGTTTTTGGAGAATATGCATATTAGGCTGTAACTCGAGTCCAACTGGGAGTATTAACCCTAGGGTTGTGTCTGAGACGGATTTCTCTTTTGGTTTTCATTCTCAAAACTCCCATTATAATTCTAAATTAGATGTATAAATCTACAGACCTCATTTACTGTAATGGCACCACTCGTGTGTGTGTATGTGTGTGTGTGTGTGAGAACTGTTGAATGTGGCATCAGAAGCTCTTTCCTCTTTATTATAGTCTCACCATTTTGTTTGTATGGTCGGCCTGATCTGACCCCACACACCACAGCTGTGCAAAATGTGAAGAAAACACAAAAACATCAGTTATCCGTGTTCAGACTCTTGGTGTGAAGGCTGTCATGAAGTTTTATTGCAGTCAGATGTAAGAACCCATATTTATGATAGATAAATGCTGTAGAAAGGTCAGATTTGACCCGAATGCATCCTGAGGGTTAATAAGCACCACAGATCGTACTTTATAACCGGATATGTAGGAAACAGTCAGCAGTGAGCAGTATGCCCACGGTGGGTTGCGTCTGAACGGAAGCCCCGGCGATATGCAGGAAACACGTGCTCAGAAAGGTGCGGCGTACGGCACGCGGCGGACCCCCCGTCACGGCAGCCCCCTGGAGAAGGAGCGCCCAGCGTAGCGTGGATGATGAACTGCTCTCGGGAGCCTCGCCAGCCCCCCGCCGTCCACACACCCCGAGGCCGCTGGCCGTCCCCAGGCCTTCATGATGGATTCGCAGGCTAATCTGGCCAGTACATTTCAGAAATGTACACTGAATAAATAATATGGTGCTTCTCGAGGATGGAATTAATCAAGCGCTTAGTGTTTCTCATGAGTGAGCTTTTCATATCCCGCATGTCTAACGGTTACCGTATTCGTCACTGTTATTTATGAAAATACTCTTTGTACAAACAGGGTAAATAGGGCAGCAACGTAGCTTCTGAATAATGATATGAAATACAGCCTGGAAGTGAGCAGAATTCCTTACGGAACCATATAAAACATAAATGAACACGATACCCGAGAACGCGGGAATCCCCGGTGCGCTTCGCTTACAGCAGTGCAGGAAATCCTCGTTCAATCAAAACCTATCTTCGCTTTTCTAAAAGGTCGATATCCATAAATGCTGGGTGGTGTCCGAAGGGGCTCATGCACATACGTAGTAAAAATACTCAATGAACCGAAGAATCATAGCGGTCATATTTTGCATGTCTTCTTTCAACGAGGTGACTGATTGGAATTATGAAAAATTGTTTACCTGTTTAAAAAATGGAAGAGTCCGTTTCCAGAACAAAGTTTCGTTCGCTTTTCTAGTGGGAAGTTGAGAAACTTGGTGAATTCAGCCTTAGAAGATGGGCAGCAGGTGGCATCGTAGTTAAAGTCATTGCCTTGAGGCAGAGGTCCTGGGTTGGAATCCCACTCCTGCTGTAAGAACCTCGACCAAGGTACTTACCCTGAACCGATACAGTAAAAGTTACCCAGTTTTATGAAAGGGTAAAATCAGAGTAAACAGCTTGGTGTTAAATTTTAACACGGTAAATCAGTTTAGGGAAAGGCGTCAGGTAATAAATAAATGTAATACCGTGATTTTTAAAGCTCCGGCAGCCCCAAGGAGAGCGCTGTAAGTGATCATCAGTCTGGCGATGGTTAGAACGCTGCAGCAGCTATTGACTGCTTCACGTGCTTTCAGGCTGCACTGTATGTGTCGCACGTGTGCATTTTGTTCCACTCCGTCTCCCTAGAAACAGAGTCTCTTTCCATTGAGTAATATGCGGCTTCTGGGGCGAATTCTGACCTTGCAATAAAGACCTGGCTCATGCAGCTCTTTGCTTGCTGCGTGTGACGCGGCCCCCCTGCCATGCCCGTGCACGGCGTGCTGGGATCTGCGCATTTCCGCTCAGGTGGAACTGCTGTAAAGATTGCTTGGTGCGCTCTTGCACTCATATCTGCTCCTCTAAAACACCGGACGAGTCTCAGACTCATCATAATAATTTCCTTCTTGTGCGTAACGTGTTTGTGCCTCTTGGCATGAGAATGGGTCCTTCTGGGCAGGTGAGACAGAAGTGTTTTTCCCCTCCATTTACAATCTGACATCTTTCTCCAGAGCAACTTAAAATGTCAAGATATTTCACAGTTATTTACACATTTATAGAGCTGGGTAATTTTTACTGGAGCAATTTAGGGTAAGTACCTTACACAGGGGGGAATTGAACCTGTAACCTTCAGGCCCAAAGGCAGTAGTACTAAGCGCTATGCTACCAGCTGTCCTCCCTTTCTGTTTAAGAGAGTTGTGAGCTGTACTATATTAATTTAATTCTTCTACCTTTCATCCATCCAGACTCGCAGTGAACCAGAGCTTGTCCCGGAAGCACGAGCCACAAGCCTGAGGGAGATACACCCTGGACAGAGCACCAGTCCACCATAGGGCAGCCACACATGCATAAACTCACACAATATGGGAGTTTAGCATCACCAGTCTACCTGAACTGCACATCTTCGGACTGTGGGAGGAAACCCGAAGAGATATGCTAATTTACAGACTGAGCAGGGAATCTAACCCGTGTTCTCTTGCACCACCCAGGCACTGTGAGATAGCAATGCTACCCGCTGCACCACTGTGCTGTCTGTGCTAACAGTTCCGATGTTCTAAATTTTTTTTATGATTCCAATTTTCAGGCCTTGGTTTTGATGGCATGTGGCCATCGGGACAGCTGTCCCATCCGCGTAGCACCTCCAAAACATGCTCTGGACTTCAGGAGATTCCTAGCTGAGGGCAGGGCAATGCAACTTACACATCTATGCGCATTTATACTTTGTT
Organism: Scleropages formosus; assembly: GCF_900964775.1. Classification (NCBI taxonomy): domain Eukaryota; kingdom Metazoa; phylum Chordata; class Actinopteri; order Osteoglossiformes; family Osteoglossidae; genus Scleropages; species Scleropages formosus. Next base: position 11,722,554 of record NC_041812.1, read on the forward strand.
GTTTTTAAGTTCTCCGTGAATGAAAATAGTAATAATAACTCATGTACATGGCTACTAGGTTACAAGTTTCCATGACAATTGGCTGATGATGGTCTAGGATGAAATAGTATTGCAACCACCACTATCACTGTAGAACAAAAATAAACAATAATTTCATAATTCAATACATATGTCAAAATGCAGTCATTACAGTCTATGTTTAGCGTAGTGAAGAAAAGCTAAGGAATTACACTGAAATAATCCAGTCAGTATTTATCTGTCCACTTTCAGGTCCGTTGCCGTTTGCAGCAAGCCCGAGTTCCTTGCTGTAACTGACAGTGTAAACGTGGTATAATTACTTGGACTGGGGGAAGCGCCGGGTCTTTAGCTGCAGTAGAGAAGTGCTCCCGGCTCTGAAACGGAACCCCTGTGTTTGCAGTTTATATTTCGCTGCAGATTTCATGTCTTCACAATATTGCCCGTGGCGAGCAGAGCCCGAGTTCTCAGAGGTTTCCACGCGGCACGGGTGGAAATCGATACCGCAGTTTGTACAAAATGGCGGAAGTTTCCCCTTCCTCAGCTTCCATTTATCCCTTTCCGCACGCTCTCCACCCAGGAGGACTGGCCCCACTAATTGGGCTCATTATGGCATGAGCTGCGGGCTATAAAAATGAGGAGCGCTTTGTAATCCTTTCTGTTTGGGAAAACAAATCAGACTGAACTACCAGAACTGGATTTATATATATATAAATTATACAATTTTATAAGTCATTCATAATTATAATTTTATCATTTTAATATATGTAATTATATATACCATCTACTGTACTCATTTGGGTTTACCATTAGTCTACATATTTCTTATTCCTTGTCAATAACTGTCTATATATTTCCTTATAAATTATTGTCTGATGCCGGGTTGTTGTGGTCCAGAGTGTGTCCTGGAAGCAGAGGGTGCGAGGTGGAGTCTACCTTGGACAGGGTGCTGGTACAATGGAGGGAAATCACACACACACACGAAGGGCAACTTAATGTCACCAGTTCACCTGAAACACATGTTGTGAGGCTGCTGGAGGAAACCCACATGAATATGGAGAGAACATGCAAAGTGCCCTGAGCCGGAACTGAACGCACGTCCGAAATCACAGCTGAGGAACGGCGGGGCGTGGGCACCGACACCACCCACTGAGTCACTAGGCTGCTGTGGTGTAGCAAAAGTGAAAATGAATATCTAACACCTCTTCTAAACTCAACGGTAGCTGGTAGTGCAGTAATTAGAAGCATCACCTTGCACCTGATGGTCCCAGGTTCAAATCTCTTCTGCTCCAGTGCCCTAGATCAAGCCACTTACCAGCTGTATAAATAGGTAAATCGCTGTAAGTAGCTCAGCGTAAAAAATCTCACATGGATCAGTTTGTTTCACATATTACTAAAGATCCAAAAATCAACATAAAACCACGAAAGATGGCCTATCCCAGTATTTCAAATAAAGATACATCAAAATTAGTGACTATGAATATGATAAATGAATAGGCAGCATATAGTGGTGGGCAGAGAGAACTGGTTTCGCTCATTGTCTGTCAGCTGATCTGTTGTTTACCGCACTCACTGTGATCCTTTGCTTTGCACCATGGTGAATTCATTGTGAAACAGTCATAGCCAGTTTCTCGGGACTCGAGGTCATCTGATGATCATTAAAGGATGATCCTCATGTTTCGTCGATGTTTGTTTTTAACAACCAGAACGCAGGCAGGGCTCGGATCTGGAGCATCTGGGATGCTGGAACCCCCAACGTGATTTTTTTGCATGGGGTGTGGAGGTGGGGGCTGCAGTGCAAAGCCGCCGTTAATTGAGCACTTTCCAGTGCTGTTGAACAAAGGTAGTGAGAAATGCGATCGAAAACCTGTTAATGAGATTCCCCTCCTGGGGGGGGGTCTAACCGGCGGCTGTTTTTTTAACTAACTTCCAGTAACTTCTCTGGGCCTTTTTTCATGTCTCCCCACCTCAGCACTTGCTGGCTAATCCGCTATTCGTGATTTTTTCGGATAAATAAAAGGTTAAAGAACATGTTTACAGCAGGGTCCTTACTTAATGTCAGCGTTGACAAACCATATAAACATTCAAAAACTGAAGGATGAAAAGGGGAGGGGGGGGGGTAGAGAGGGTGTTTTTGTTTCTGTCAAAAGTAAGTGAAGTGTTTTAATTCTGAGTGCCGCCCTGGGGGCATCTGCTCGCCTTATTTGTTTTGTAAAATAATGAATTCCCGTGGAAAAACCGTGTGCTCACCTTCCCCGAGTTCCTGTGGATTACGGAGGACGCCGCTGTCGGCCTGTCGCCTGCCCCCCCCCGGGGGGTTCGTTTCATTTAGGCCGTTGCCCGAGGCACCCCTGTGGAACTGACCTCCTTTTCAACCCTGGGCCGCCAGCTGCACGGCCCGGCGTCCGTCCCCCACCCCCCGACCCCCTCGCCGGTGCTGGGGGCGATCGTGTGACGTGACCTTTGACCCCGTGGGCTGGTCGAGGTGGTATGTGCCCTTTTCCCTTTGCAAAGCTCTGCAGCTACACGAAAAATATTAAAGGGAACAGTCGCCCAGCCCTGGACTTTTTATTTTGACTCTACGTGGCGGTCAGTCCTGCTGACGACTGTAGGCCACTAATAAACGCTGTCATCCAGTGTTCTCACTCGTTACATTCCACTACATGAAAAAACCAAATATTTTTGCTTAACCTTAAAATATTTAACCTTCACATTAAATAACTGAGGCAGATATTTAAATGCCATCTTGCTCACAAAGGACGCAGGTTCAAAACCTCCTCATGCTTCAGTACCCTTGATCATGGTACTTACCCTGAATCGGTATGGTAAAAAGTACTCAACTTTGTAATTCAAAGCACAGGGAGCTTAACATTGTAAGTTGCTTTGAAGAAAAGCATCAGCTAAGTAAATTATTGTAAATGAGTAAATCGGTGTATTTATGAGGTTAACCAGCATGGTGAAGTTGAACAACCGGCTGCATTGGAACTAAATTGTCAGTGGTGAACTCAGGTTTCCTCTTCCTTCTCTGTGAGACCTCAATGCTCCCTAAAGGACATTTTCCTGAAGACGGGGCCCGACCTCAGACACTGTGCGTGACACAGGGACCCCCTGCCGTGCCCAGGGATGCGGCCCCCTCATCCTCCCGAGGGCACGTGGTAGATCCGTGCGATTCACGGGCTCCGCGGGCTCATTCCATCTGGTCTGGAACCGCATCCCCTGTGGCAGCATCCCCCCCAGCTTTCTAATCTCAGTTTGGGGGAAGCGGTGAACAGAGAGGAACTCATATTTTTCGCTCTGACATTTTTCTACAATCCAAATCGTAGACTTGGAAGTCTATTTTTTACTTTTGTGTTTTACGCATTTTAATGTCTATGTCTCTATTCAAGATAAGATTAGAAATCCTCTTACTGTCCGGATGATATAGAAAATTTGAATGATTTATTTGAATTTATTGAACATTTGAATTTTCATATTAAGACCAAGGCCTTTCGTTCAGTGCTGTTCTGAATATCAGCGGCGTTGCTGCTGGAATTATGATCCGTCTGATTGTACGTCCATTTAGTTATCTGCAGCATCCATCAGCTACTGGGCCAATGTCAGCATCTCGTCTCAATCGCTGTTACCCCAGATTCCCTGATTAAAACACCATCGTCCTCCCCCCCGCCGTCAAATCTCATCCAGGGATCGCTCTATTCAAATCATACTCCTCAGGTCCTAATCGAGTGAATCTCAGTGCCATAGCACTTATTCAAATGAGATGGGAAAAACAGAGCAATGAGTACAGATTGTATTTGTGAATACTAATGTGATTCTGCACTTGTCCCTCAATTTGCTCAATTTACATTCACCTCTTGGCTTTTTGGATTTAGCTATATGCATATGTTAAATCAGGTGCACATCATGTCTCAGTGCTTCATCGACATCCCTGATTTGCTGTTCGGTGAGCTGACGGACTCAAGCGCTGCCCAATGAGACTCTTCCAAGTCTTTCGGCTGTCCAATCAGACTCTTTCCTGACAACTGTTCCTTTCCTTCGGTTCTCAAGCGTTTTATTCATTGAGATTATTATTTTATTCAGATTATTTCATCTTTCGCGCTCCTTTCTCTAAGGTCACTTGAGGTTTGTATAATAAGCTGCTTACTTACTTTGATTTGCCCATTTTCACAGCAGGGTAATTTTAACCTCACTCCATTCATCTGTTTATTGTCCATTAATCCTCCATCCTCATTGTTCTCTATTTATGTAACACCTTTGCCCAGCCAACATATAATGTGAGATTCGTGCAGTTAGCAAATTATTTAAACAACTGGGTAATTTTTACTGTATCAATTGAGGGTAAGTACCTGGATCAAGGGGACAACAGCTGGAGTGAAGAATTGAAACAATGAAATTCAGACTCCATCATGATGGGTCTGGCTACGGCATTACCATTTCCAAAGCTGTTATAATACTTCACATATATGGTTTTAAAAAACATTCTGGCTGCTACAATTTCAGTCTGAGAAATTTTTAAAGAAAATAACAAATAATAGCTTGACATAGGTACCAGTGATTTAAACTGCAGATCACTTGTAAAAATATTAGCATTTTTTATTACCAGAAGCCCCTAAGATTGAATCCCATGTTAATCTTCCTTTACAATAGACTAATTTGTTACTAACGTTCTCCATAATTTATGTCAATAATGAGCACTTGGACTGAGATGGGGGTGCGCGGAGAACAAAACACACAAATGCTGAATATTTCATATTAGTTTAGTTCAGTTGGTTTCTGCTCTTCGGTTTATTCAGCTCCATCTCCTTCAGGCTGAGAAGTATGCAAATGAATCAGTGGGATTCTTTAGAAAAGTTCCTGTATAAATTGCAGATATCACCCAAAGCCTTTGAAGATAAGCCAGATGGCCTTGGAGGGTTTCGGCCTCCAGTCTTTCTTTTCTTTCCTGTTTTTTCTTCTTACTTGGGGCTAGAATGTGAATGCTCCTCCTGGCCCCAGGCTGGGCTGCACCAGTGCAGATTGGGGAGGTGGGGGCAAACTTGAGGTTCTCCACCCATCCTTGGCCCCGCCCCCTGTCCCTACACGGCCAGAGGAGCACGGGCTTTCCACCCGCTGCGATGCCTGCATGGCTGTTACAGAAAGGCCAGGTCTCTAGTAAACTTACTGTTATGTTTGGGGTTCACAGCAGACAAGCAACAAACCAAAATGCATAATGGGCTGCAAAAGGTCACAGAGTGATCTCATCATCACCACTACATAATGTCATGTAATAGTGTAAATTAACAAACTGATACGATAAATAGATTGATGAGATTGCAGCAACAATAACTGAACCGCTGTGCTCTGAACCAACAATATTCCCAGGCAACTGTAAAAACCTCAGCGGCAGAAAAATTAGAACATTTTTATAAAGGCAGTAATGGAACAGCAGATGGTGCAGTGGTCACATCCCGGTTCAAATCCCACCTCCTGCTGTAGTACCCTTGAGCTAGGAACTTACCCTGAACTGATACAGTAAAAATGACCCTGCTGTATTAATGGGTAAATAGTGGCTTAAAGTTCTAAGGCACTTTGGACAGAAGAATTAGCGAAAATAAAATAAGTGTAAATGTTATTAAATGTAAGCATTAAATGACTTGGAATGAAAAGAAACAATTTAAATATTCTGCTGTTGGTATCCTACATAACATGGGAACTGTAAATAGAGTTACTTTAGCCATTCTGTCACACAGGAGAGAGTCCCAGCAATGGTTCACATTATCTTTATGCATTTTCTATATGTTCTTTCTCCAGAACGGTGGTAGTTTTCATGTTGACAAGGGAGCCGGTTTAATGTATAGGCCCTAGCCCGTATGTTTGGCGAGATGACTGCTTGCATTGGACTATGTGATGTACCCTGTGGCAGGTGCATGATTTAGCACAGGTGAGGTCACCCCGAGGCAAAAGCAGGCAGGGCATGCCTCAGGAGAACAGGTTTGACCGATTCTATATTTATACATGGCTTCAGAGCGCTCTGCTGTGTCCTGCATTGCCTGCAAATACCCATGACTTACCCATTTGAATAACTTCTGTCTCACAGCAATGGAGTGCGGTTCATCTCGTACTGAAAGACTTTCATATAAAGAAAAAAAGGCACCTGAACACAGAAGCAATGTCACCATATCTGTCTCAAGCACTTATACATAGTAAGTTCTGGAAAACACACATGCTGTAGTAATGCTGCTATTGCTGTAAAGCCAATAAAGCATCACAGAAAAGTCGATCATTGGCAGAAGCATAACGTCAGGCTTCCCGATGATCTTCTTGGATCGATGAAAACATATTTGGCAGAATAACCATCCGTGCTGAATGGCATGTGGGATCATCAGAGGCCGCAGCCTTTTGAGATCCTTCTCAGCCCTCATTATTTTCTATTGATAGTTTGATCATTTTGTACCGAGTGGCAGAGCGGGTCGTGCTGGCACCTCACAGAAGCTGAGTTTAAGGTTTGAACCTGGCTATCTCATACAAAGGAGTAAAGGCAAAAAAACAGCAGTCCAGTATGACACAACAGTATCCCACTAAATTAACATTCATCCCAGATTCAGTTAAATAAGCGATTTCATCCTGTCTGACTCATTTCATTCAGTCTTCGGCATCACTTTGGTGTAAAATTTCCAAATTTCCTCTTTGTTGCCTAAAATGACAAACAGCTCTCTGATGAACACTTCTGTCATAAGTTTCCCCCAGGAAATTAACATTGGCTTTCCAACATACTTATTTGTAAACCTTATTTTTCTCAATTATGTCGCTGGATGTTTACCGTTACAATTCAAATTACGTACCCCGTGTAAAGGTGCAACAGCATAGCAACATGTGGGGCTTGGGGCTAGAATGTTCTATTCAGGTGGTTAATTTCTTATCCCAGTACTACCACATAGGTAACAATGATATTTTTATGAGCCTTATTTCAGAGAATGAGCAGTTATTTTCATTTCGGGGCATTTATCTGCTCCTCTGCACCTTCGGTAAATATAATACACGTTTTGGAGTAATAATACAGCCAACTGGTGAAAATGTATGGAAAAAGGGATGTTTCATGACATTAAATGTACAAAGCAGTTTGTGTTCAGTGGCCTTTAGTGCTCCGTTGATTCCCAGTCTCGCATCACTCCCTCCGCTCAGAGGGAAAAATACGTGACTCACTTGTAGCTGTGTTTGACAAAGCCTGCAGGAAAAAATGTCCCTGCCAAAAATTCTTCACTGTAAGGATATTTTGCTTCCTATTCAAGTCAAGATTTTTTACGAAGGAAAATAAGCAAAACCTCAAATGCAGTTCTTCGATCCTCTCTGATCGCCCTTGAGACACAGATACATATTATTAGGAAGTTTGTTAAGGCTGATTTCAGAAGGAACGGAGAGGGCAGGTGTTTGCCAGGAACAAGGGGCCATGGAGGAGTAGAGGTTGAATACCAGAGTACAAGGTCAGATGAAACTCGTGTCAGTACCGTGAACCTGCAGCTCTGCCAGTTTAAACAGGAAATTATGAACAGGAGAGGAGAAGGATCTATGAATATGGCAGAAATGCGGAAAAAAAATATCCTAAACTAATGTCAAGAGCGGGAGTTCCCACACTGCGCTATTTTAAATTCAGGAAGAAACACCGATGCAATCGTAAAGTGCAACCATATTTTTTCTAAATCTCAGCAGGTGCTGTAGAGGTTTGGAGACATTACCCAGCAATCGAAGGATGGGGTTTGAATCCCACCTGCTATAGTGTGCTTGACCAAGGTACTGAACCTCAATTTTTCTTATCTGAGGCTTTTCTCTAAGGCTCCTGATTTACCCACTTACACAGCAGGGTAATTCTTACTTCTAAGATCAACTTGAGGCAAGTCCCTTCGGGGATACTACAGTGGGAACTGGGATTTGAACCAGGGATCTTCGGGTGCAAGGCGGCAGCTCTGATCATTTCACTACCTATGCGATTCAGTACCTTTGAAAATTAAAATGCTGTAAGAATGGATGAGTCAGTGTAAGAAGCTTAGTATACAAACATCACAGTCACTGTGGAGAAGAGTGTCAGATAAATGAATAAATGTAAATTTAATACCCATTAGTCTTGGCTGAGCAGCAGGAATCTGTTCCGGGACTGCAGGACCACAGTGAAGTACTAAACCCTGAAGGTGTGTCCTTGAGGTGAACTGCAATAGCCCTGATGCCCTTGCCAGTAAAAGCGTGGTCTTTAAGAAGGTGAAGGGGAATCTCCAACACACGTGTTCTCTACCCTTACAATGCTGTTCTAAGAGCTCTCGTGGAAAAGTTCATAAAGGAACAAGGATGGGATGAGTTAACGCCTGGTTAGGAACAGTATGCTTCCCCCCTTTTTATTTTCTTAGGCAAAACCACTGCAAATATTTTTCATGTAAACAAACATTTTTATGCATAACGTTTGACTGGAGATATCAATTGCCAGTCCTCCTTCCCTTCTTGAAGGTGTAATTTATGTAGTATGCTAACTTTTTTTTTTTTTTTTAACAGGAAAACAGAACAAATATACATTTTCCCTCCCCTCACTCTCGTTTTAGTGTTTACGAAAGTTTTTCTTCTTCACCCTACCAGATGATGTTTTATTGTACAAAGTACAACATATATTGTGTTTTATATAAGCTTAATGAGAATGCAGTCATTACCTTTCCATCTTAATATGTTTAATAGTAGAAATGTACTGAGTTAAACTAAGTTCTATTCACATCATTTAAATACAGGGGCTGGGGGAGGAGGGAAAAGTCCCTCATTTCTGCATAAATTTCACCTAAAATGTGACCATTTATTCCAATTCTGAATACCAACCCATCAGCATAACAAATGTACTGTAAATGGCACCATTTAATGTCTTTAATGGGTTAAAAAAAACTACATGCCTTTGATGAAAAATGTGTAAACCATTTGCATTTTGAACTGTACTACAGTCTTCAATTTAACTAGATTTTACCTCTTTTAGATTGCCCAGTACTCATGATCACAAACACACTATTAGGAAAATGCTAAAGATGTGCCATACACATCTCACAACATATTAGTGCTTGCCAATTTTGCTGAAGACCCCCTGGATAAACCAGAAGCCTACCTGGATGTTTTATGGATTATGGATATAAAACCAAGATAGTCTGAAGCCTTTTTGGTGCCTCTGGACCCACTGGTTTACCATCACTGAGGAAATGAAGACTGCAGGTTTTACCAGTAAGTCTGACACGAGAGACCATGTCAGGGTATCCATCCGTGCGTAACAGCGTGTCCTGGAGCTAGAAGACCATTCCAAATACGCAGGTTAAAATGGTTGAAGCAGAAGAAATGTTAAAGCGGAGACCTTAACCTGACTGAAATGCAGTAAGAACTAGAAAGAGCAACAGGAGAGCCCAGAAATATCTATGAGCTGAAATACTTCTGTAAACAAGAACAGAGTTTTTATATATAAAAAGCCTGCAGGCCAAAGTAGGAGACTAACAATCAGGTTCAAGAAATGTTTGCTTGAAGTCATGGCTACGAAATGTCGCACTAGACCCTACGTTCTCCAAAGGATTTGAATTCTCTCAATTCAACAGCACAAGGTCATTTTTTCCATGTTTGCTGAGATTCAGTCACATTATTAACAGAATGCAATGGTCTCATAACAGCTTGAGTCCAATTTATGTAGAAATAAAACTTACCATATGGTTCTCTCTCACCACTATATAATACATGAAACAACATTTAATAAAAAAAATAAAAAACAAAAATAAACACCATATTCTAAATATATGAAGTTTCCAATATCGCTGGAAGTGCCAATATCATTCCCAGGTTTGAGAAATTTCACTTTCATATCAATTTTCTGAAGCACCCAAAGTGGAGGAAATGGGATCAGACTCAATTCACAGGAGGTGAGAACAGAACTGCTTGAGCCACCCGGTCAAAGTTTGTGGGAACATTAATTGCATGTGGTGTAAAAGTTTTAGAACAAACTTCTTTTGAGAGCTGGGAATGAATTAGAATGCAGGATGGGGGCAGGGCAGCCTTGTCAATCACAGAGCTCTTCAGTGTTCAGAATTTCGCAAGTTTGCTCGTTTTCAAAGTAAGAAAATGGGATTTTGCCCCATTGACGAATCCCCTGATGTGGTACTGAAGACAATTTAAAAAGAAAAAGGAAAAAAAAAAAAAAGGCAGCAAAGCCTAGTCCAGCTCCTCCTGCTTTATCCGAATGACCGAGGGTCCGCGTGGCCCCCGCCGCAGCTCCCTCCGGAGGATGTACTCGCTGAACTGAGAGGAGTCCACGCCTCCGCCACAGGAGCCTGCGATCTCAAAGCCCCTCTGCTGCAACCTCTCCAGCACCTGCAGCACATAGTGGCCAGTTATAGCACCTCCTTCAGGACAGCCACCAAAGCAACTCTTTTTATACCGACAAGGTTCTGCACTAGGCCCGGTGGGGCAAGTGGGTTAACAACATCTGCATGTAATATTTTGCATTATGCTGCTTTTGTTATGCATTTCAAACAAGGAATAAAAAGGTGTATGAGTGAATGGATCAGTGAAAGGCAGGTTTTGGACAGACGCAAAGACAGATGAATATGGAAGGCATGCATAAATGAATGCCCTCATTACAGGGTGTGGTAATGTGTTTTACACTAGTTACCACAAGCCTTTTTCCTGAAAAGGAGAAAAATAAAACAAATTGCACTGAACCATTGACTTTGGTATCTCTAGCTGGTGTGAAGCACATACATCTCCTTTTGTTGGTGACTAAGTTCAATGTTTACCACCATCTCCTTGGAAATTGATGGTCTTTCCCACTCTTCCTGCTTCCATGAATTTACTTGTCCACGTACTCTTCCTATACTGTGTTCTCAGTAAGCGCCCAACACTTAGAGGGAAATTTTGTATTTGTGCTGCGCTTCTTAGCACTTTGCACTCATTAGGAAGCACGACATGATCACACCTGAAAAAAACGTTATCTTTGCCCTCGTGTTATGTAGATGCATCTGAAACTCGTCAGTGTATCGTTTTTGTCTCCATGTTGCTGTGATTACATGTTAGATTCTCCACTAAACATTTATAGCATTAAAAAAAAAAAAACATAGTAACTATAGACACCTTCTTGGATGGTTCCATTTCATATTCTGCTTCTCCCTCAGCCCCCACCCACCCCCATCATCCCCGTGCCCAGCAGACATGCGCAGGCACACCTCCGCAGGGCCTGGGATCACATTCCATTAAGGTGCCCCCAGGGGGCACTGTGGGTTTTTTCTGGGCCACTTGGAAGCTCAGGGGCTCAGCAGCCTGCCAGCCCCGGGGCCATACCGCATGCCAGACTACAAAGGTCTCACCCCCCCACACTCCATTAGAGCAGACTGAGGGGCCTGGTGGCAACTCGTTTTAATAAACCAAACAGGATTATACCCCCGCCCCCCGTGAGCTGCCGCTACAGCACTGCTCCAGGGCCCGCTGTACACTGGGGCCGCCCACGAACACCAGCAAGGGCAAACCGTACCCAAAAGAACAAGAGCTTCTTGTGGATTCACTGGCAAGTAAGTACAGAACTTATACGGGAGTTTTAAAAAAAAAAAAAAAAAAAAAAGCCTGGTCATTATTAGAGAATCATCTGTGGGAAACCAGAGGAGGAGGTGGTTTATTCTGTGGCTGGTGGCTTGCAAAGGGTCAAGGTCACTATGATCAATGTAAGGCCAAACCTCGGCCACTGGATGGGTCGGGGGCAGAGATCCCTGCAGGTGGATCTCCTCACCTGGACAGAGTTAAGGTGGCAGTAGCCATTGAGCGGGAAGCGAATGACGTGCGTGGAATCGTGGTTCCAGCCGGCGTTGACAGAGTTGCACATGACGTCACCGATCTCGGGGAAGACATCCTCGATAAGGGCTTTGTCGCCACTCAGGCTGATGCGCTCGCCCAGGTCGGGGGCCACGCGGACCACCAGGCACTCGCAGGGGCGCGAGGAGCGGCCCAATTCTTGGTCCTGCTTCCAGCGCTCCAGCTCGCTCAGCATGGGCTGCAGCTGGAAGTATCGTGCCTCCTCGTACAGTAGGCTGTAGTCCTGGGAGGGAGAAAGGGAGGCAGCTACTTGAAGGATGTGCACCAGCAATATGGGGGTATCAGACAGATAACCCTGTATCCATGTTTACAGTGCTTCATCTGTTCACGAACTCTTGCTTTCTCAGATTTGCACATCAGTATGGAAAAAGCATCTGATAAATGAGTAAAGGTAAATGAAGTCCAACTGTGGCCAACCAAAAATGTCCCTGAAAACCAACTTCTACACAGTAAATGCAAATGTCATCTGAAACAAACGATCACACGCACATGTTTTTAAACTCGCACCTTCATTATGCACATCGCTTCCATAGCCATGGAAGTACTTACTTTGAAGTCATCAGGGATGAGCAGTTTGGAGGTCCGCAGGAAGTTCAAAATGTACCGGAACATGTGGCCGTCCCTGTCGATGAAGTAATGCTGCTTGAGGCTGTCGAGGACAATGGGCTCTGTGCCGTCGAAGAGCCGGCCGATCCTGCAAATATGACATATTTGTACGGCACATAATAATGCATCGTTGATATATTAGAGCAGATGTTGCACAGTTTCTGTTACATAGTCAACAGTGGCTGGAGCAGAGAGTGTAGAAACAGACACCATCCTATAAGATCACATACTGGACCATTTCACACAGATACTGCTTGACACTGGCATGTCATCACAAAAGATTAGAATTAAGCATTGTCAGAACTAATGTACATAGACAGGCAAGACAATGAAGGAAAGGAAAGAAAAAAAAAAAAAAAAAAAAAAAACACAAGCATTATATCCATGTGGGACATGGAGGCAGGAAATGTACTTTCGTGACAACTGACATGATGGCACACCAGTCCTGTTGGGAGAAGATGGAAAATGTCATACTTTTAAATATCAAACACTTATGTGGTTGACCACACTTGGATGGCAAAATAATGAACAAGAGAGAGCAAGAGAAGGAGGCCAAAGACATCCAGCAGGAACTGTTCTATTAGGTCCAATGCTGTCCTCCAAAGAGGTGGTAAGACACCTCAACAGTAGTCTACCCATGGATTGCACACCTGTCCTGTTACACCTGGGCATGCAGCAGGCTCACAAACCTCCATCTAGACATTAAAAAAAACCCCATGTCTCAGCAGTACAGCATGGGGCATTATGGCTAGAGCTGCTGCCTTCCACTTGGAGGAGCTGGGGTTTGAATCCCATGTCTTACTGCAGGACCCTTGATCAAAGTACTTACCCTCAACTTAAAAAGTTACTCTGCTGTATAAACCAGTAAAATCAGTGCACACGGCTTAACACTGTATATCACTATGGTTAAATGCATCTGTTGAACAAATGTAAATTTTTCTGTGTCCATCGTGTTAGACAACTGAGGGCTTCATTGTAAAGGTCACATCTGGTCGTTTGACAGAATACTTGAAGAAATAGAGAAATACAACTGGATGCTATTCAGATACCATTTCAAAAACTATTTGGAGGGAAGATTCTGCAAACAGAAATGCCAGTTGTACAATTTAATAGAATTTCAAGCTTCAAGGTCAGTAAGGCGTAAGGCCAACTATAAGAGTAAAGGCTTAATCATAGACCTTGTCAGTGCTTTAAATTCTCACACCTGTATTTGGAGTTTATGGCACGGTAAGCAACAGTTACCTGGTTTCAGAGCACAATCTTAGAGTAACAGTGACCTCTTACCTGGACTCAGGGTACTTGGTTAGTGTGGCCAGGCTGCTGGTGTACATGTGACCGCCCACGTCAATGTGAACTGGTGCGTTGGACTTGGTGAGCTGTGCTGGGGTTGGGATGCCCTGGTTGCTGAGGGGGGATGCGGGTGATCTGGTGATCATGGGCCTTGACATGTTGGTTTGGTTGTCTTGCATCAGAAAGAAAACCTAGTGTGAAAAGGACCCAAACATGGGCTTTTATCAAACAAAGCATATATGGAAAATAAGCAAATATGCAGTAAGTCATTTTAGCTACTGACTCCAAAGGAATCCCACAGACCATTCCCACATCCACTTGTAATGTTTGAGCTGAGCTCCCTCCACCTTTGGCTAGATAGTGGTTCCACTCATAAGGGGTCCAAAATCAGAAATATCACTTCTCAGTTTTGGCACTCATATTGTGGAATGGGCTCCTATCTCGCTCAGAGCTGCTGAATATTTCCCAGCATTCAAGAAGGGTCTCAAAGCCATGTCTCAGTAGGAGGGCATAGCTTTAAGTATAGGGCACCAAAACTTTATTTACAATAGTCTGTCATATACTATCATGAACACCCCATCTGTCTCAGCCTTTAAATCTAGACTTAAGACTCACCTGTTTGCCTCAGCATATCCATTAAAACCGATGCAATCCCTGGTTGCTGTATCTCAAGGTGTTGACTTTTAGTACTAAGCACTCTAGAGTCTTATGTCGTAGTCACCAATCCTTTCTTTTTTGCTAAGAATGGTTTCCCCTCTGACGAGACTTGAGGCTGGCCTCCGCATTGACAGAAGACTGCACGCCATGGTTGACGAGACTAGCACATTCGAACCTGAACTCAACTTATTAGCTTCTAACAACTGAACCAATGTTATAAGAAGCTGTACAAGTTTGCATAGGTCTTTTCCTGTCTAGAGTGTCCAGAAGGAGGGAGCCACTGGCACTTGGACCCACACATTTTTTCCACCCTTGCCTTTCGGTTGGGAGTTTTTCCATTTTCCTTTTCTCCGTGGTCAGTTGGCTTACTTGCAGCTTTAATACCTCACATAGTTCTTGCTGAATTTTATTGTATAGCTAATCTTTTATGCTATGTCTACAGATCCTTTGTTCAGCACAATGTGATAGCGCAAGATGAGTGATTTATAAAAATAAATTGAATGTCTTTCAGAGCCACTTATCTCCTCACAGCTACATAAATGGAGTCCAACACCATTTATTTGCTATTTGAATGCCATTTCTATATGCAGCTACTTGAGGGATGTGAACCAGCAACATGGTGATGTCAAACTGCAGATAACCCTGTGTCTGTCTTAAGCTCTTCGTCTGTTGATACACTTTTGTTTACGCCTAGTGGCACATCTGAGATGAACCTATGTAATGAGGCCGTCTGTAAATTGTTGCACTGACGAGACTTTCAGTTCCAGGTCTCAGGCTGGACCCTTAGTGTTGTCACACAAGCTGGGAGGCCTGGGGGGGACAGAAGACCCTTGGGCAAAGAATGGTGGGGGAGGGAACGGCAGACTGCAGCCCTGGGGCCACGGCAAATGACATGAGTGTCTGTATGAAGGGGACGGATGATGTGGGGCTCCAACCCTGTCAAATGGCATTTCTATCACATCTGGGGAAGCGCTGCTGCTGAAATGCACTGTGGCTTTCATAATTTTCCCAATTAAATGGTGCTATGACATATCTAAAGAGGGATTTTGTGCAGTGAGGAACATCTACACAGACTCACTACAGCCCTAAACTGGGGAGTCTTCGGTCCAGGAGTCCCCATTTTCCCCACATAACAAGTAGACACCGTCATTCATACCTTTGCATACTTTATTTTGATTTAATCCAGTTAATGACAGAAAACCTGAATTATATATCATACTGTATAAAATGTTAACATTGGGGCAGAGCTACATATACCAGGTTTAAAAATACACTTCACATTAAAACCATACACTTGGTTACCAAACAGAAGCAGCTGTTAAGATATGAAATTATCAGTTTCCATCCATTATCAATAAGTACTTATCCAAAGCAAGGTCACAGTGGTCCAGAGCCTATCCTAGAAGTATAAGATGTGAGGCAGGGTACACCCTGGATGGGACAAGTAAAATTAGGACAATTTCTTGTCCCCACAAACACCTTATCAATAGATCTTCATTGATCCAGAAGGAAACTACATGAGGTTACAACAGCATACATACAACCACATATATACAGAAAAACTGGGATCTTAGTGGAAGGAAGCATGGAAGAAAATATATAAAATAGAAAAAGGAAGAAAAATAAAAGTGGCACAGACAGCTCGGTAGCACCAACAGTGAGAGAAGTCATTATTGAGCCCGATGGCTTTTGGCACAAATGACTTCAGTCTAAACAATAACACAGAGTTTAATTTTCTCAGCTAACCAGACCAATTACTGTGTGTAACTCAGCATCTCCCATCAAAGAGGTTACCCTCAGATTTGCTTAATTTGGTCTCCAAACTCAGCTTAAGCTGAGTTTGCACACTGGAGACTAAAGGCAACAGCACCAAAGGCTCAATATAAGGGGAGGGGAAGGTCTGCAAACAAGAAAATATTTCACTTACTGCACAAAACTTGAGAATACATTTCTCCAGTATGGCTTGTGGAAGGGAGGGGGGTCTCGCTGCATATTTTTAAAGCTAGCTGGTTCTCATTTTAATGTCGAATCTGAATTTTGGGTCTCATTTACCAGCAAAAACATCTCTTGGCCTGTTCTCCCTCAGGGTGTCTTTAATGGATGCCAGCAGTGAGCAGTGCAGTGAAAAAGGTCTTCCTCAGCATGAAGCAGCTCATGTCTGCAGAATGCACCGTGAACCTGGAGCGGGGGTTCTCATCACCCCTCCACCACGGTTCAGCCGTTCACGCGATCACGCAGGGCCCAACTCCAAAACTTCAAAACCCAAAGACAAGAGATGCAGACCTGTGTGCTCAGCAAAACACGAAGGAAGGTCAATGTGGAAAAATTCCACAAAAAGCTCACCACATAGAAGGTGTTTTTAAAACAACTCCTGGGAGTTAATGAAACGGGTTCTTTGCATTTAGGGACATGCACCAGACCAGTGACAGCATTCGAAGTGCCTCAAGGATTCCACACATTACCATGGGAATCAGAAAGGGCATCCGTGACAGGTAACGGAAGTGCAGCAATCAGCAGAAATCACATTATGCCCTTGTGTTAATGTGTCAGACACCCATAAGGTGTGTCGTTTCAAACCATATGGAATGTGCAACTAGCACAACTTCAGCCATTTCCACAGCAACCCTCACAGGTACTTACCGTAACTCCATACTAGGAATGATGCTCCCACACAGGGGACCTGGAAGTTTGTCAGTCCAACATCCCTCAGCAACACCTGAATCCTTGGAGCAGCAAGTTCCACATCACACACCGCTGCACTTTGTTCACACCAGGTTCGAAGGTAATTTACAGTAATAAGAACTTTCACTTTTCCACGAAAACATCTATAAATGTGAATATAGCAATAAATGAGAAATTACAAAATCCAAATTAATTTGTGACATTCAGAGGAAACAAACCTTCATGCTGCCAATATTTGTATTAGTTTTGTAGAAAATAGAATCACAGGGATAATTATAGCATTGGTAATGGCAATGACAGAGCTGCTGTGTCCCATGAGAACATGACCCCAATCAAACACATCCTTCCATGGGCTATCTTTATCACCCAGCACATGCGCCCTCAAGACACCTCTACGAATCACACTTCTACCTTACATAGAAATTAACAAAATCTGAGACATGTTCAAATCTCAGCACTCATTTATATGACCTCTGACCCCTAGATGAGAAAGTCACCTACACTGAGTATTTGCATACCTTCTAACATTATATATTTTCACTAATACAAGTATAAGCATCATTATTAATCTCTTCCCAGCATATTTTCAGAAAAATGTAATCAACTGTACCAAAACACTTCACAGAAATCTTGGAGCACCAAACTAGACAACTTCTTCACAGAAATATTTGAGATTTAATGAGTATAACGTACATTTAAATCAGACTCACTAATATTGCTGACCACAAACCATAAAATACCCTATCTGTTCATTGTTCTACCCACTACCCATCATCCAGTACTGTAACACGGCTGCACTCTGAACTCCCAGAATGCTCAGCAAAAACTTAGTATGGCAGCAAAAGTGACCCTTCAGCCAATGGCTAAGCGATGCATTCATCACATTTGATGAGTCTTCAAAACATCACCTTGTCAAAACTAGAAGGGACTTAAACTGACAGAAGCCTTTGGATCTCACTTAACTGAATTCTTTTTTTTTTTCTCCCTTGTGCCATTAAGAAGTTGCCAATTTTACCTTCAATAAACAGTGATAACACAAACAATCCTTTGGCACCACTACCACTGTGCCCTTCAAAAAATCAGAATGAAGAGTTACTTTCAAACCACCATACCTAATTTGCATGTTATTTAATCTGGGGCGGGGTGTGTGGCTTGGAATGTGACCAATATGAATGTACATGCAACGCACTCACTACGATACAAGGATACCAAATGCATGTCAAGGTTGAGACTGCACGTCATAATCAGTTGCCCGGGAAACTGAAAATTTAGATGTGTTCTCTTGGAGGTGCTCTAAAACCACAGGTGGCACAGCCAACGCAGATATTTTGTTCTCGGATGAAGATGGGAATGAGTTCTCAAAGTCACTGCCAAAAAGATCAAACACAGCATCACAAACAACCGCTGTCACTGCTTCACGGTCCTGGGCAAGACGACCGCTGCGATGCCACTGCTGGAGCAGCTCCAGAGAACAAGAACCCTTGAACACACCAAAACTTGGCCAGAACACCAACACCAGCATTCCATGGATACTGGGCCAGTAGAAGCACTAAAGTCTACTGGCTTTTCGCAGATTAAAATTCAATTTTAACCGTTTCCATTTCTATATTTGCATTTATGAGCCAAATGGGCCCCATTGTCCAATTCAAGAGGGAAACAATGATTAGCCCACTGGGGCAGTCAAATCTACAGCATCAACAAGGAGTGCTTCTTCTGGAGGAATCAAATTACCATCTGATGCATCAGTTACTGCTGCAGAGGCGGGAGGGGAAATAAATAAATAAATAAATAAATAAATAAATTCACCAGCATCAGAGCCCTTTCCCAGCATCCGTGGCCAGAAAGTCACAGTTAACAGCACAGAAGCTATCGGATTCAAGCTGTTTGGGACAATATGGAACAAGAGGCTGATATTTCCATTCTGTTTGACTTTTTTTTTTTTTTGGGAAATATAAATGTGGCCCATGGATGCCTGCGGCAAGGATGAAAGCAGTGGAAAAGATGCGTTTCAGGTCACATTTTTTACATCTCGATTTATCTCCTCCACATGTTCGTGTGCAAGCGTGTTTTACTGCACATCCTTGGCTCTTTTGAAAAGCTACATTAGTACAAAGGAACTGTAAGACATTCTGGCTAAACTACAGGGTTTGAAACAGAACCTTTTAATCTCATAAACACTGAATTGCTGGTCAAAAATAAACAGTCATGCCCCAAATCAGTTATTTCCCTCTCTGGAAAATCACTAGTCTCATGACTTCGTAAGATGTTGAGTGCCTTGTACAGCAGTATGAACTAAGCATGTGCTTTTAAGTGGCATAGTGGTTACAGATGCCCCCTCATGGGACCTAGGTTTGAATCCACTGTAGTACCCTTGATCTTCAAGAAAACTTACCCTGAAGTGATACAGTAAAAAGCATCCTGTTGTATAAATGAGAAAACCAGTATAAGCCTGGCATACAAATCTAGAACAGCTGGTAATATAGCTGGTAGAACTGCTGCCTTTGGACCTAAAGGTCACAGGTTCAAATCCCACCTCTAGCTGTAGTACCCTTGAGCAAGGTACTCCAGTAAAATTGCCCAGCTATATAAATGAGTAAAAAATGGTGGCTACCTTAGCATTTCAAGTTGCTTTGGAGGAAAAAAAAAAGTGTCAGCTAAATGAGTAGCCACATGTACAATTTACATTATAACTTGATTTGAACAAAGACCATCAGCTGAAAGGTTAATAATGGTCAGGCATTTGATTAATCTGTTCAATTAAAATAGGTAAGCATTGTAGGCCCACCTGTATTTTTACAGATGTTTTCATAAACCTGACAGAACTCAGTGGAATCAAGCAGCCATCAGGGCATGAAATAAATGACAAAGGGGCCCCTCCAACATAGCGGCGCCCCCTAGCGTGCTGTCATTTCATTGTTTCAGGGCATTGGGAATGTGTGTACTAATGGGAATGTCTGCGGGGGTCACACGGAGGAAGGAAGTGGCGGGCTTCGTGTGTCATCTACGCCTTATGGGAGGTACTACTCTTACTGAAATGAATCCAGCAACTTGAAACAAGTAAGAACGAAGTAAGGGAGAAAATACTGCGAGCACGCCCGACGAGGGAAGTGCTGTACACTCCATCTTAGTTTAATTTAAAAAGAGCAGATGAAGCAAAAATTCATTGCAGGACAGCCCTGCAGGGAACAGGGAATTTCTGGAATAATGAGCGCTCTCCACACGAACATGGAGCAGGACCTCGGGTTGGGATGTTGGGGACATGAAGTCATTTGGATCTCCATCACATGACGACACCACAGAGTGTGGCTTATCTCCATATTTCCAGTTCAGGGTTAGTTCTGTTCCCCCCCCATCAATTTCTCATTTTCTCCCTGATGGCGGCTCTCCCGTTTAAAATGAACACCCTCCAAAAAAGGGAATAATCAACGCGAGCGAGATGGTCACATTGCAAATAAATGTAGTTACACTGTGACTGTACTGAAACAACGGAGTTAGACAGTAACCAAAGCGACCGTAACTGCTACAGTGTGTCGAAATCGACGGAAGATCGTTACACTGTAACCAAAGGCTCAAGTGAACTCGGTGCCCAAGCGCCCCTCCGGGCTCCACTACATCCAGCGCGTAAGGGTCCCTCTCCTCTCCCCTCCTCTCCAGCCTCCAGAAGACGACGAGCGCTTAACCGAGCAGTTGTTCGCTCTGGCCATTTGGAGACCCCGGCCGAACTCTCCGCGCGACAGAACCGTTCCAATCCAAATGCCCCACTTCTGCCGGGTTTCTACAAAGGAAGAGCTCACGTTACAGAGGACGCCGAGCACAAAGAGGTGATTCATGTGATCGGCATCGAGTCGACGGGCTCCCAGCAGGTACCTCCTGCCTGCCTAAACAAGGGCGGCAGCCCTGCGGCCAAATCGCTCCACAATGGCGCCTTTCACGCGCCGATCCGGGACACTCGGTCGGGGCTCTCAGCCCGGGAGTAAGCGGGACCGCGGGTCCGGAGCCTCTCAGCCTGCCCTGGGTGTGGAGGATGGGAGAGGCGCAGGAGGAGCGGACTGCAGCTGCGTGGTAGCGGGGGGCTGAGCAGCAGGAGCAGGGCAACGAGATCAGGAGGACAAGAGGAAGAAGGCAGGGGGACAGGAGGGGAGCGGGAGGAGCCGAGGCGGGCGGCGCTGGAAGCCGGATCTCCCATGCGGCGCCTCCAAGGTCGCCGCCGCGTTCCGGCGCGCACCTCTCCGCCGCCCTCGACGCGGACCTGTCCACGCGGAGGGACGCACGAGCAGCGGCGTCCACGAAGTGGTTAAAACGACCCCTTCCTCTTTTTTTTTTTTTTTTTTTTTCCTCCCCTCCGCCACGAATGTGGCGCTTCTGTTCCGGCACATGCGTAAACGCGTCCGCGCCCCAAATGCCCCGGCCGCCCCTAGCGTGGGCAAATAAAAAAAAAAAAAAAAAAGGAAAAGAAAAGCGACGCACGAGGAGCCTGTGCTTACCTGGATCGTGGAGCGTGGAACGTGGACGAAGCCCCACGAGCGTGGTGTCCTCCTGGCGCCGGCGATCCGCCTCCCCTGCTCCGCCAGAGAGAAATGCAATAGCCCGGCCAAGGTAGACAGAACAAAATAGAGGCAATAGTGGCTCCGGGGCTGGAACCCCCCCAAGGCAAAGATCAGGATACAATTAGCTCATGCCTCTACCCAGCCTGAACCGGCGCGCGCGCGCGAGAGAGAGCGGTAGCGCGCGCGCGTACCGCGGCGGCCGTTTTCCAGCATGCATATTGTTTGGGGGGAAAAAAAAATAAAATAAAATTAGGAAACAATATATTTATTTTTATTTCAACATGAAACCACCTCGTGCCTTACTGCGCGGCGCACCACCCCCCAAACCCGCGCGCACAGAAAAGCTGATTTTAATCGTTGTGATTAGTTGTGATGTGCGGCTCCCGCAGGGCCGTTTCTGCGAACAGAGCCGCAGAGGGAAAAGCAGCAGCACATGATGGTAATTATATAGACTGTTGCTCTTATTCTCTGATTTTTTTTTTCTTAAATAAAAATGTTTCTTTTTCTAATGTCATCTTCAGTTGACATAGTAACTGCACCGATTTGCGAGCGCAGTTGCCACTTGTTGATTATGATCACATTTTTTTTTAAGAACAAGTGAATATATAAGGCTATAGTTAGAAATGAGTAGTTTAAGGCCACCTTCTTCCAGGAAAGCGTACCAGGTAAAGTCCCTTACTTTAGGCAGGGGACACGAGTGAACCAGCTCCCAATATTGAGCTCTTCCAGCACATATGGACAATGAATAAAAGCAAAACAGTTTAATATGAACATGCACAGATACCACGTGATTGCCTTATAAGTTCGTATAGATACAACATCGAACAGCAATTTTCTAGCAGCAAAATTTCAGGTGGGGTGGTGAGAAAGTTAAAACGAGGCCTTATGAAAAGAATTACATTTAAAAGTTAACCCAGCGCTGTTTACACACTACATGCATTGGACGAAAACAAAGTTACTAGGTATCAATTATATTTCTAAGTGCGGTTGGGGGCCGTAGATCCGTTTTTATTTCCCAGGAACGTTCTGTAAAAGGCACGTAACAATGAACACTTGACTCACTCTTTCTCGCCCCCTGGTGTCAGAAGAACTGCGCTCTTCTGGGCTCCGGCTCAAGTGTAACGCCTCAAACACTGGGTGCGACGACGACTCCTGCAACGTCCCGTTATATCTCACAGTTCGGTTCACTTTTAATATTCGCGGTCACGGCGGTGGATGAACAGTATCTCGAGAAACATCTTTGACGGTGAAAAAAGAAGACTTTTGCTCCTTCCCTTCATAATTCATCGCAGTTGCTTCAGATTTGAAATTGCTCGGGTGGTTTGTTGCTCTGGTTTCCTCCCACAGTCCAGAGACATGTAGTTCAGGTGAACTGGTGGTACTAAACCGCCCGTAGTGTGTGAATGGATGTGGGAGTGTGTGCGTGTGTGCTTATCCTGTCATGGACTGGCGTCCTGTCCAGCATGCACTTCCCCCGCCAACCCTACGTTCCATCAGTTTATATCTGAGGGCGAAAGACCCTGCAGGGACCCGCTGTGATTGTTTAGCTGCAGAGAACACAAATGGATATCAGGGTACGCCTGGCAGGAAGGGACACGTGGGGTCAGTTGCGCTGTACGTGTTCGCCTTGTTGTAGGACAGCGAAGCCGTGTTGCCACAACACACAGTGACTATTTGTTTGCGGATCATTTACGGAAATCCGCGTAGAGATAAGCAAAGGGAGGACAGCAAATCCCGACGCGACTGCGGACGTGGATTTTTATTTCCCAGTATTTGGCCTTGTTTCCCAGAGGAAAACAAACATAGGATTAAAGTGCTAAAATGAAGTTATTTGCCTGAAGGCAGAGCACAAAAAAAGGGCTATTCTGTTGAGACCTCCCTCCCTCCCTCCCTCCCCCACCCCGCCACTTTCCATCTCAGCTATCGGATCCGCATGCTTTATCCACCAAGTGCGTTACTGGCCTCGTAATCTCCTTATGTGTCGAGTATTTTCCACACAACTGAAGGCGGTCAGTGATGGGCCTTCACGTTCGATGCACTATTAAATGCTGTCGAAAGTGGCTCGTGGCGATGCGATGGCTGCGTTGTGTCGCTAGGAGAATTTGGCCTTTGTTGTCAGAGGGGGGTGCGAAGCCTGCTCTTTCCTCCCAGAGAGATGGGAGGCCCCCGCCGCGCTGGGAATGGTGCAGTACCGTGGTATTTTGGTGGACAAATTGCTTAAATTGCTAGCAGATGTGAGTTTCCCGAACAGAAAACGAGTCTGCGGTGGTACGAGATGACGTCACCCCCCCATACCACCACTCCACCAACATTTACGCTGCATATTCACCGTGGAAACTTTAAGCTCCGGTTCTAATTAAAGAGCTTTATTTAAATGTGGTTCTGTGATGTGTTCAAGTCAAAGAGCCAGAAGTCTTTAACTTAAACAGTGGTACTCAAGAGAACAACATTTATTATTTTTTAGTATCTCATAAAGTTACAATGTATTTACTGACACTTTTCTTCAAAGCAACTTACAGTAATTTTACCCATTTATACACCATGGTCATTTTTTTTTCTTTTACTGAATTTAGGGTAAGTACCTTGATTGGGTTACCGCAGCAGGATGTGAGATGTGAACCTGGCCCCTTCCCTTGCATGGCAGCAGCTCTAACCACTACACCACCTGCTGGCCCTGGGGAGCTGTACGCCATCAATGCTACATTTACCTCAGACTCAGGCTTTGTACTTATTGAAATGCAACTTTCATGTGTCTAAATCTGTTCCTCAGAGAGAGAGGAGTGCTGTCCAATGTGGGTGAGGTCGAACCTGGATTGCTTGGACCCTCCGTCTGTGTACATTTGTGCCTCGCAGCACCGCTGATGTCAGCTCTGTGGGAACATCGAAGCCTCCCGAGCTGGACTCTAGTGGTGTTTGTGTTGGACGTCTGTGAGTCCTGCGTTTGTTTTACCAGCTTTCTGCAAGCCGATGACATTTGGCTGGAGGGCTCATCGGCGGCCGGAGCGGCTCTGAGGATTCTGGTCTGTTTCACCTGGAAGAGACTGACTACTTTGAGACTGAGTGACTGGAGCCCCAGCTCGGTGAGCAAGAACAAGAACAAAGCTATTAGAATGCAGAACCAACCTACAAACACCATTAAATATCCTTGTGTGTCACTGGTCAAGTGTATTTTTACACCTGGGGGCTTCTTTTTTAAAATGTTTGCGTACAGATTTTGCAGCAGGTGGCATAACGGTCAGAGCTTTTCCCTTCCGCTCAATTCGAATCCAACCTCCTCTGAAGCACCCTTGACCAAGGTATCCGAGTCAGTAAAAATTACCGTTGTATAAATGGATCAATCAGCGTAAGAAGCTTACCACTGTAATTTGATTTTTGAGAGAAGTGATCAGATTTATAAATTCTTGACTGAAAGGTACCGCAGCTTTACATGAGTTCATTAACTGACATTAAGTATTCCTTGCTCTTACTGCATGTTTACATTGTAGTAATTTCAGATATGACATTTACATTTATTCATTTATCTGATGCTTTTCTCCAAAGCGACTTACAATACTAAGGACCTTACAATTATTTATCCATTTATACGACTGGAGGTGGGATTTCAACCTGTGACCTTTGGGTCCAAAGGCAGCAGCAGCTCTAACTACATTACCAGCCACAGCCCCCCCCCCCCCCCCCCCCACTCCCCAAAACGAAAGTGGGAAAATGTTTTCTTCTCGGTCCTATGCTTTGGGACGTGATCAGATGCAGCCATCTGGTACTTCAGCAGATCTTATAAATGAGGCCCCAGGACTTTATTAGCGTCATAAAGAGCTGTAGCGGAGAGCAGCCCTGGACTCCGCAGCCCAGGGCAGAGCGCTGATTACCAGGGTTCCGCCGTCACATACATGTAGGTCAGACATGGACTGTGCCCACAGAGAGACAATTTAAATGGGAAAATGCTCTCTATCTGAGCTCGCCTCATCTTCAACCTTCTAAAGTGGTCAGGACTGTTGACATAAGTTTCTAAACAATTCCAACCACCATCAAACCACTGCTCTGCTTTTTCTCTTGCTCCGCTTTGTACTTTTGACATATGAGCTTTACCGCTCATCAGAGCAGTGGGTGACCACACTGGAATGGATGACAGAGCCATGTTTCCATTTCCTGACCCCCGCCGCTGTGGCGTCCCATGGTACAGCAGCACCCAAGACACGGTCTTACTAAGAGAATTCCATCAGACGCCCCTGAAAACGCCCTTATCCTGCTGCTATGACACAGACACAGGGATCTGCTCCTTTTTCCTCTCCTCCCGTATTGATTTTTTTATGAACTTGAAAGCAGCTGATATAGTGCAAGTTTGAAAAAAATACTATTTCTTTAATCCCCAAAGATCCCGCACTTGCTGGAGGTGCAGAGGTTCATTTAGATATGCATCTGCAGCCCATAGCTGAGTTTATGAAGATGAAAAAATGTCAGGAAGCACAACCCAGGCAGCAGTACGAGTGCTTCCTGAGCACGTGGGCCTTACCGAAACACTTCTCATTAGCATTTACAGAAATGTGAGCAGTGGGGTACAAATCCTCTGCATCACTTGATCTTCCCATCCCTAAGTGTGTTTCCTGGGCACGAAACGTGTCGCCGAGGCTGATCTGGTGCCGAGATGTTTTTGCGCAGTGGTCTCACGGATGCTGGTGCCGTCCAAAATTAGAGTTGACTGGGTTGCCGTGTGACGGGTGGCCATGCGCTCTAACTGGAAATGCGGGTACGTCAGCATGGCTCAAGTGCGCCTTA
Source organism: Scleropages formosus (assembly GCF_900964775.1). Taxonomy (NCBI): domain Eukaryota; kingdom Metazoa; phylum Chordata; class Actinopteri; order Osteoglossiformes; family Osteoglossidae; genus Scleropages; species Scleropages formosus. The sequence goes on from NC_041812.1 coordinate 11,748,959, forward strand.
TCTCTCGCTTAAGCAATCGAGTGCGTGACGCAGCCCACATCCCACATCTCTTTGATTTGCTCTTGGAGAGGATGGGAACCTCCTCCTCTGGGCGCTCCTCGGGTGTAGTCCTGCTCTGGTTAAACTCTTCTGGAGCTGCATGTCCATGATTCTCCAAGAGTTGTGGAGCAGAGACCTCCAAACATGTAAATGTAAAGCATTTGCTCCAAACAGACTCAGACTGAACAGATAACTAACTGCAGAGTAAATTTTCATTTAGGGCCATCGTTTCATCTTTTGTGACTTCTCTGTCCTGACAGTATTTTTTTTTGCCATGTCTGGTTACTCAGCACCTGTCTCTTAAGTTTTTGTGAACAGCAGGGTCTACTAAATCTGGAGGTGAATCAAAATGTACCCGCAGTAATGTTTTAACTTAAGAATATATTGCAGGTACGTTTCGACTGCAACGTTGGTTGATGGAAATGTAAGTGTGACATATAGTCAGCGTAGAAACCAACACGGTACGCGGTCTTGGACAAAGACATCAGCTGAATAATTTAATGCTATAAGTCACTTTGGATATAGGGCTCAAATAAAGTTCATAATGGCATTACCACTAATAATAACAATAATAATAATGGGGTCTTGGTTCACATGTGAGTTTAAATCTGGCTCAGTGTGGGTGGAGCTTGTGTATTCTCCCTGTGTTCCCATGGGTTCTCTTCCTTAGTGTGTGAATGTGAGTTAATGGGTGTGTGTGCGATTGCCCTCAGATGGACTGGCATACCATCCAGGGAGGACTGTGCCTCATGCCATCTGCCTCCAGGATAGGCTCCGCACCACTGCGACCCTGCACTGTACAAGCGGTTGCGGATGAATTAATAACCACCGTTTTCTGAACTAGTGCCATTTTCAGGAAGGATGAACAGAATAAGAAGTTTCACTGATAATGCAATACCTTTATGATAATCATAATATCATATATATATTACTTAGTTTGTTTATTATTTCTTCCGTGTTGCTAAATGGAAACCTGAGCCTGGTGGTTCGCCTTGCAGTTTCTCGCTCTACGTTCTGTCCTGAGATGAACCTACGTGGGTTTTTCCTCCTGCCTGTTAAAACTGTAGCTGCCTGTCAGGGAAGCAGAGTCGGCAGCAGAGAATGGCAGTTTAAGAGAATAAAAATACACTCCTACTTGAGCTTTTTCAGTGCGGTGTTATTCCTGGATGAAGCATCAGTATTTCCTGCCTGGTCTTTCTGTCTAATGATGCTTGGCTAAGAGCAGGAAAAGATTTTTTTTTTTCATTTTTATTTTTTTGGTAACTCTCTCACACACACACACACACACACACACACACACTCACTGCCATTCTTAAATCCAGGTCAGTCCCGCCAAGGTTGCAGTTTCTTCACCGCCAGAAGGGGGCGCTCAACACATGCTCGTAAATGTGCCCCAGCATCCAGTCTTGGTAGAAAAGGCAAAATAATTCAGAAATTCCTGCAAACATGTGTTCAGCATGAGTATAACTGAAGCAACACTGTGTGAGTCGGTTTGCACATGCCTTCCACATGCATGTATGCAAATCGGGGGAGGTAAACAAGGGGTGACGCTCCCTCCTCCTCAGTGTTCACTTGCACTCCGGCGCCGGCGCTGGCTAATCACACTTGTGTTATCCATATAATTTTCTGTCTTCCTTTTCTCCAGGAGAGACTAATCGGGGGAGCAGAAGGAAAGTGTCCTGCGGGACTATGGGGGGTGGGGAGTGTGTCTGTGTGCGCGTGTGTGTGTGTGTGGGGGGGGGTGCTGCACTCTGAAACGCTGTGGGCTCCAATAAAATGTAATCCTATTACATGCTTCCCTCTGGAGGGCAAAATAATAAAGGTTCTCTAATATCGAGATGCGGGTCCCACATGTTTGCGCGTTTCTGCGGCCGTCCCGGTCCCGCGTAGTTGCCCATCCCTTCATTAGTTGTCCACAGGAGGCGTCGCAGCGTGGCCTAACGGTGGATATTAACACTGGTGATGCAACAGTTAACAAAACAAATGTGTTTCATCAACTGCGGTCACAGGTTCCCTATAAATAAAGTAAAGTGTGAGGTTCTGGAGGGGGTGCCTTGCACCTCCGCTGCGCCTTCCTGTCGGGGCCTTATTCACCGCAGTGACTTACACTGCTAGATACATTACTTACAATGGGTCACGCATCCATACATCAGTGGAACACACACACTCTCTCTCTCTGTCACTCACATACTATGAGGGAACCTGAAGAGCATGTCTTTGGACTGTGGGAGGAAACCAGAGCATCCAGAGGAAACCCACACAGACAGAGGGAGAAAATGCAAACTCCACAGAGACTGAGCGGGGATCAAACCCAGATCTTCTCACACCACACGTGTGCCATGAGACAACAGCACTACTTGTTGTGCCACCGTGTTGCCCTGCTGGTGTACTGTCATAGTACTATACTGTCATACTATCATACATATCAAGTACTATCATATTGTAGTCTAGCCTGTCCCATAAAAAGAAATAAAAAAAGCTATAAGGCTGTAGTAGTTAAGAGCCTGTTGTAGCAGCATTGTCAATGAGGGAGGGTACACCCCAGACAGGGACTGAACCCATGTCCTCTTGCACCACCCAGGTGCTGTGAGACAGCAGTACTATTCACTGTGCTACCACACCACCCACAGAGGGCACCATAAATGTTCATATTAACATTTAATTTTCAGTGATCATTAATAAATGCTTGAACTGAGGGGTATAGATGCAGCAGGTGGCCTAACTGTCACAGCTGTCACCTGGTAGTCAGAAGGCCCCAGGTCTAAATCCCACTTTCTGCCATAGTACCCTTGATCAAGGTGCTTACCCTGAACTGATACAGTAAACATTACTCTGCTGTATAAATGGATAAATCGGTAGAAGTGGTTGAGTGTAGGGGGGCACAGTGGCACAGGTGGTTGGACCAGCTCCTACTTTCTGGTGGGTCTAGGGTTTGAGCCCTGCTTGGGGTGCCTTGCGGTGGACTGGCATCCTGTCCTGGGTGTGTCCCTTCCGCCCTCCGTTGCCGGGTTAGGCTCTGACTCCCCACGACCCTGTGTGGGACAAGCAGTTCAGATAGTGTGGGGTTGAGTGTACAAACTCACACTGAAAGGCATCTGTAAGGCAAAAGTGTCAGATATGTAATCCTGAAGTTCATGATACTCCTGAAAGTGTTATTATGTATGTAATAACAATAATGCTGAAATCCTGTTTTAAAATCAGTTCTAACAATAATCCTGGACATCGTACTGAAATACTCAGTTTCAGAGGCTGCCTTAGATTTTCAGCGGCAGAAATTTGTGTTATTCTTCCATTCTTTGAGGAAACCGGGAACAAAGTGTGAAATAGATCACGGAGCACATTGTGCACGACTCCGGAAAGGTCCGCAGCGGCACCGGGCCCGACCGAAGCGCCGTCCCCATGGTCCGACTCCTCCGCCACCTGGAATAATCACATGCCTTCACAACAAAGTGAGCTCCTCTTGTATTTATATATTTATTTGCGCACGCAGGCGGCGCCACCTATCCGCTGTTCTCGAGCAGAACGCCGCAGGCTGCAAATCTGCAAGTTCATCAGGCGCCGTTTGATGCGTGAGGTTCGACGCCGACTTGCTATTCCCATGCGGAGCTTTGAGAAATTACTTGGTGGCGGATGATGCTGAGATCAGTCGGGCCTTTTGAAATGAATATGTAAAGAGGTACAATGTCATTTTTAGCGTGCAAGAACACCTCTGTTAACCCGCTGTATTTTCGGTGTGGGGAAAATTTTGTTTTTTTTCCTGCCTTTTTCTCCTCTCTCTCGTTGTTTATTTGCGCCTTCAGATCTCCGCTCGAACCGGTTGATCAGTCCGCTCATCCTCGTTGATTCTGCTTTGATGGGGCCGTTTGTTCGCCGTTTTCCCGTTAACATGCAGTGATATTGAGCACAACCGCTGTCAATCTCCAGTCCCTAAAGTACCTGCGGGCGGCACAGCGGGTAGCACTGGTGCCTCACTCTGTGTGTGTGTGTGTTTCCGTGTGTATGTGTTACATGCTCTGCTGCACAGATGTGTGAATGACTGAAGGTAATTTACTGTATCCAACGCTGCAAGTCACCTTGGAAAAAGGCCCCAGCTCAACACTAGTGAAGATATATAAATAAAAACTTAATTGATCTCAAAGGATGTTACACACAGTTACAGCAGCACACACGCAGCAATTCGTGACAGCAGACTCTGGAATGAATTATGCATTTACCTTTGTTTATTTAGCTGACATTTTTCTCCAAAACAAAGTAAAACATTATTCTGGTTACAGTGATTTACGCAGCAGTACAATTTTTACCCCACCTTTTGTGGGAAACTGCCACGGGTACTGCAGCAATAGGTAGGATTCAAACCTGTGTCTTTTCAGTGCAAGACACACAAGCTGACAGTGTCATCTGAGAGTGTCCACTTCACACCGGATCCTCCTGTTTTGCCCATGAGTGTGTGAGTGCGTGTGCAAAGTGAGTGTCACGGCGCCGCCAACTCCCCGTCATCCTCCTCGAAGTAGTTTAAGGATCCCCTCATACCTCCACGTGCAGATGTGACTTAATCCGAGTCACAGTCGGGACCCAAAGACTGCGGACGGCTTGTCAGTCGGCATTACGGCGTTCCGCCGTGTTGAAGATCCCCTGACGGACTGCCGTCCTACCCGGGGGGAAGTGTGTGGGGGGGGGGGTCTGCGTCTGTGTCTAACATCTCTTGTGCGCTGCGGGGCGCTCAACGCAGCCGGGCAGCTGTCACGCCAGCGCCATCTCTGCGGCGTGAGAGGAAAGCGCAAGACAGCACTAGTGCCGCACTCCAGGTCGGGGGGTGTCCTGCCACCGTACCCTTGGGTGAGGTACCACACCAGGGATGTATACCATGTCTCGACAAGATGGAGTACATTCGGAGCAGAGCAAACTGACTGCTTTGGAATTGTTTTCGACGCACAGCTATAAGAGTGAACCTGTCTACGTGTCCCCATATAAGGGCTTCCGTATAAATAAGTAAATGAACAAAGAAACAAATAACTGGTTGTTCAATGCAGGGTCATGGGGGTCCAGAATCAATCTGGAAGCGTAGGGTGTGAGAACAGGGTACCCCTTGGGGAGACACAAGCCAATCGCAGTGATGATGATGATGATGATGATGAAGAAGAAGATAATTTCCCTCTGGTGGGGAGGGTGTTCTATTTTTCAGCTAAGAACTTGCAGCGTTTGACAGGTGAGAGGCGGGTCAGGGAGAGGTGACTGTCGCCAGGCATGAGGCGCGAGCCGGGCCTTCGGAGCAGCGAGAGCACGAGGCCCGGCGCTGCGCCGCGTTACTGAGCGCCTGTTCCAGTCCTCCCACCCGCTGCCTGGCGGAGCCACGACTCGGGGCGACGCGAGAATCAAACAATTTCACGCAGCTGCTGGAGGAGGAAATGAACTGAGCCGACAGCGATAATGGAATTATCCAAATGTTATTACAGACTAGTCTGCCTCTGTCCCACTTTCATTCAAATTGCGGCTCTGCGAGCACCGCTGGTGGCGGGAACCATCCTGAATAAATCAACATTAGCTTATGTCTAAATTATTAACAGGGAGTCGTCCTTGTTTGCAACGTTTAGCGTTTAACCCGCAGACTTCCCATGATTCCCCGCTGTGATTCATTGTCCGTTTCCCGCGCGCCCAATTAAAAAGTGACGTTTGGAAACTATGGGAGTTTGGCGCCATGGGTCACCGCGGGTTACTGCCGTTCGGCCACTTGTGATTTATGAGTTTATTTGTTCTGTCCGCCAACGTGCGCTGCGCCCATTACCTGTAAGTGAAACAAATATCATCTCACACGGCATCCTGATCACCCTAATTGCAGGGGCAGGGAGTGCAGCGTGTCCAGAAATTAATGAAAATCTTGGTATAAGTGTATGCTGCTCGTGACAGAGGACAGTGTGTGTGTGTGTGTGTGTGTGTGTGTGTGTGTGTTTTCTCTGCTACCTTGAATCATCAGTCATCATCAAGGGTTATAACTAGTGCTTTTAGTCAGATTTTTACTATGCAGTGCTGCTATGTTCACACACACACACACACACACACACACACTGAAAAATCTGCCTTTGTATTGTGGCTCAGTGTACAAACACAACATAAGTTCCCCTGGAGAAAAGTGATGGTTAAATAAATATATTGTTATAAAAGGAATAGTTTGTATTAAATGAAATATGAATATTTTCCTTCTCCTTTGCACGGCGTGTCATTCGGTGTCCTGGAACAAGACATGCGGTATGTTTGACGGGCCTTCGCTTCGGTGGACCTTGGACGCCACTGGGAGGAGATCAGGAATCGTTCACTTGCTGAAGACACGTAAGACGCTGATGATACACAGTGAGACACAAGGGGAGACCCCCTCAGGTGTCACAGCTCGCTGTCACCGTGTCAAAGGACATCACGCACGTGGGAATCAGTGTCGTAAAGGCTCTCCTTCTTGGAAAATTAGGATGTGTGTCCCACGTGGGACTCGCTGTGCACGCGCAAAGCCGCGGATTAGACAGCAACCTGAGCGCCGAGGCTGAACCAGTATAATCAGGGAAATAACTACTTCAGTTTGGACGAAAGCAAAGGCTCACACACCACACCACATTTTTTAGGAATGAAATGTTTGATTGGAGATCATTTACTTCATCACAAAGAAGCTGGTGTCCAGTTGTTTTGCCACTACGCTGCCGGCAGGTGGAGCTGTGTGTGTGTGTGTGTGTGTGTGTGTGTGTGTGTGTGTGTGTGTGTGTGTGTGTGTGTGTGTGTGTGTGTGTGTGTGTGTGTGTGTGTGTGTGTTCAGCTAATTCCATTGAGAGGAGTGAGTGGTGCAGCAAATAAAAAAGGAACACTGAACACTGTCAATCACTGCAGGAGTCAGTTTAAAAAAAGCGCACGTAAATAAGCGGCATTGGCGTGACACAAATAATGGTACGCAGGTGTGATGGTTTTCAAAAATCATTTACTGAGTTAAATAAGCTGCACGTTCTTTTCCAAAAGGACACAAACAAGTTCATTAAAGGAACATAAACACATTACAAATTGGTGGAAGGCGCACATCTTTAACTTCTTCTTATTTCACATCATTTCTCTCTCCAGGAGCATTTGTTCATGTTCAGAAAAGAGAAGAAAGAAATACAGTGTGTAGGTGGGCAACACCTTGTGTGCTTTACAGTACAACATGTTTAATAAAATATACAAGACTCCAGTTACTAATATATGTCTGAGGATTAACCGCTACGCCCCCTGCTGCCCTGGCCTCGGCAGTTGGCTCGCTTTGTCGCAGCAGCTATAATAATATTAACATACAATGCAACGCTTTTCTCCAGTGCAACGTATAACATTAAGGTTACAATTATTTACTCTTTTATACAGCTGGGTAATTTTACTGGAGCAATTTAGGTTAAGTACCTTGCTCAAGGGAACTACAGCCAGAGATCGAACCTGCGACCTTTGGGTTCAAAAGCACCAGACTGAACCGCTGCACTGCTAACCGTCCCGACATACGGTATATGCAGCAACAGCGTAGAGTCTTAGTCCACCTGCTGGAGACTAGTTTTGAGAAGGAAAGGAGGCGCCACCTCTTCAGAGCTCTTCTGCACACTTTGCTTTCACTCTTCCGTCCAGACCCTCCCGCTCAGGTGTAGCTCACGCGGACTGAAATTTTTGACCGGCGCTGTGTATTTACGGTGTTTTGGAATATAGTACGTGCTGTATGCATTTAAAGCTCACAAGTGGGGTGAGAAAGCATTTTCAGCCACATCGGATGCTTCCCAGTTTGCGGGAAGAGTACTGCTGAAGACTGTTGCGCACCTGGCTGCTGAACCAAACTAGCCTCTGGAGGGGCCCGGGGGGGACCGTTTGGGAATGTAGCTCTGGCACCACTGTCCCGCTGACAGAGCGGAGGCCAACTGCCACGACACAGATGTCTGACATTTCTTAGATGAAATGTTAGTGCCGATCAGGAATAGACTCCGCAGTCCTGAGCTGGGCGGCCGAGTTGAGAAGGAAAGGTCAGCGGTAGCGGGCGATGGTCTCGGACCGTCCCGCGGGAGAGGCAGGGCCGTTCACGCACTCCACAATTTCAGCTCGTCTAGAATTAATTTTACACCGATTTTACCCTATTTTAAATACTTAACGCAAGTGTAAATGCATGTTTAGCTGCACTAGTCAAGGCAGACTCGGCAGCACGGATATTGACGTGTAAGAGAATAAAAAAGAGAGCACTGAAAATGGAGAGAACGGTGAGCAGGAAGACACAGCAGGATGGGAGTCGGTTTCCCCGCGGTTGGTCGTCCCCGTAGCCCAGCGTGACCCCGGAGACCCACCAGCTCTATGATCACAGGGCATTTTTGATAAATGATTACTTGCACCTGGAGTCCCTAATACCCTCCTGCGACCCAACCATTGATTTTTGTCCACTCCAGAGGACAAAATATGTTTTCGAGCACTTCTCCCCAGCTGCACATGCCGCAGCATTGAGTCTTAATGTACTTGACAGAGGACTTCGTGCAATTTCAAATGACGCTGCGTGTTTGGGGGTGGGGTTTGGAAAACATCCTAGAAATCCTCGAAATATATCCAAAAACATTTTTAATGGGTCCCGTGACTACAGGGTGTCTATAAAGTCCTTGTGCTGTTTGAATTTTTAATGATTTCTATATAAGATTTAAACAATCCAGTACAGTGTGGGATTTATTATCTGGAAAAAAAGGATAATTAAATCATTAAACACTTTATTTAAATCCCGAATAAATTCTCTCTTTGCTGCATTTTACAGATTGTTTAAGTCTTATATGGTAGCACAGTCATTAAAAATTCAGTCTGTATCAGGACTTTATATGTTGTAGGATCCCAGTGTGTTTATTCATGTGTGTCCGTAATGTATTCTGCCACAGATACACACACACAAGCATCTAGTACATGTGTTTGGCTTGGTGTGAAATTAAACCACAAGGTATTGACTTCTGGGCCAATGGGCTGGCTCTTCCAGGCCAGGACAAACTGGGCTGGGCCAAGTGCCCTGTCATAAGAAGAAGCAGGGTGATGTCCTGCTGTGGGGACAGGAAGTCCCAATAAGTGTCCTACACACTGGTCTCCATTTCCAGTGCTCCTGCGAGTCATATTGGAGACAAAGATCTCTTCTCTGCCTTCTCCACGTCCAGGGTGGACAGGGAACCCGGTTTGATGACCAACTCATCTGGATCGCCATCTAGCTGGTCTCTCCCCACCTCCTGGTACCTCTCTGCTGGGAAGGGCCTTTTGGAGAGCACCCCACCCCCACAAAACCTCTTCTTCAGCTCCGGGTCGGGGCAGTACAGGTACTCGTACATGGCGGCTGCAGTGATGCCCCCGAGCACGGGACCCACCCAATACACCTGTGCGACACGGAGGACCGGTCACTCAACGTGCTTCTTTACCTTTCTCGTACCCTGTTGTGTAAGGATGACCTTCTGCACTGTGACGTCAATCACGCAGCTCATGATGCAAACACAATCTCACAAATAAATCAGTTTTTGTTCACACACAATATAACCCGAATGATGTAAAGCATTTTAGAAAAACCTAGCGGTTAAAAGACTGCACGCAAAGGTCCCATTGTGGGAGATCTTTAGGGTTGCCTGGAGCACAAGACCCTCTGGGCGGCATAAAATGACCTTTCGTGCTGCCAGGCTGGTGCACGGTTGACCCCGAAGACACGATCACATAAACACACCACGTCTACCTTGTTCTGCCATCACACACTTCCTTCCTAGCAAACCTATGTGTTTTACCTCTCGCTGGATGATTTCGGACCTGGGACACTGCGGCTGCCTTACCCAGTGATCGCCCCACGTCCAGGTGACCACAGCAGGACCGAAGGAACGAGCCGGATTCATACTGGCACCGGTATAAGGGATCTGTAGGAACAGCAGGTGTGCAGAGTAGATTACTTCACCATGTAACCCTTTTAAATGTTCGTTTTTGGAATAACATACATGAATAAAACATACACCGGGGCAAAAATATAGTGCATTGCAATAAAATTTAATTGAAGCGGAGACTTTTACCCAAAGCACCTTACACTGTTTCACCCATTTATACAGCAAGGGGTGGTTTTTACTGTATCGGTGAAGGGTACTCTAGCAGGAGGTAGGAATTATTTGGGATTTGAACCCAGGTCCTTTGAGCAGAAGATAACAGCTCTAACCACTACACCCATTGCTGCTCTACATACTTAATTCAGAGGTAACTAACGTTTTAGCATGTCTTTAGTTACTGTTTACTTTGGAGTACAAGAATGATTGAATATTGTTCCAACAATTTACTACAAAATTAATTGACAATTCTCTGGATGGCAATGACAAAACAGAGCCTTTCTTCTTCTTGTTTCAGAAGAGCTGAGATATTGTCTGGTTTTGAGTGTTCTGTTCTCAGTGTAAACCTCATTAGCCTTATTTTTGTTATCCATTTTTACAGCTGGTGAATCTGGAAAATCCAGATTAATACGCCTTTATTGCGGCATAACTGCTTGTCAGGTATTGGGAGGGCTAAAAATATTAATGTTAGCACAACACTGAGTTAAGAAGTATTGGGAAGAGGTTACATTAAGTTTGATGGAACACAGGAGTTGAATTCTCCCCCCAAAAAACCTATGCTTATTATTTTTTTATTTATCACAAACCCTGGATTTGCAACTGAGAACATTGCATGTTGGTTGTGAAATTTGCGTACAATAAGTATTTGCATACATTTGAATGCTACAGAAATTGAACTTCATGATGCTGGATAATATTCACATAAAACACGTAAACACTGTATATGAATTACAAACTGGACCGTAGGAATAAAAACAAAACATGCAAAGAGGTCTCATACGTGTCTGGCGGCAGCCTTGAGTTCCACTGTTCAGGTTTTGCTTCGAGCATCTCACAAGAGGGAACAAGAGGCTTGCCCCATGGGTGGTTACCATGGATACCGCACCACGATGTCAGCCAAACAACCTCTTGGTAAGTGTGAGATTATATATGCTGGTACCAGGAGACTGTATGGTTTTTGTTTTAGCTATCATGTAAACATAACGTCATGAACATAAAGCCACGAACAGGATGTGATGAGCGCACCGCAAACAGGTGTCCGATGGAGACGGCGAAGCCGATTGCCAGGGCCGCCGACCCCTTGAGGTCACCACGCTTGGGGTCGCAGGTGGCGAACACGGTGAAGACCAACTCAAAGGTGATCAAGAGCTCCACCAGCAGGGCATGGCCCACAGAGATGTTGGAGTTCACCTGTGGATCGGAGGAGCACGTTAACCTGGTAGCTGCTTTACCATGGGAACCAACAGCTCCCTGCGGTGGTCAGCAATAAACAGCACAAAGCTCAGGTTCTGAACTTCTTCTGGTCTTTCTGCTAGAGCTTCCAGATGTTTTTATGATTTGTCAACGATTGTGAACTGAAAATACATATTTAATTGCATACTTTGGGACCTTGACCCAAAATAGATCTACGTACCATGGTTACCCCAAGACTTCCCCTCACAGATGCAGGAGTCACCAGGTACAGGATCCCGGCACCTGCGATGGCCCCCAGGCACTGAGCAGCCAGGTAGAAGATAGCCTTGGCCAAGCTGAGCTTCCGCGTGCACAGCATGGCGGCTGTCACGGCAGGGTTGATGTGGGCCCCGCTAATGTGGCTGAAGCACTGCACCATAGTGGCGATGCTCAGTCCGAAGCACAGTGAGATGAGCACCAGGTCGGCGGGAGGCGGCTTCTCCTCGCCGGCCGACCAGTTTATGGTGGATCCCAGGCTGAGCAGCACGAAGATCAGGGTGGCCAGGAACTCTCCGGACACCGCCCTCCAGAACGCCTTGGTCCAGACCCCTTTAAATGCTGTCATAATGCACTCACGAGTGCAGCGAGGCAAGCACCCCCTAGTGGAAGGAGAAGAAAATGTTTTCACACTCCACTTATGCATGTATTCGGCTATTTATTCTTACTGATTAATTTATTCAGCAACACTCTTAATAACTATAGAGCTAAGTGTTTTATCATGATTACTTCACTGCTGAAGTTTCTCTTAATCCTGGAAAACATTCCAAAGCTGTACTGACGTGTGTGAGATATTTTCATTCTTCATGCATATTATCATGCATAGTTGTTTCACTGCTGTTATTATGCTAGGGGATGAATTATAATGTGAGATCATATATTTGATTGCATATCATCACTTGTTTCCAGTTTGTACTGGATGAAGTGTTACAGGGCTGAATAATTCATTTGTAACTCTTACTTAGCAGCAGAACTATTCCTTAAAAATAGATGTAATAAACAAGGTAACAATATTTTGGTAGCAAGACAAAATTATAAAATCCGTTAGCCTATGATATCCTTTAGACAAGAATGTTGCCTTTTATAACAGAAATTGTCAATATATCACAATTTTCAGTGCACTAATTTTGCAACTATGCATCATTATGTACATCAGTAACATAAGCAAGATAACAGTAGAAATATGTCATTTATATGATCAAAATATTTGATACCATAACAATAATATACTGCACATTACTTAATTCATTGGCCTTTTACTATGTTATAATACAGTTTGTACCACCATTTTTAAAAATAAGCCTTGGAAATTTATTTGGCATCTTCAAAGAAATTCAATTCATTCAAGATAAACAGTATATTTTAAAACCTTATTACAATGTGTTCTTTACAGAAGAGACTAATGTTCATATAAATTACTCTTCATCACAGAGCAATGATTAGATCTTCATTTAAAATGTGAAGTTATTACTTACTGGCAAAATTTACGTGCAGACAGAGAGAAAGGTCCCGGACGTGTGCGGGCTGAAGGCAAACCTTGCATTGTGTTTGTGAGATATCACCTTTGGGACCTTTAATGAGCTGGTTTCCACAGGACAACCATGGGAGGGCAGCACAGGGGGAGGACCATGCGGTGGGGGAGTGTCCTGGAGACACACGGAAACATACCAGATCCCACTTCTGCCACCATGCACACTTGGAGACTTGCACATGTATGAACACTTAAAAGGCGCGAAACCTGCAAGCATGCAAACACAACTTACAGCAAAATGAGCTTTAGCTAAACAAAAAAAGAGAATTTTCCAAATAGGGAAGTTCAGGAAAATAATTCGGTTTAACTGCCAACAATGTAAACACACTAATTATGAATAAAAAGGAGCCAGTATTAACTGTAGACAGGTGCTAGTGAGAACCCCAGACGTGAGCCACTTCCTTGTAAAGCACACCAGCACAGATTTATGCCAAATAGGGGGCTCATAGCCAACTGGTGTAGCCAAATTAACATACCACTCCTCTTATTGGTCAAACCTCCGCGTAGTGCAAAGCAAGTTAGTATAGCCAGCTGGAAATATCACCTCACTGGGTAGATCTCAGTGTAACTGTATAATATTATTTTATAATATAAGAATATGATTGCAACATCCAGGTAGAAATGTCACCTTGCTGGTCCCCTGTCTATACAGGGCATGACCAGATAGTAAAGACTGTTGACAGCACCACTCCATCGCCAGTTGATAGATGTAGACATGCCATCCACATTATTGGTCAGCTCTCTGCAGACCTATAAGTTCATGCAGACCTTTCCATGATTGATGTTGATCTCGCCGAGTTTGACATAGACCTTCCCGAGCATTATTGAAATTCAAGTGTCCGGTTTCATAGACTGTCCCTCAGCACACCTTAGTATATAAATACATACGGAACACAATATATAAATACATATGGAACATAACAAAGAAATTTGTTTAAATATTTCTGGGTGTTCGCAGAGTACATGTACACAGATGCACAAAATCTATTTCTCCATGGCTGTCAATCAAAGTTTCAGCTGGGTCCTGCTGCTCTTCCTCGAGACAGGACAGGTGGGTTTTGGAAAGCTGGACAGAAGCAGAGCTGTTGTTTATGCGCACTATAAAACACATGCATGAAGCACCGATGGAGCTGAGAACCAGAAGGTTCTTGGGTTATACTCCATAAGGAGAAACTACTATTCCGTCCATAAGGAAGGTATGTACATCCCCTATCGTCCGGCTGTTTCTTTCAAGGAAAGTAAAATAAAATTAATGAAGAGGCGTCGTTAATGGAGACTGCAAGACCGAAAGGAAGAGGAGTCTCTGTTCTATAATTTAGTCTTGCTGATTTGTGTAACTCTAACGCCAGGCCAAGTCACTGGTCACCATTTCGGTTAAGTTACTTATCAGTTTTAGGAAATAAAAATGCCCTTGGTTAGCGGCGGGAGATTAGACAAGTGACGCATGTCTGTAAACGTTAAAGTAATTCCTTCAGCAAACACAAATGTGTAGATTTATAGCTGATTGTGTTACTTCCTGAGTCTTTCTTGACCCGTGTTGAAATAGTGAACAAGAGAACAGCTTGAGTGTTACAATTCCATTTAAAAATATATATTTTCGTGAGAGTAGGAGAACATACGCATCAAATATGGACAATATCAAACATACTTGTTACATGCAGTTTGATATCTGGTAATTCAGTTTTCGTGATCTGTGTCATACATCTCTGCCACATACGATATATGTATAAATATTCTCTGCTACTCCTATATTCATGATTTCATATCAGAGTGAAAGAAAATGCCATTTAGTTGTTTTGTTGTCCCATTATTGTTTGTTTAATCCCCATTATTATTCTGATGTCAGATCAGAATTCATCATGAAGAAAACTCCCATTTTCCCCATAATGACAGCAAAGCGGTTTACACACCACGGTTTTCTTGGCACGGTTTTAGGCATTCCAGTTGCTTTGTTGCATTATCATTTTTTTTTATATAGTTGTTATTTTCTGCAACTGACAACAGGAAAAAAAAAACTGGCATAAATCCAGAATCAATATACTGAGAAAATACAAATATGTACAGATACAGGTAAACAAAGCACACGGGTCGAAGGTTAGAGTATTTCTCAGGGTGCTCATGTAACAATATGCGAAGAGTTCAAAAAAGGTGACTAGGTAGTCCAAAATTAATCAGAATTGAGATGTAGTTCAGATGTTAGTATTTCAAAGCGAAGGAAGTCAGACATGCGTTCTCTAGAAGAAGTTTCAGGTGTGCACCACAGCAATAAGACACATTTACTTGGCAAATGTGTGCGAGTAAGCAGGCTATGCTCCATAACTTCATCCAAATGAAAATTTGGGTTGTGGTGTAACAGGAATATAGAGAGGGACAAATCGGACTTTACGTCAATCTTTATTCACCTTGGTGAATAAGGTGTGTGGGCTGATAACACCACATAGAGTTCGCTGGAAGTCTCTTTGGAGAAAAGTGTCTGCTAAATAAATAAATGTAAGTGTAAATGTTAAAGATGTTTTGATCTGTTCAGTGAAGCACATATGTCGAAAGGCAGTCATCATCAGTGAAGGTCATGCTCCACAATTTAATCCAAAGGAATATCCAGGTTGTATACACACCATAGAAATTACAGGGCAAATATGTCCTGGATACACAGTGTTGTCAAGGACAAATCATATCGGTTTTCCAGGTCTCGGAAAACACAAATGAATCCTTTGTACTTTTACTCAGATCGACTGACGACCGAAAATAAAAATGGAACGCAGTCGTTTGCTTAGCTGAGCAGGTCTCCGTATCCATATAGAGTATCTACATATCTATATATCTACTGTTTATACCTATATAACTAAATGGCATGTTTAGTTAAAGATGCTTTTTTTATGTTTCACATCTATCTCCAAGACAGCTTTCAATGATAGGTTTGTACACTAAGCTGCTTGCATGACTTCCCCATTTATACTGCAAACTAATTTTTACTGTATCAATCCATGGTAGGCGCCTTTATCGAGGGTACTACAGCAACATGTGAATCTGGGTCCTTTAAGCACAAGCTGGTGGCTCTGACCACCGTGCCACCTTCTACCCTGAATTTGAATGGCACAGCTGTATTATGAAATAAACATTGTTTATTTACAAAAACGAACTATCGTTGCGCCCCCTCGTTGAATTTGATGTTCGCTCGCTGTACAAATTAAATATCAGAGGTGTCTTTCCATTGTTAATTAAACAGACTTTGGCTAAATTTTAATAAGCACACATGCATTTATACTTGGAACAGCTCATCTGAAGCAATGTACAAATTGCGGCGCCGTTCCAAGGCACCGCTGAGACCCCGCAATTATATTTTAAGGCGTCTGCTTAGAAATATTCATTTTCATCCCAAGACAGTTCTTGCACACCCAGGGCTCAGAAGCAGTTGCTCGGATGCTAAATTAAATTTGACAGTAACTTCGGGATTCCCACACAAATCACCCAGACCAAATAAAATACCGGGGAATGACTCATTAAGAAAGAACATGGTTTATTCTGTGTATTTTGCTGATGCTTTTAAAATATAAATTCTTCTTGAGTTGCCAGATTGGGGTTCTTGGTTTGACCCATTCCCTTCAGCTGTGCCTGTGCTTCCAGATAGGCGCTGATCTGTTAAAATGTGTGTACACAAGTTTCCCGTGCTACCTGTCACTGCCACTGCATCACCATGACTATAAATGAGTTTATGGAAAATGTTTGTTTCTGGTATTAGAGGGGTAGAGACACAGGTTAAAGGGGAGTATGGGTGGTGCACTGTTCACCTTCCATTCAGGAGCACACAACAGTGAAAAAATACCTAGAACGCCGTAGCTCGACCACTTTGCGACCTTTGGAAATCTGGGAAAGTAAGTATGATGGCGGGCTGCCTGTAGTGCCATCTACTGATACCCTCCGGTATCGCCCCCAACAGAAAGGCATTATTATTACCATCTGCATGGTAATGGCTCTGACCACTACGCCCCCTACTGCCAATGAAGGTGGCAATGACACAAATATAACAACAACACAAACATAGTCTCTTAATAAATGTAATGTGTTTTTTTCATACAGCTGTTTAAAATTTGTCTTAAGATCCTCCACATCAATATTTTCAGGTGTTGTACCTGGCAGTAGAGGGGATAGTGGTCAGAGCCATCACCATACATACATACATATATACTGTATATATACTATATATATATATATATATATATGAATTGATATAAAAGATATGTACATATATACAGATATATATAGTATTATTTATTTATTTCTGAGACTTCATTTGAATGCATGCAGATTCCCATTGCATACTACATCATGAATGTTATTATAACCCAATGTGTATGATCATATCAAAGTTCGGGTTTTCAGTTAGAAACCCTGACCATTGAAGGGTACAGAGAGAGAATTCCTACATGGTTCACAGTGGACAACCCATGTGCAAGATCCCTCATCTGACATAATGCTCAATAGGGGCCTTCCTCTAAGGAGCATCACCTGAAAGCATGACTGGGGTTGATTCTGATTGAACACAACGAAGGCAACGCGGCCGTTGTCATGCGGTCCGACCGCAGGTCAGCTGAAGGCTATTTGCAGAGCGGCCGCTGTGGTTGGCCTTGGGGATGAAGAGCGATTGCTAATTGTCAGATCAACTCACAAAGCACTAAAAAGTGTCTCCCCAAGCAGACAGCTTCGTGACCCCTGGCTGCCTCACCTCCCACTGTTGTGGACTGTTGTCAGCGACTGGCCCTTCTGTATTGCACCATGTTTCCAGCGAGTTTACCTGGAGCAGTACTTGCCGGTTAAAGTCACGCTTCCGCTGCAGGAAGCGCAAGCTGTGTATTTAATGGTGATGAGAGGCTTTGCATTTCTTAACATATTTCTGACAACAATGAAGAAGCATTTTTATTAATTTATTCATCTTATTCTTTTCTTCAAAGCACTTTATAAAGCTGTATACAGTGATTCACCCATTTCCAGAGCAGGGTAATTTTTACTGTATCAGTTCAGGGAAAGTGCTTTGATGACGGGCACTGCGGCAGGATGTGCGACTTAAACTGAGATCCAATAGTTGTAAGGGGACAGCTCTAACCAGCATGCTCCTTGCTGCCCGAAGTTGCGCTTTGAGTGGAATTTCAAGATTTCTCATTTGAAATGTGAACAGAAATCTAGGCAGTTCCTGCAGTTTAGTCTGTGGGGCACCTGGAGGTGTATCCTCATCTCTCCTTATAGCTGACTTTTGGGTTGTGACCCCGATAGCAGGCGTACGTTTGGACCACATCACCTGTTATGTTTACTCAACAGTGACCGTGCCACGTCAGATAATGTCTCGGACACAAGGGCAACATTTTGGGAAACAGAGCCAAAGGAGCTTGATGTTGGGCCAAGATTACCGAAGGACCAAGCTCTGGCTTGCTGATACAGTCACCGTAACGGCACACCGGAGTGGCACATGGAACTGTTCGTATCCATACAGAAGGAACAGTACTGAAGAAAAGGAGTCTGAAGAGTCAAACGTTAGAGCCAGAGAACACACACACACACACACACACACACACACACACACGCAAGCATCCTTGCAACCTTCAGTAACCTTTTTCACTTAGATTCAGAGCAAGATTACCAAAATCATCAAGGCGTCAAAGGAAAATCGATGGTGAGGCACATTTACTGTGATATTACTTGTCAGAACAGAATGCGGACATCATTGATCGGGATTATAAGGTCAGCTTCTCTCAGCCGTCACAAGTGTTTGCAATAATCACCTGTCATGTTAATTAGAAAAGAGCCGTCAAATTGTATGTGGGCCGATAGACACACGAGGCGATGCAAGCTGGCTTTACAAGGTGAAAAATCATAGCGATCTAACAATTATGTAACCTTACCGGCAAAACAATATTGACCGTTTCATAAAATCTCCAAAGTACAGTTAAGCATTAAATTAACTTGACTTCTGAGAGCCAGCTGCGCGGTTCGCTATTTCACTGCGGTGAAAGGGCCTAGGGAAAGTTCTGGAAATATCATTAGCGTTCTCCAACATCACGCAGGTCCTCTGCTGGTTCACGTGCGTTCCGCCCCAGCGCTTGATCCAAACCGGGACGGACAAGGCGGCCTCTGGAAGGCTCATGTGACACAGAAAATCCCGTCACGGCCTCAGATGTGACCTGACCTCGAGACTCCCAGTCGAACCTGAGACACGGGTCCGTCTCTCCCGTGGATACCCTGATCGCCTGACCTGTCGGACGCTTAGCTAAAGCTTTGAAGCTGTGCTTGCACTTTTCACATGACATCAGTGGGGGTAGCTATGCTGATCCTGGAAGTGATCTTCCCTAAACGTATTCCGACGAACGGAAGGCTCCAGAAAAGAAGATCCCTGAATTACCTTCAAAACATGAAAAAAGCTCTGTGTCAAAGCCTGAGACTTATTTTTCATAGAGAAACCCAGAAGCACCATCTTTGATGCCAATTTACGTGCACCTTGATATGATCCGGCACTTTTGTCTAGTAGAAGGCATGAGACAGGGGTTCGGAGCCCCTTAAATTGGACCGGAGCGCAAGCTGGGCGCCTGCTTTAAGCGATCACGAAGGACAGGGTATAACGTCCCAGTAATACAGCGGCACATGGAAGTCTTGGAGGAAACTTGGCCGGCAGGCTTGGCACAACTGTGGTTTTCAGCAAACCCTGCAGAGAGCACCGTACATCAGGAGCGACGTGTCCTCAAGTCGTGCCCTTCAAGGCTGATCGGGCTGGCCAGGCAAAGCCGTCTGACCGTCCCTGAGCTCTAAGGCCTCTTCTATGAAGACTGACAGGTTCCCGGCAAAAGCGCGGGACCCCCGTCTTCGGTTGCAGACGCGATGCAAACAGCAGGTGACTCTCTGTGCCCTCTGTCTGCGGGCGACCGTGGTCACGCAAGGGCTTCACACACAGTGACAGGAGCAGTCATTCTACCCTTGAGGACAGTGGGCCTGAGTGGGACTGATGGGTTCAGAACCCAACGGCTACTGACCGCATGGCATTGATCGCATTGTATACCAGCAGGCGGTATAGTAGTTAGAGCCCAAGAACCCAAGTTTGAATCTCACCTCCTGCTGTAGTATCCTTTATCAAGACTTTTACCCTGAATTGCCCCAGTAAAAACAATCCTGCCGTATATAACACTGCAAGTACGCATTATACAGATGTACCAACAATGGGGTTTTGAACCCATATGGGCGCATATCCATTCCTTTAACCACTTGGCCATTCAAGTGCAGCCAGCGTGATGTCAGCTACGGAAGCTGGGGATGCTTTTGCCGTATTTATAATACTTTTATAAATTTGATGATTGCTTAGCTGTGCACAGAAGCATGTAGCAACTAAAAATGTAGAAATGAGCTGTAAATCTGCATCGAGCGCTTCAGGAACTGGACTTGCGAGTAAAAACATCTCTGTATGACATTGCAGAAGACGTCCTTTTCGTTTACCCTCTAGTGCAGCAGTAAAATCCAGCTCTAAAATATTACACAATTTAAATAGCTCTTTATGAAAGCAGCTGCGCTGTAAGTGAAATAACAACATAAAAGACTAATCGGCTGCTGACACAACTGACAGCCGAGCGCTCGACTCCTCCAGCTTCTTCGGTGAACAGACAAACTCGGTTTCAGGGAGTTTCTGGAAGTCGAATTAAACAAACAACTTTTCAAGTAACAGCGTAACGACGCCCCCCCCCCGTCACTCTTTTCTCCCGGTTTGTTTTCCGCAGGTGAGATGAAGCGAGCGCGATCGCAGATGGCACTTTTCACACGCTAGGCATCGCGGCGGTGTTCGTCTCCGTCACGAAAGGCCTTCCGGAGCCTTCTGCCGCTTTTGCAGAGATGAGCCGTCGCGCTCCCCGCGGTTTCCGCACGGAGCGCCGACGCCACCCGTCGCATCCCCGAAGACACCCGCCTAGTTTCGCTGGAACCGAGGGGCTCGTGGAGCCCTTCGTACCGGAGACTGTGGTTGCGTGTGCGAGAGTGTGCGCCCGCGCGCCTGTTTGACGGCCACAAGACGTGTGTTTCACAGCTCGAGGTTCAAAGTACTGCGGTGTTTAATCAGCGTTCACGTTCGCTAATCTCTTGTTTGTGGGTCTTATGATTCGATGGAGATAATTGTATCTCTGAAACAACACGGTGTTGCCCTCTGGCAGGTGCAGCTTTAGCGGGGGAAATGCAGCCAAAGAGGGGCTGTAGCCGCGGGGAGCCCATTAGAAGTGACACTCCGCTTGGCAGGTAGCAGGTGACGCGGCGATTAAAGAACTGGCCTTGTTGCCGCACCCTCGCGAAGAGCGATTCGTCGGACTCGTTTCTGCCGGAGCCGCGCTCGGTGGGCAGCAGGATAAGAGTACAAACGGGTGAACCTGGAAGTGAACGTGCCTTTCTGGAGTAAAGTACGGTGTTCTGCAAATGCTGCACTGAAGAACAATACACGACAGAGCCTCGCAAGAGCTGCTGCCTTTGGACCCAAAGGTTTCATCTTCAGATCCCCCTCCAGCTGTAGTACCCCTGAGCAATGTGCTTACCCTGAATTGCTCTAGTAAAGACGGTTAAAGTTTACTGATTCCGAAAATGCCACTAGTTCTAGTTCTACAGTGTCAGTTCTAGTTTGGTACTACGCAGCTATTGGAGGATTCTAGAAGGCGGCAGAGCATTGTAGAAAGTACCAGAATATTGAGGCAAACATCAGATCCGGGAAGGTACTGGAATATTTGGTGCCTGGAACCTGGTGCCAAAATGTGCTAAAATTTGCTAATTCCAAGAACGTGGAATATTTTTGTAAAAACTCAGTATGAACTAATACCAAAAGTACACGTAATCTGACAACGCTGAACAGGAAATGCAAAAAAATTGACATAATAAAGTTTTTGTTACATTGTGATGGCTGTAGGTACCTTAAAATTCTAAGTCATTTTAGAGAAAAAGTGTCAGATAAATGTAAACTCAGTCATTATTAGCACCATTGACTCCTGCATAGGGGGTGCGGTGGTGCAGTGGGTTGGACCAGGTCCTGCTCTCTGGTGGGTCTGGGGTTCAAGTGCCACTTGGGGTGCCTTGTGATGGACTGGCGTCCCGTCCTGGGTGTGTCCCCTCCTCCTCCAGCCTTACGCCCTGTGTTGCTGGGTTAGGCTCCGGCTCCCCACAACCCCGAATGGGACAAGCGGTTCAGAAAGCGTGTGTGTGAGACTCCTGTATACAGAGTTCTTCCAGAAACTTCTGTGCTCCTCCTATATCTTCGGTGGTAAAAGGTTGTGTAAATGTTCTGGCCTGATTTGATCCAATACCCATGTTTTCCTGGCTGTCCAAGGTGTCTGTGGCGTGCCAGATTCTATCCTTGACCCTAACCCTAACCCTTTGCCAACTGTAACCCATTTGGTTTCTTCCCGTTCTGTTCTATATCCTTCTGTCTGGTGTCCAAGTCCATCATCAGGGCGATCAGATGTTCTGGTGCTCCCATTTTTTTGAGTAAATTCCACAGGGCTCAGATGTAGAAGTCAGAATTTAATAGTTAGTGTTGCTTTTAACCAGAGTTAGACATGTGGGAGACCAGTGAGTCAAAGGCAAGACCCCAAAGGTCCGGAGCTGGTTTCTGCCAACGTGAAACTGTCCCAGTTAGACTCAAACTTCGATTTTGATTAAATCCTTACAGATCTTACAGTGAGTCGTTCTCTCTTTGCTCAGTAAACAAGGGTTGCCTTGAAGCCTTTACCTCGGAGGCCCCGCTGTGCGCGTGTACTTTCACTGGCAAACACAGCTTTGCTGTATTTCCCACTGATATTTAGATATGAAATACTGCCGATGTAATACGCTATATCTCAAGCTGGATAATTATTATCACAATTGTTGCTTTTCCAAGAGGGATCGCATTCTGTCCCCTTGTAAGTCCCGAGGGATCCTATGAAGGGTATCTGTTCCTCGGAGGAGTGCCGGCCTATGATCCTTCAGTTGTTTCGGCAATACTGCTGTTTTATTTTGCCCATTTTTCTGTGCTGTTAGATTGATCGAGAGGCAGGTGCGCTTGCCGAGCAGCAGCGGTTCACTGTGAACTGCGTTTGATGTGCTGCTCTTAATTTGGGTTCCGCTGGCTGCTTTCGGATCGCCATTCCGCTGAGACTGCCAATTTGAGCCACTTGTCGCGGCGCTGAGGCTATTGATGCCTTAACCGTGAGCAGCGGCTCTCCGTGGAGCCTCTTTAGTGAGGGTGGGGCGAGCTGGGGATGGGAGGCCGTGCAGATTTGATGCCGGTGCTCATCTTATGCCTCGGAGGCCACTTGCTTTGAATCAGACGCTTCTGCATAGCCACTTGTCAGGTCAGAGTAGCCTGCGAAGGTGATGTCAGCTCCCGGAGAGAAGGCCGGTTTGATCGGTTCCTTCAGCCTGCCTAACCAACGGGGGGCATTGCTGCTTCTTGTGATGCTGGTTCAGCTCCTGGTCAAGACCATCTAGACACACGGGTGCGACATGCCCTCCAACTGGGCTCTGCTCGAAATTTCACTTTGAATGTTCGTCTTTGGAGGCACGTCTCCAGGACCCACTTATCCCGCACTTTCGTTTCACTGTGGGCTGCAGCTCCAGCTAATGAGCCGATTAATTGAAGTTCGCTGTTCAACACGTCTCCGTATTTACAGACGTGTTTTGGTTCGGTTTCCAAAAAAGGCACTTTAAAAGTGCCATCTCTGTAGGGTGTCCTTCGGGGGAAACAGCTGAGCCCCACGTTCCGCCCAGATCCCATTGATCTCCTGCGGGATCGACAAAGCGTCTCCCTGTCTGTCTGTCTGTTTATGTTTCAGATTTTCATTACATCTATGTAACTGACTCATGCTTTTCAGATCTGATGGCGTCTTGCTGTTGCTATGGAGACCGTGACAGAAAGCACTGAGCTGAGCTCTCCACTGTGCGCTAGCATGGCTTTCCAGCATCGCCTTTCTCCCAGGTCCATGGTCTTAGGCTGGTACTAAGGCAGTCCCGTTGCCGCGTCGTCTCTTGACATTTCGTGCCCTCGTACCTCAACAGGTGTCCCTGTCCCAGGTTCAGGGCTCAAGGGGAGGGGGTGGTGAGAAGGTCGTGTTTCTGGCAACGCAGGGTAACCCCATCCTCCCTCTCCCTTCACAAATGTCAGAGTGTGCCAGTTGGCTGGGAGACGGAGACCACGACACCGACACATCTCTGTTACTATGGACAGAGCAAGACGTATAACGGGCGCTCTGCGACCCCAGGTGACATTTAACAATTCATGTTAGATATTATTAACCTTTATTCTGGCAGCTTGTAATGTTAATCAGATTTACTATCGTTTAACTATTTACATTTATTTCCCACTTTTCTGTAAGCAACCTGCAGTATTATACTACTTACACTGATTTATTCATTTATACAGCCGGGTAATTTTTACTATATTAATGCGGTGGCGCAGTGGGTTGAACCACGGTCCTGCTCTCCGGTGGGTCTGGGGTTCGAGTCCCTCTTGGGGTGCCTTGCGACGGACTGGCGTCCCGTCCTGGGTGTGTCCCCTCCCCCTCTGGCCTTACGCCCTGTGTTACCGGGTTGGCTCCGGTTTCCCGTGACCCCGTATGGGACAAGCGGTTCTGAAAATGTGTGTGTGTAATTCACGGTGAGTATACTGATCAACGCTAGGAGAGGGATTTGAACCCACCCACAACCAGAATGCGAATCCGGTTCATTAACCGCCCCTCTGAGCGGCCTGTCCGAGGGAGCGTTCGCGTAGTGTGTTGCACAACGGATGGTCTCAGAAGGCAGAGAACACACGGAGCAGGGGAACGGCGTGGCTGGCTGGTGGGCGGGGTGGGGGGGGGGTTCTCTCCTGACATACGTGTGCTTACAGAGCTCCCTGGTGGCAGACGAACACAGCAACACTGAGAGCACAAGCACAGCACGGTTGCCACGTTCATCAAGACCAAGAGTCCCGCTTCCAATGTTGTAGAATTTTAACTTAAATTGATCCAAAGAGTAGTGCGTGTGCTCACTGACAGTCATAAAGCTAATTTTTTAAATAGCAAAGCCTGTGCGCTGCACTTTAAAATGTTCAGTTGTTTTTTTCATCTGAACTGATCCTGATAAACGTTTGAATATGCAAATGATCACACCTGCACACACACACACACACGCAGACACACACACACACACACGTTCCCAAAGCTGAGTTCATACGTCCAGGCACAAGAGCCAAAATAGGCTTGTCAAGCAAATTGTGTTGCGATTGACCTTGTGTCATTCAACCGGCAGTCCTCCTAGCAGGAATGTGTCACGTTGTCCATGTTTTCAGACCGAAGTGGACTGGAGACAGCTTGACAAGCACAGGTGTGGAGGCAGGACTTGGGGTGGGTGGGGTCCCTCCCTCGAATAAAAATACTCTTGTTTACTATACAACCCGGAAAAGCAACACGGCTAAAAGGATCTAATTTTGTCGTTATTAAATATGATGTAACCATTTTACATTAATGCTGCTTGTGGGAGCTGGTCCATTTCAGGTCTCTACAACGAGCGGAGAAGCGGTGCAATAAAAACAATCGACAGCGACCCCCCGGATTTAAACTGCACTCACAGGGCTGTGTAAAATGATGTAAAGCATGCTGTTATTACTGCGCTCGCAGACTCGCTTTGAAATGAGATTCGTATTCCCCCGCTCCCACCTTTGGGGCGGGGGGGCATTTCTGAATGGAGGTGTTGAGCACATGCCCTGGTGGTGCGGATGCCGTCCCAGATCGTGGCTCTAGAGGGAAGCAGAGGGCCGCGGGTGCAGCCGCCCAGCTGCTCGGCCGCCGGTGCCTCCGCGCGCTCCCGCTCGCCCTGATGTGGAAATGATGGGCCCATTCGTTAGAGCGCTGGAACACACATCCATTTGCCCACCGCCAAAGTGCAGCCATCGTTCACTGCCGCAGCGCCGCGCGGATTGATAAGGCTGCGGAAGCAGGAGGATATGTTTCCCGCCGCAGTGTTGCTGAAACAACAAAGGCAGCCCGTGTTCCATCCGAATAATTATACGCATAAAAATGAGCGTTTGACCTCCGATTTCGTTGACCTTTCCAGGTTATAAATAGGAGCTGTGTCCACTTTCTGTGGGTTGGTTAATTGATGATGGTACTTTACTGTGAAAATTAAATGCAGGAGTTTGTTGCCTCCCCCCCCCCCGGACGTTATCTCGTACTCCAGCTCTCGGCGCCAGCCGTGTGTCTGTCAACCCAAGGGCAGGAAGCGGAGCGGATGGGCTGAGCTCCACATACCCAGGCACATGATAGGCCAAGTGGGTCGCCGTATCGCGTGCAAAGAGCCGGTTTCCCAAGGCAGAAGGTTCCGGAAAATCTCGAGGCCTCGAGAGCACGAGAGCAAATGGATTACGCTACGCCTGAGAGGGTCGAGGGATCCGGCGTTGGATCGTGTGTGAGAGGAAGTCAATTTCGCCACCTGCAAGGAGAATATGTAAACACACACGCACGCACACACACACACACACACACACACACGCGCGCGCGTGCGCGCGGTCCACGCCAGTCGCTCCTCCAGACAGCGATTAGATGCCGAACAGGAACGAAAGCGAGGTCAGCTCACCTGTCTGGCGAGGGAGTCCGTCTGGAGGGGATTCTGACATTTGGGTTGCAAGCTCTCCGTTTCCCATGATGCACTGCTGGCGTCCTCTCCCATCTCTGCCAGATTCTCCTGAGGAGCCCCATCAAATGACCTCATTTGTTCATAGAAGGGGAGAAAAGGGAAAAGAGCCGCGTGCGAGTCAATAGCAAGGAGGCTTTTTGTTTCAACCCATTACCCAGAGCCCTATAAAAGTGAACCAAAATATGATATTGATTTCCTTTTTTATGTTCCCGCCCTGGTTCGATACAGAAGATCTTTTCATAAAGCTTTGTTTACGTTATTATCTTACAAAACAGCGGGAGACGTCCGGCTCCGTCAGATTAACATGCGCCGCGACCGGATTTGACCGACGCGCAACTGACGTTGCACTTCATCAGTATTTAGGCTCAGGAAATATAATAATTTATTGTCTTACAGTATGGAGATGCCAGTCTGTTACAAATGAAATATTCATTATCCACTTTATAGTTTTTCAGACTCCGGTTTGTGAAGCGGCAGCACTTTGTCAGTGACAGTTGCCGGGCCTCGTGGGGGGCATTATAGGTGCCTCCCGCGACAATAAATTCAAACTTTAACTTGCAACGGCCTCGTAAATCGGTATAAAGATTTAATCTTTTGTTAAGTGAAAAAGAACTGTGAAACGGCGAATGTCGGAACACAGACGCAATAATGGTGCTTCCAGAAAGTTCCGTGTGATTGTTTGAAATAATAACCTGTCAGACAGTATTTAGGGGTGTTTGCCCATACGGAGGGGTGAGCTCTCCGGAGTGTCGCTCCCCGATGGAGGTAAACGATGGTTTTTGACACTCCGCTGCGAAATCTCCTGGAAAAGCTCTGTTGGCCTCTTTGGGGAGGTCGCTCGTGATCTTACCTTCTCCTGAGGAGGAGAGATAACATTTACACGTGTGGCAGAGTCGTGCCCAGGGTCTCCAGGGCTGTACCACAGTACTTGTATATTCAGACCACATATCGTGAGGGAGAAGGTCTTGGACCAGAGAACCTCGGGCATCAGATGAAAACCCAGAAACCGTCTGCAGAGAAATCCAGCACGTCTCCCAAACGTAGGTGATGCTGGGACTCATTTTAACGGTTCTCTCATTTAACGTCACTGTTCTTCACTTGCTTTTCTATTAATTCATGCAGCAGATGCATTTCTCCGTAGCAGTGAAACAGCAGGTGGCGTAGTGGTTAGAGCCACTGCCTTACGCTTGGATGGGCCAGTACTGTGGCTGCGTCCCTGCTTCTGCCTCTCAGCATAAATCACCCAGGAATCCGTCAATCACGGAGAGTGTCAGGTAAGTGATTGGATAACTCAGAGTAAACAAAAATGCTGAGCAACAGACAAACTTTAGTCATGAACACAAGATTTTCGACATGTAGCTCATCTGTCTGACACCACCGTGTCGTTTGTTCTCATCCATCAAGAAACTGCCTATAGAAGTGACATTCAAATAGCAAAAACACAGATAGCGTTGGACTCATTTATGTAGCCGTCAGGAGATCAGGAGAGAGGTTGCAATACAAAAGATGGGTTTGAGAACTTCTTGAATGCTGGATGAGATTCAGCAGCTCTGAGGGGAGACAGGGAGCTCATTCCACCCACTGGGGCCAAAATGAAGAACTAATGGACTTCTGTTTTTTTGACCCTGCCTGAGAGACACTATGGACACCTTCATCTACACCATCAACACCACCCTAACCCTCAGCAACACCAGCGCCACACGTTCAGCGCTGCTGCAGAGCTCCGCCAGGCCACTCACGAGCTAGATGGCCCTTTCATGAAACTTGAACTTGAAACCCTTCTTGAACGATACTGGCATTAATAATCCCATAAATATGAATTGCACTAAATTGCACATGATCCTGTTTTGTGTATCGCAAACTCTGGAGTGCACTAATGCAAAACGAGCGGAAGCACTGCTTGTTGGGAGCTGAGGCTTCGGGTAATTGGAAAAACAGGCGGGTCGTTTTCTAAAAGTGCTGCGGCGAATTTAACGTGCAAAATCAATACGGCGAGAATCATGGCAGCCGGCGGCGGACCTCATGCCGGAGCGCTGACGCCACCGTAACGGCTCGCGCTCCGCGGCAGAGCTTTCCGCTTCTGAAGCCCACGTAGATGCGGAGGAGTCGGGCGGAGAGAGCCGAACCGTCGAGGCCCACGTGTGGTCGGGGAGGCCGGCGGACGTAGGACCGGTCAAGGTGGCGATAACAAGACTTGGTCTGACAAGTGGATTTGAGGCGCCTTCCCTGGCTCCGCAGAATACGTTAAACACGGGTTTTCGTGCCGCCGTCTCTCGCGCTACGCACTCGGTAAACTCCACAGAGTGGAGCAAAGTGTCTGTCGGTACAGCTGTGGTCGAGTTCAAAGGGAAATCTGGTGTGGATGAAGAGACTGATGTATTTTTCATGCACCTGCTGTGTTTTTTTCCCCCTGATTTCGGAATCTGCTCACACTCGGGTGGAATTGGTTCCGTTAGTTTGCTTTCTCTCCCGCGTGCCTCGTACCGCTCCTTTTTCTTCTCGCCGGTACGTGGCCGGCCTGTGTTATCGCCAGTCGCGGTGCTTTAACTTCTGTTGGCGGGCGATCGAACCGAAAACTTCCGTTTCAACCTTGAACTAAGCGCTGATTAATTGCCACATGTTCCTGTCCACCTTCGAAAGACGGAAAGAACAGGAAGAAATGAGGACGGATGAGATTTTGGAGGTTTTGTTGGAGGCCTGTACACAAATATCTGTTCATTTCGCTAGCAGCCCATAGAGATAGATAGATAGATAGATAGATAGATAGATAGATAGATAGATAGATAGATAATAAAAACATGATAAGTGTTACCTTTTTACCTCTGAAAACAGAACATTTTCATCTCATTTGCGTTTCAATTTCTACGCATATTGTACGCTACACGGACTTAATGAGTTATCAACAGCTGATGGTAATGTTATGAATTCGGTTTATATGGAGCTGTACTATTAACCTTTTTTAATTGATTCAGATTACCAGTTATGACACAAGGGAAACAGCTGTTTTCCCTTCTGACACAGAAAAGCGTTTCCTGAGACATGTGAGTCGGGGTGAGGCGCCACAGGATGGATGGGTACGTCTGTCGATCTCCCCTTCAGGACGTTAATGTGGGTGTTAAATCGTACACATTTATTCTTAACCCCAGTGAATAATAAATGAAGTCTCTCCAAACACTGCTGGACTTCAACAGAAAGGGCTGCTGTCCAAGGACTCACCTATGCATGAATTATTTATACGCCATGAGTGACCAGTATGTGACCAATACATGTCCAACGAGTGACCAATGTGTGATCAGTAAGTGTCCAATGAGTGAGCAATACATGTCCAACAAGTGACCAATGTGTGACCAGTACGTGTCCAACAAGTGACCAATGTGTGACCAGTACGTGTCCAATGAGTGACCAATAAATGTCCAACGAGTGACCAATGAGTGACCAATACATGTCCAACGAGTGACCAATGTGTGACCAGTACGTGTCCAATGAGTGACCAGTGTGTGACCGGTTCATGATCCACACAAGTCCAGTTTGTTACCAGCTCAGAAGTGGCTCAGACACTCCTTTAAAAGCAGTTGTTTCAAAGCGGTTGTTGTTTCTCCCTGTGGGATCAAGCCACATTATAATTATTTATGAAAAAACAATGCTTGTGGGCCCCCAACGGGAAGATGGCACTTCAGGTAGAATGCAAGAAAATGACTTTGAGCGAAAAATACAAAGAAATTCCTTTGGGAATCATTGCGGTTTGCACACGTGCAAGTGTGTGTGTGTGTGTGTGCGTGTGTGTGTGTGCGCCTGTTTTATGACAGAAAATCTTCCATTTTAAGAGAGCATTTACAACAAATGGAAAATTGATGGACGTGTTTAAGAAATAAATTTCGAGCACAAATTGCCCTTCTCACTCTTTGTTCTGTTTCTCCGCGCTAACGCCAGGATGATGAAAGCTGTAATAACTTTCGAACGCCTCTCCTTCATTGTTTTAGCGATACTTCTTCGCATTTCACACACTTTACATTATGGACGTATGGACACTTTGGGAGCCGTACTTCTTCCGTCCTTTGAAGAACACCTTCGGTTTGCTGTGGATGTGCCTCCTCGGGTGGAAGACCCCTGCGGACCCTTGACAACCTGGGCTCCCGTTCTTAAGGGCGGGAGTTCCCAGAGTTCCCGGAGACCCGGTACATTAATATTTACCGTAGCAGTGATTCTAAGACCAAAGGGATCTGCAGGGCTTGTAAAGACATTTGACCCTGGCTGCTTGCTCAAGGTGTTTGGCCGCGTGGGCCGAGCCGTACGGCTGCCTGCGGTGCGATGGGAATTTCAACTTCTTGGGCAGGACGAGTCTGGGGGCAAATTACGAGAACGTAAATTACCGTGAGCAGGAAGAAGGGGTTTCCTTTATTGTGTTTGAGTCCCAGCCTGCAACTGGGGAAAATCGAGAAGGTGGGGGAAGCTTTCAACACCACTGCTCAGCATTTTCCACAAGACGTGATATAAAGATGACGCGTGCGGCGCGTGTGCCAGGAAAAAGGGAGACGGTTGCTGG
This sequence comes from Scleropages formosus, assembly GCF_900964775.1. Taxonomy (NCBI): domain Eukaryota; kingdom Metazoa; phylum Chordata; class Actinopteri; order Osteoglossiformes; family Osteoglossidae; genus Scleropages; species Scleropages formosus. The sequence continues at coordinate 11,780,022 of NC_041812.1, forward strand.
TGGCTCTGTTGCCGGGACACAGGCGATCGCTGGAGCGTTTAATGAGTTGCGGTTGAGAGTTAATTAAATGATAAAAGTGCCCCCCAGGAGCGGACAGATAGGCGCAGCACTGCGTGCGGCTGACACCTCCGTCAGACGCCATGCGCCTGTACTTCTCACCGCCCCCTGTGCGCCTGGGCCCAAAACCACTTTGTGTGTGTGATTGTGTGTGTGTGAGTGCGTGTGAGTGAGTGTGTGTGGGTTTGCTTGTTGCATTTTTTGCCCCGGGTACCTTAAATGCACATACACTCAACTGAACCCTGTGAGTTGTGTCCCCGCTGGTACACGGGTTCCGGCTACACGGCGGGTCCTTCCAACATCCTCCCGCTAATTGCGAGCGGCACCGTCACCGTGCCGTCACTCCTGGCACCTGGTGACTGACGCCGCGTTTGCTGTTAATTGGACAACGAGCGTTCCGCGTGACAAAAGCGCGCTGAGATGTGTCAAAAGTGAAGAATCGCAGCGCTTCTCGGTAATGGATCGATGATGGACCTGACGGCAAGGCTCCGGGTTCCGGCGTCAGCACGGCAGTTTAGCCTTCGCCAGAAAGGAAGTGAAATCTGCACGTGAGTGAAACGCTCCATTACCGTGTCATGCATTCACATGTGGTAGCACATAGAACACATAGTTCTCGCTCAATTTCAAAGGCCAAACAATGCGAACGTTGTTACTCTGGGGGGGCAGAGAGGGTACGCTGGTTAGAGCTGTCACTTTTTCACCCGAAGGACCAAGGTTCGAATCCCACTTCCTGCTATAGTACCCTTGATCAAGGTATTTACCATGATTTGATACGGTCTAAACACTGCTGTATAAATAGGAAAATCACTGTAACTAGCTCAGTGTACAAACCCAACACCATAAATCAGTTTGGACTAGGTGTCACTTTAATAAATATATATAAATGCTGTTTTACCCCATAAAAGCCACAATGTTGACATTGTAATTAAGATTTACCAAGCTCACCCTCCTGGGTTTAATCTTTTTTAAAATCTGTTATTCAGCCGGTGAATGTCCAAACAAATTGCAATTAATGCCGTTTTTTTGTGACGCGCAAGGACCCCCCCCCCCCCCCGTGCCCTTCTGTGTGTCCCGACACCCCTGTTCTCGTTCGGTAAGAGGGGCCGTGCAAATGGGCCTTTGATGACACCTCGCTCCCGTGTCTCTCGCTGCTCACAATGGAATCTGAAGCGCGGGCCTTAAAAACAACATTTATGTGGGGATGACACCTTAATTTGATGCGCTGTCGGAGCACGGCGGGCGCTTTTAAACGCTCCGACAGGTCCATTAGCACGCAGCCGCTTTATTGGGTGCCCGTGTCACATCTGAACTATTATCGAAGACACCGTGGTGCATTTTGTTCGGCCTTTTTTCCCGGCCCGAGTTTCTCCGGACCCCGTTTCCAGTCCCGGCCGGTGGTTTCGAGAAAGCCCGACGCGAGGCGCTTTAAGAGGTGCCATCGTGGGCCTCGTCTCCAGGTTGGTCGAGGTAATAAGGAGCTCACCGTGCGGCTCCATCCAGCACGATGACATCCATCACTGACACCCACTCGGCCCGGCTTTGTTCCCGCCCTGGCCGAACGTAAACTGATTTCTTAGCCGATCTGACCTTTCCCTTTCTTTCCCCCTCAGTCACTCCCAAATAAACTTCAGAGGAAAAGTCCATCTGTCTCGGCCGACTCTATTGATTCTGACATTTCTGCTGCGGGATCAATAACTCTTCCCTTCGCGACGTCAGCGAGGAGCAGCGGTCCGCGTTCAAAGCGCTGTTTCATCTTATGTAGAAATATGTTCGGATGGCCTTTCGGAATCAATGTTTATTTAAATTACTGGGCGCAGATATGAAATCCACCTGATAAGTGTCTGCTGTTTTTACCCCATCGGCATTATTAAACATTCATGCTCGCTGTGACATTTCATTGAAGGCTGCGGGGAAGCGTTCTGGATTTTTTGACGTACCGATACGTGATATTTCAGATTTTGGGACAGCGGTAAACATCAGAATCATTGCGTGCGTCATTGATTGGAGAGTCCGGATGTCTCAATAGTTCTGCCACGACTGCCTGCGACTCGTACCTCCCCTTCTTATGAGCGATGTCTGCACTCTGAAGATTTTTCAATTCTCATTATTCATTGATCTGACCCTTTTCTCAGAGATCACTTACAGTGTGAGCTTTGTACACTAAGCTACTTACACTTGTTTATCCCTTCATTCGGCAGGATAATTTTTTACTGTATCTAAGAACATTGATCAAGGAAGCTACAGCAGGAAGGGGATCCAAACTCGGGTCCTTTGGCTGGACTACATTACCTGCTACCTCTGTTCAGCCTTAACTCTGCACTGGTAGAGGAATTATTTAATTTAGATTCGATTAACCACAGAACAGAAGAGAACCGGGTAACAGCAGCACAGAGACAGAATCGGTAAACTGACAAAATACAGACACAGATAAATAAGGCACAAGGGCGAAAAGTTACAGGAACTGCGTTAGAAGTTCCAAAAAAGTGACCAAATAGCTAAAAATCATGATTCAGGTCAAATGTATCTAACTGGAGGAAGACAGACAGTTGAGTCAAACGCATATTTGCAGAAGGAAACCAACATATGTTCCATAACTTTCTCAAAAACAAAGATAAAATGGGTTATAACTTAATGGGGGGGGGGCTGTGGCGCAGTGGCACAGCAGGCTTGGCCGGGTCCTGCTCTCTGGTGGGTCTGGAGTTCGAGTCCCGCGTGGGGTGCACTGTGACGGACTGATGTGCTGTCCTGGGTGCGTCCCCTCCCCCTCCAGCCCTACACCCTGTGCTGCCGGGCACCCCAAGCAGGACTCGAACCCCAGACCCACCAGAGAGCAGGACCTGGCCAAACCTGCTGCCCCACCACATCCCCTGTATATATATATATATATACACACCCACCCACCCACCCACACACGCACGCATGCTATATTGTGGGTCTGATCACCAGCAACGATGAGACAGCCTACAGAGAGGAGGTGAGGCGCCTGGCAGAGTGGTGCCAGGACAACAACCTGTCTCTAAATGTCAGTAAAACTAAGGAGCTGGTGATTGACTTCAGGAAACAGGATATGGTTCAGGCACCCATCTGCATAGGAGGGGACATTTTAGTGAGGGTCAACAGCTTCAAATTCCTCAGGGTCACCCTCACTGCCAAACTCACATGGTCTGAGCACACAGCATCGACCATCAAAAAGGCCCATGAACGCCTCCACTTCCTCAGGCGTCTGAAGAAAGCCAAGACGTCCACTAGAGTCCTCGCCACTTTCTACAGGTGTGGTGTGGAGTCCGTCCTCACAGGGTGCATTACTTCCTGGGGTGGCAGCTGCTCCATACACGACAAGAAAGCCCTACAGAGGGTGGTCAAAACGGCTCAGGAAGTCATGGGCACACAGCTACCAGCAGTCCAGGACACCTACACCACACACTGATCAGAAAGACGATGCGCATCATGAGAGACCATATTCACCCCGCACGGGCACTTTTCTCTTCCCTGCCATCTGCAAAGCGGCTCAGGTCTATTCGAACCCGCACAGCTAGGTACAGGAACAGCTTTTACCCCACTGCTGTAAGGCTATACAACTCTAACCAATGTGCCACCTGTAGTAACTGGAGTTGGTTTGCTCCACCCAAGCACATTGGTAAATTACACTGTCACTTTAGGCATTCTTATTCTCATTCTCTCGTTCTGAGTTCTCCGACTGTTACCATTATTGTTACCACTGTTACCATTATTTATTGTTTTTGCTGTCATTGCTGCTATTATTATTTACTGTCATTGACACTGTTTTGTTTGTCATTGTTTTGTCTGTGCAGTATTTCTATTGTCCTTGCCCATAGTCAGAGGAGAAGCATTCAGGAAGATTTTCATGATACATGTACATGGTACTTGTATCTATGACAATAAACTTGAACTATATAAAAACACACACACACACACACACACACACACACACACTTTCTGAACTGCTTGTCCCATACAGGGTCACGGGGAACCAGAGCCAACCCGGTAACACAGGGCATAAGGCCAGAGGGGGAAGGGGACACACCCAGGACAGGACGCCAGTCCATCGCAAGGCACCCCCAGTTGGACTTGAACCCCAGACCCACCGGAGAGCAGGACCCGGTCCAACCCACTGCACCACCGCGCACCCCTTACTATATAAACACACACACACACACACATTTTCAGAACCGCTTGTCCCTTACGGGGTCACGGGGAACCGGAGCCTACCCGGCAACACAGGGTGAAAGGCCGGAGGGGGAAGGGGACACACCCAGGACGGGACGCCAGTCCACCGCAAGGCACCCCAAGCGGGACTTGAACCCCAGACCCACCGAAGAGCAGGACTGCGGTCCAACCCACTGCGCCACCGCACCCCCATACTATATAAACATTTACATTAAATGAGTAGCTGTGCGAAAGTTCATCCAATATTCACAGGTATGATCTCAAAGTTATAGAGCATAAACATTTACATATTACATGAACTTAAGAGATCATGGGAGAATTGAGGTTGGAAGAAGTGAGTTTTAAGACCCTTCTCAAATGTAGACAGGGAATCAGCAGTTCTGAGTGAGACGGGAGGTCATTCCAGTACATCGGCATCAGAACCGAGAACCTCCCTGCTTTTGCTTTCATACCTTTCATGCGTGGGATCACCAAGCAGGCAGAGGTGGAGGAGGTAGCAGTCTGGCTGGGGTGCAGTGGATGATCAGGTCTTATGGATATCTGGGAACAGTTTCATTTAGACTTTTATAAGCCATAACCAGAGTCTTCAGTTTGATCCGGGCAGCTATAGGAAGCCAGTGCAGAGAAAGAAGGAAATACATGCAAACAGTTCAGCAAGATAAACACAACTCATGCAGCAGCATTCTGTATCAGCTGTAGAGGTTTGATGGCAGTAGCCAGAAGGCCGGACAGTCTTTTTCCGATGATTGTAACAATGGAGTCCATTTATTTCTTTCCAAACATGCAAATAAGATATGAAATAGGTGGCTTTATCGATCGATTGATCCATCCATCCATTCATCGTCAACAACCGGTTGTCCCGAACGGGGGTCGCGGTGAGCCGGAGCCTAACCCGGCAACACAGAGCACAAGGCCGAAGGGGGAGGAAACACACTTAGGACGGGGTGCCAGTCCGTCGCAAGACACCCCAAGCGGGACTCGAACCCTGGATCCGCCACTGAGCAGATGGCTTTTTTTTGCACAAAAAACGTTAAAAAGTGTCCACATTGAGCAAGGTGTGAAGGAGAGGTTTGGGAGCTGTAGTATGGCGACATCAAACACGGGCCCTGCACAGATGGGGGTGGATGCGGAAAGCGAGGTGTGGAAAGTGTTTGGGGTGGAGAGAAGCAACGATGGAGACGTCCAGTAAGGCATAATAATCAGAGCTGTGTGGTGCACCGGTGTCTTAGGTGGCAGAGATACGCAGCGGCGCCAGCGGGCCAGCAAGAAGAGGCACTGCTTCACTTCGTGCAGAACAGAGAGGAGACGCTGACAGACTCTGCGGCTGAGGATGACGGGAATTAACGTGGGGAGAAAATCTCCTGGGGGGGCGGGGATCTGAAAGTCAGGATGACCCGGGTTCACATCTGCAGGAGCTGGGACAAAAAAAAAGGATCTTGCAGACATGCGGTGAATTTCTGTAAGTGCCGGGGAAGCAGGGGATGGAGACGGTCCAGCGAACAAAAATCAATTAAAATTCCGAGTAAAGGGAGTAGAAGAAAGCAAAGAGAGGAGAGCTGGTGTGTTTGCAAATGTCAGCAATTAAACGGGGAAGAAATCCCCGACGGTCCCGGAGGTGAATACGGGGAGGGTCATCGCACCTGCCATCTCGATGAGCTAAATCCGGCACGGGGAAGCTGAGAAAGCGCCGGAACGCGTGCTGGGCGGAGTCGCACTGCGGAGAAGAGCGGCCCTCCCGCTCCTTGCATCCGAAAGAGAGTGGGAGGGGACATAAAATGTAATGCTATACGTTTCGAAATGTTCATTTACACACATCAGCAATAAAAGTGAGGGGCACAGGAGGGATATGTATCACATTTGCATGTGTGCCTGATGCGCAACATTACTCCCTGTTTCCGTGCTGAATGCGAAATGAGGAACATCACGCCGAAACCTGTAACTTCACCTATTCATACAGCCTCGTAATATTTACTGTATCAGCTTAGGGTAAGTACTACGATGAAGGGTACCACAGCAGGAGGTGGGATTTAAACCCACACATTTTGCAAGGCGACCTCTCTGATCACTGCGCCACCTGGTGTCCCAGGGCTACATTTTACAATCCAGGATTCCAACCGGTAGAGGAACATTCCAGAAGTCCCCGAATTGCAGAAGTATTCAGCGAGTCGGTTCTTGTTATACAGCACATATCCCTTTGGGTTATTTTTTCATTTAGGCGCTACTGAACAGCGATGTACAGAATAGATTACGCAATGGAGGTACTTCACACATGTGCCCTACTTTGTGAGGGAAAAAAAAAGTGTTTTCAAAATATATATAGTGATGACTTCTCAGAAGACTTTTCTTTTGTGTGGAAAAGCGCCTCGGAGGATCACGACCGACTTAGAAATTCCAGCCCCGCAGACATGCTGTCATCAAGGAGCAGTTTACAGTATGTGGAGACATACTCGAGTAAAGCTTGCAAAAAATAATAAATAACTCACACCAGCTAAAACTCAGATGGAGTTTGTTCTTGTCTCTGCTGAAGGCCCATCTGGGCTTCGGAGCGCGCGCCGTAGTCAGCGGGTGACACACCTGAATCATTCATTATTGTTATTTATTCATTTTCCTGACGCCTTTCTCCAAGCTCTCTCACGCTGTGGGGTTTGTACACTAAGCTACTTACACTGATTTATACAGCTGGGTAATTTTTTACTGTATCGATTCAGAGTAAGTACCTTGACCAGGAGTACTACAACAGGAGGCGGGATTCAAACCAGTGTTCTTCCAGCCCAAAGGCAGGGGCTCTAACCATGGCGCCACCTGCTGGCTGGACAAAGCAGATGTGCAGCCTTTCACACCAATGGGAAACTTGAACAGTTGAGCTTTCAATATGCTCTGTGTGTGTAAGAAGGGCTGAGAAAATTCCGTTTTCTTCGCCAAATGTGGTTATTGTACCTCAACATGGGTTTCTGCCCTTTCAGGTCACCCCTACTGCTCTCTCACCCTCATCACCGGGGCCGATATATAGTGCTCTCTGCTTCTCCATAAGTGTCGGTAACACCTAAAAAATCATCTCCATTGCAGCACTGCAAGAGAAAGATCAGGAAACTTTTTTTTTTTTAAAAGAAACTATAAAACCGGGCTATAAATCTTTCCAAAAAGCCCCCAAAAGAGACTTTTTAATGGAATCTGGTTATACTTGCGGAGGCAAAGTTTTTTGATTAACAGGCAGTGGTAAAGTATCTAACGCACAATTTAACATTCAGTAACCAAAGTATGTTTTGACCTTCAAACAGATTAATAAGAAAAATGAAATAAATCCCAGAAAAAAAACCTGATAACATCTGTTTTCTATAATTGAAGCATTATTGGAATTTAACAATGCAATATTGCATTTGCAAACAAAGTCATCTAGCCGTGAATTATGCTCCTAATACACAATATGAATTATTTATTAGCATTCTGGCCCTTAAAGGGCTTTGCAAGTTTGAAAGATTAATGCAACTTCATACATTTTGAGATGACGTAACCTCAGTAAGACGTATGAAAATCCTTTCATTCGGATTAAGGAATTCCAGAATTCCCCCCGGTCTTGTAACAGCTGAAGGAATCCGAATCCTGATGTGGGAAGAAATCCGAGACTCGCTTGTCCGGCTCAGTCCGGCCGCTTTTCCCCCTAAGCAAAAACCACCCCAGATTTACATTAACATTTATAAATTTAGCAGATGCTTCTCTCGATTGTTGAAGCCCAGCCAATGCGTCCAGAACCACTGTTTTTTGTGGCACACAGGACATGGGTAATAGGTATCAAAAGTTCTACCAGGTATGAAACATGACGTGATTGTGAAAAAATGGTGTGATGCAAGATCATGGAGCAGGAAGGAGATCAGGAGAGAAGTGACTGAAAGGAACGGGGTTGAGACTTTTCTTAAATGCCAGGAGGGATTCAGCAGCTCTGAGGGACAGAGGGAGCTCATTCCACCACACGGTAGCCAATACTGACAATGTGCAAAGTCTTCGTTTTGGACGCCAACTTTCAAAATAGCTGCAACTTGCTAAATCAGAGATGTAAAAATAATGATCGCTTTCAGTGAGCTGGGTGGACAAGGTGGACAGGGCTCCTCAACCTGCCGCTTGCTATCGAAAGGGAAGCTCTATTATTACACCACTTTAGAAGGGTTCACACTGTTCACACTGTTTGCACAATAGATTATGCTGGAAACCTCTTCTGGTGTGGAATGGATGTTGGATTTGCTGCCGAAGGGGATGGCATGTCAGAGTCCTGCTGGTGGACTCTGCTGAAACAGGGACCTCCGAGTGTGAAACTGGCCCCTAATTGTTTGCATAACCACCAACCCCACCTCGGCACATCCACAGGAGGTAACACACTGCAGCCTTTTCGATAACGGCCAAGGGTCAAAGGTTAAATTCTTTTCCCCAGGTGCTCTGGTTTCCTCCCATAATCCAAAGACATGTTTCAGGTGAATTGGTAGCTCTAAATTGGCAGTTGTGTGTGTGTGAGTGAATGAGTGCGTGTGATCGCCCTGTGATGGACAGATATCCCATCCAGGATGTGCCTGCCTTGTGCCTTATGCTTCCTGAATAGACTCTGGACCACCCCAGCATTGGAGAACTTATTGATAAGGGACGAAAAGGTTTAACTTAGGTTTTAGAAACAGAGGATCTAGATTAGAAAACATACTTTGGCACAGTGTTGCACATTATATTGAACTGATTTACTCACACGTTACAAGACACGTTAAATGTCAAAGTGATGCTAGTTGAACTTTTTTAAGCTTTAGGCTGATTTTAGAGACTAGAGGAGTGTAATGCACACAATTTATTGTACAGAGTATTTCTCCGCTATACACTTTTTAATGGAAGACAGTGATGTGTAGGAAGTGAAGGATGCAGAGTTCTCGCATGATATGGCACATGACATATCTGGGCTAAAGATAAGCTCGTTTTGCTATTTTTATGCCGTCGAAACAAAAGGTAAGGCTGCTGTCAGAAGCGATGAATTTGATGCGAATTCCTTTAAAATGAAGAGTTTACGCTGAACTCCGACGCTGGAGTTTACCAGCGCTTCCCGCTCCGCGGCGCCTGAAACAGCGCCAACCGAGGGAGAAAAAAATCTAAATAAATATGAGGTACTCCCTTCTAATTAATTTCCAAGGGAGGTAAAGCTGTCCCATGAATCACATCTCATAAAACTCATGTTTTGTGAGCGCAGTATATCTTTGTAAACTGAAATGGTTTAATCAGAGGCGTATTTGTAAAGTGCGTTCGATGGCGCGGCGAGGAGACGGATGCCCTCCGTTCGGAATGAGAGTCCTCCCGTCTCTTCCCTCCCGTCAGCAGTTTAATAAAAGTGCCGCAAACAGATGGTCCCGGAGATGCGCGGTGCCGAGTGGCTCGGCCTCGACCGCGGCGTGCTCTGCGCCGGGAAACGCTGCCACGTGGAGGGGTAAAAAGGCCGAGGGGGTGGCCTGAGATACCATAGGTCTTGTTACCTTGGCGACGCACTCAAACTGAGGGTAACCGGAGGATGGAGCACTTCCCAAAGTGGACATCCTTCCAATACAGCACCACACACACCCAAGCACACCTAGCTGTCTCACAGCTGTGTCTATGGACACAACCAGCGATTCAAAGGTCACAGGTCATAACACCCGGGAGACACATATGCATCTGTAGTGAAAAAATCCCAAGATTCTCTGTGCTACCTTCAACTACCTACAGTATGTCATATTTGCAATTAATTATTTAGCTGAAGCCACTGTCCAAAGTGGCGTAAATAAGTAAATAATAATTAATTAATAGGGGGGTGCGGTGGGTTTGGCCAGGTCTTTCTCTCTGGTGGGTCTGGGGTTCGAGCCCTGTTTGGGATGCCTTGTGACGGACTGGCTTCCCGCCCTGGGTGCGTCCCCTCCCCCTCAGGCCCTGCACCCCGTGTTGCCGGTTAGGCTCTTGCTCACTGCGACCCTGCTTGGGACAGGCAGTTTCAGACACTATGTGTGTGTGTGTGTGTGTGTGTGTGTGTGTGTGTGTGTGTGTGTGTCTAATTAATTAGTCAAGTCAAGTGGGTTTTTATTGTCATTCCTCTATATAGCTTGTTTACAGTGGAACGAAATGTCGTACTTTGGGCCCATGGTGCAATACAGAACAATATGCAAGACTACATAAGGTGCAAATACCCATTAATTAATTAATTAATTCATTAAGACACTTCTCTCCTGATCTCCTAACTGTCCAAAGTTGACAGTAGAATGCTATGTTCATACACTAAGCTTCTCACCACGATTTACCCATTTATTAACCTTTAGTATAAGGATCACGCTCTTAACTGTCTTGTGCTCTACTTTTCAAAGGCAAGATTTTGAAAGCATTGTAAACATGTTATTAATTTTATTCCTTTGTCCAACCTGACTCACAATGACAGATAACCTTTACACTGATTTACCCATTTATAGAGCTGGATAATTTGCACTGTATCAGTTGAGGCTCAGTACCTTGAAGAAGCACATTAGAGCACGAATGGCTTCGAACCAAGAACCTTTTTTGTGCACTAGGCCCCCTGCTATCCCACATTGCCTACAGCAGCCTAATTCTGTGCTGGCAGAGATGATTCCTGTTTTTTTGTATATTCCACTTGATGATGCCATCTTTTGTTCTTTAGCATTAAAAATCTAGAATTAATTGCAAACGTACAGACGCGCTCAGAGTCACGTGCACACACAGGCGCCACCGCGAGTCTGCTGCACACACACCAACGTGACTGATAAATCATGTACAGTTTGGTTGCTGGGGAACCGCGGCGGAAAGTAAACTTTGTAATTGTGCTGTTGGAGGAAACTGATCGAAATGAGTCTTTTCAAATGGCACAGAGAAGGGCATCGGTGGTGTGTGTGCGCCTCTGTGTGTGTGTGTGTGTGTGTGTGTGTGTGTGTGTGTGTGTGTTAGCTGTGATCTCCAGGGGGACGGAGAGACATTCTCTGGAAAGCCTTCACTCACGCAGCACATGCAACATCTATATCAAGTCTGTCCTACTTCTCTGATGGCCAGATTATCATTTTCCCCCTCCTCCCACCTCCTCTTCTCCCAACTTCAAGACTGCAACATATGCGCGTAGAGGAGAATAAGGACGTCCGTGCTTTTCAAAACAGTGTGAAAATCCACATCTAAAAATGCTTCTGCGTTTTCACAAATCAGCCAGGTGTCAGACTCGTCGCGCCAGCAATTCGTGTGCGAACCCTCCAGCCGTGGATACGCGTCGCTCGGAGCGGCTTGCAGGACTGGCGTTCCAGCTCTGATGGCTCTGGACGTCAGCCTGAGATGTTTGGACACTCTATCCGGGGACTTGGGCTGCTTTCAGTGCTGTATCGGCCTTCATCGTTTATGTATTTCAGCTGAATTATTTCAGCTTGTTCAAGTGACTGTGCAGAAATTTTACCCATACATCCATTTGGAAGAACCGCTTTTCCACAGCATGGTCATGGTGGTCCAGAGCCTATCCTGGAATTGGGGTGGGAGGCAGAGTATACCCTGGATGGGAAACCAGTCCATCAGAGGGCAATAATACACACTAAAGGAACAGTCCTCTTGAAATACATCTTTGGACTGTGGGAAGAAACCAGAGCACCCAGAGGAAACCTGTGAACAAACTCCACGTGGACTGAGCTGGATTTGAACCCACATCCAACTGCATAACCCAGACACCGTGATGTGTGTACAAGAGCTACTTGCTGTGCCACCGTCTCTGCTTGCAAAACCCCAAACAATAAAAGGAACCAGGCTGTAAAATCATACTGTATATACCGTGATATAACTGTGCTAAACACAGTTAACTACTACATTACAAGGAAGTGAGGGAACTGATGCTCAGAAATGGCTCCGCTGAGCAAGATCTAACTGGATTTTCATTACGTATTTTCCCAAATGACTTTACGGCAACATCTCTCAGGCCTTTGAGACGGCAGAGGCTATAAACGCTCTTCCTCACACTCAGATTAAGAGAAGGACTTCATTGGACGTGTTACACACCACTCTGAGGCCTAAATGCATCACGCATCTTTAAAAACAGTAATCTCGCTGCCTGATCGGACTGATTGAGACTAACAAATGACGTTCATCTGTTCGCACGGGAATTTTCATTATATCTTTGTGAACCCTTTGCGAAGAGGGGCTGTGCAGCTTTAAGGCCTTTATAAAGGCATCTTTATGTGTCGCTTTAAGGTTTAAGTACGGCAAATTCCCATCTTCATTCCTTTTAATTTATCTTCCAATATAAAGATGCTGGTGAAATGTTAATAGGGACCAGGTTGTCCCTTTCTTTCCCCCAAGTATATGGTAATGACAGCATTAAGCAAAGAAATAAAACATGCATTCCTCCGCGGTGCTACATTTATGCCAGTGTTACTCAGCCATGCTCGGTTTGATTTTATTTCGCACCGTCGGCTACAGCTGCATGTTGAATGAACACTGCGCTGATGCAAGAGTGAATTTTGCATTAAAAAGTTTGTGGTGGTGTCAGGAGGGAAGGCCGTGGGGAGACAGGGAGAGATGGAGAGGAGCGGGGAGAGGAGGCGAGGACCAGGCAGTCTTCACGGCATCCTGTAGTTGCATCACGTTCAACGCTCTGGTTATGGCCTAGAAGATAGTCAAAGGATCTCCACTCCGATACCTATAGGATCTGACCACTGCCCACAGCACGTCAAGATCCCTGAGCTCCTCTACCTCCGGCTGCCTCGTGGTCCTGCTCGCAAAGGGTTCATAATCAAAAGTTTGGCCTCACTGTAGTGGAATGAACTTCCTCTGTCCTTCAGAGCTGCTGAATCCCTCAGCATTCAAGAGGGGCCTCAAACATATTTCTTTCAGAGACGCTTCTCTCTTGATCTCCCAACTGCTCCTGAAACTCACAGCACACCATCTGCCACCGTCATTTCTATATTTCCTTTCAATTCCGTACCCGGCTACTTGGGAATGCGTGGCGGCAAAAACAATGGAATAAATACTGGATAAAAACACATGCAAGAAAACATAAAGCACAAGCAAGAATGGAAGGAATCTGCATCAGACACATGTAAATGATTTATGTAAGAGCTGTGTTTTGGAATTGTTTTGTTACTGGAGTGTTTAAATGAAAAATTTCTTGAAAGATTTATAAAAACTGAGCATTCGAGCAACACTCATATTTGGGGTAATGAGCTGTGACTTGGTCTCAAACTTGGTGACCACTGACTTGCACTTGAAAGTTCAGGACTCCTCAAAAGCACTAGCTAGTGTGAACTGAAATCTGGATTCGAACGAGTCTGTGTGGAGACTGTGTGTTCAGAGGGTGCAAATCCTTCCTGCTGCTGTAATACCCATGATGAAGGTACTTACCCTGAACTGATACAGTAAAAATTACCCAGCTGTATAAATGGGTAAATCAGTGTCAGTAGCTCAGGATACAAAGCTCGCATTGGAAGCTACCTTGTAGAAAGTGTCAGCTAAATATCAGCTGGTAATAATAACAATACTTGAATGACTCTGTGCGCGTGTGTGTGTGTGTGTGTGTGTGTGTGTGTGTGTGAGAAAGTGTGAGAGTACATACCCTGCTCTGTGATTCGCAAGACAGACCCCCGACCACTGTGACCCTGCACTGGAAAACAGCTGGATAGACAGTAGGCGAACAGGTAATCTACCCACAATGCTCTGGGAGCGCAATAAGAATTTATCTGGTGCCGATTTCAAGCGGAACAGGAGTCTTTCATTCACGTTTGTCCTTTCGGAAGAGGCCGATCTCCTCGTATCTGAAACCCGGAGCCAAGCGCCTCCGACATGCCCGATGCTCCGAGAGCCTATTGTTGGCCTAAATATGAGAGCCGTGTGGCGTGAGGATGGAGGGCTGGATTTCGGGCAGGAGGCTCCATACAGGAGAGCATCGGTCGCTCGACAGATATGTAAATGCCTCTGAGCGAAAATAAGGGACGGTAATAAGCGGAGTGCGGAGGAGATCGGGGAGGGCCGCTGCAGCGAATGAAAGGGAGAATTAAAAAGACACTTTTCACAGTCTGTCAGTCGGATTCTCAGGCAGCGATTGCAGAGCCGCTTCATGCTCCTCCGGGTTTAACATTCCATCTTTCTCCACAAGCGAAATATATATATTTTTATGGCTTTCTGTCTGCCAAGTTCCCGCGGGCAACATCTCTCGGGCCTTTGAGACGGCGGCGGCTATAAACAGGCGGCTACGCCGAGGCCAGAGAGGAGCCAGATCGGGAACCTGTCACTTGGAGAGAGGGAGAAAGAGCCGAAAGCACGAGCGGGTCCCGAAAAACATCTCTGCGTGGTGTTTAATAACAGGGGACGTGCGCACTAGCTGTCATTTACCGCGGTGTCGAGGCGGGGTTGAAATGCTGGAAGGAGAAACAATAATTATACTGAATTTGTCATTTTTTTAAAAAATATAAAGGTTCGGTTGTGAATTCTCATTTTGCGGCTGGGTATTGTATTCTGTTTAATCCGGATGATCCCAGTGACCCCCCCCCCCCCCGCCCCGGCGGAGGGGGCATTAGCCGCTCCTGGGATGCCCCGGGGCAGACAGCCTGGCATCATGCCTAGCACAAATATTAATAGACAGAGGAACAGAGATGCAGGTGCCGTGTGACAACTGCCGGCAGACATCTGGATGCCTCGCGTTCCCTTTTCTCGGCGATTCGCCATCGACGGCGACTGACAGCGCGGGAACGGCAGCAAAACAGCGCTTCGCAAAGCGCACGTTTGCCGCGGAGCTGGGGATACCTGCGTGTTCGGCCCCTCCGTACACCTCGCCCGGGAATTGTACCTCAACTGAATTATTTATCGCAACAACTGTACCCTTTAATTAACTTTATCAATTCTTAATTTCTTTTGTAGAACACATTCTGCCTTGTAGCATCATTCTCACCCGTTTGATTGACAGGTCTCACCTCCCGCAACATTTAAAACTTTTTATTTATTCTATGTTAATATATAGCACACCGCCAACACCGTAGGTCAGTTAATACACTGTATGGATATAAAATTAAGAGAGACGAACAACAGTTGCTGCTGTGATTCTTTTATTCAGTCATCTTATCACTGAAGAATCTTTGTAATCCTATTATTTACTTATCTGACACTTTTAGGCTCCGTTCAGTGTGAAGTTTGTACGCTGAGCTGCTCACAATGATTTTTACAGTATCAATTCAGGGAAAGTACTGTGATCAAGGATACCGCAATAGGAGGTGGGATTCAAACCCAGGACGTTTAAATGTCAGGGGAGCAGCTTGCAACACTACACCACCTGCACCATCTGACTCACAAAGAGACTCCGACACCAAAGGAGATGCAGACTAAGAGCAGCAGATTTAGAAGCCCAGGTAGCTTTATTATTTAATTTGAACACTACACCTACATAACATATGTGTGAAAAAGTGTATGTGTGCAGTGGGTTTAAAATAAGTCTTTGCATAATCAAATAATTATGTGTTTCATCTCTATAGCTCGGGGGGTGCGGTGGCGCAGTGGGTTTGGCCGGGTCCTGCTTTCTGGTAGGTCTGGGGTTCGAGTCCTGGTTGGGGTGCCTTGTGATGGACAGGCATCCCATTCTGGGTGTGTCCCCTCCAGCCTTGCACCCTGGGTTAGGTTCTGGCTCCCCGCGATCCTGTATGGGACAAGCGGTTTCAGCCAGCATGTGTATGTATAGCTCATTGTTTTATATCGATATATATTTTACTTAGAGGTCATTAGCTTGTGAAGACTACTGACATTAACTGGCAAGCTGGGTTTCCCATCTAAAGTGAAAAAATTATGCTTCATTTCTGCATGTAATGAGTCAGTTATTGTCTAGACTAATTGCAAAAAAAACAAAAAAAAAAAAAAAGCAACAAAAACAAAAAACAACTTTGCCACGCACAGATTCCTTTGGCTTTTCACGCAATTTAAAACCATAATATCACATATTATTGGCTGTGTTGCGAATTTATTTCTTGTTTTCCTATCATTTCTGCATCTCCCGCTTATTCTCACACCATGTCTTGTAAATTGACAAACGGAGCCAATTAGTCCTGCCTAATGACTTGCTGCTAACGCAGAAATGCAGCGGCAGCAGCTCCTGTTTAGTGACAATGTCAGTAAGCAGAGTTCATCTCGGCAATGGAGGTCAGGTGCAAAACTGGCCACCAACACAACTTACCACAGCAGTAGCAAAAACAAAACTAAATTTAAAAATGCGCATAACCACCCAAAGTAAACGTCGCCACTCAGAGGTGTCGCCACTGATTTTGGGAGAATATACGTAAACTGTCATTTCAGTAGTGGGCCAGCAGGTGGTGTAACAGTTAATATTGTCACCTTGCAAACTGAAGATTCCTGGTTTGAATCTCACTCCCGTACCACAGTACAATGTAGTACCAACCCTGAAGTGAAACAGTAAAAATTACTCTGCTGTACAAGTGGGTAAATAATTATAAAGTCATCTTACATTGCAGATTGCCTTGGGCAAAGGAGTTGGAAAAATATTACTGTAATAATAATGATAAATATAACAGTTAAGTGCTCTGGCACATCTGATAACACCTGCAGGGTGTGAATGGAACTCCTTCAACTCCATGCAGGCGGGTAACCCTAGAGGAAGATGAAATCTGATGGTGAAGTGAGATGGTTAAGGTGCTCAGCGACTTTGGGGGTCTTCTAAACCTGCGTTTCCTAATTGCATCTGGGGACGTGGTAGAGAACAGCAATGAAGATTAACTCCCGACGCAGGAAGATCAATAGATCACTTTGGATGAGACGCCCCTCTTCTAAATACCCGGTGCGCTTTACTGCGGTTAATGTACACAGCAATAAAACCTCACAGACAGACCTTGCAGTTTGTATCTTCATCTTCTTCCTGCTGCTCCTGGGCTTTTATCACCGTGACAGAAGAGTTCCTCTCTGTATTCAGGCAGGAGGAGAGTACTGTTCGTCGCCGAGCGCCTCGGTCTACCAGTGTCAAACCTAAACCTTAATTTTTTATTCATTTCAACCTGTAGGAAAGAAAAGTTGGAAGAGAAAAGTCAAATCAGAGATGATTATAAATGTTGCTGAGAACAAAGTGTCCCGATGCGCTCCTAGTTTTCAGTGCACAGCCTTAAATATGACTTTTACATTAGCCAACATACAATGTCGGCATGATGTTGAGAAGACATGCACCTGAAAGTCATACATTCCTGTTGCATTTCCTCGTGAATCAGGTAGCCGTGCAAGGCCAAAACAGCATTCCCTTGATATATTTTTATTAAACTGCCAACACCATCTGAGATGGGAAATTGATCCAAATGCTTTTTCAGATATTTATTTTTTCTGATCTTGTTTATTCCAAAGAAAAAAGGCACACAAATCTAAGATTTCATAATAGAATTCCAAATCATTTGGATCACACTGCCCAACACTGACTCATAACTCAATATTGAATTACTTTTGATTATGTGTAATGCCTTCTATTACTTTTGTTTATGCGTATTGCTCTCTACTTTTAATAAGGCTGTTGGCTGTTCCTTTAAATATATTGGCACCAAAGTCTGGATTTATTCTGAACACTCAGGAATCGATTCCCCTTATGCAATCGCTTCTGAAGTAGACAGTATTTTATATGCAATTTTACTCTACCTGAAGGAAAATACAGTAAACTGTTGGGTGTTAATCCTCCAGCAACTGTTGCAGTAAAGATCCGGTAAAGATATATTTCCATATTCTTTTCTCTATCTATCTATCTATCTATCTATCTATCTATCTATCTATCTATCTATTCTCTTCGGGAAATCTGTTGTCGTGTTCCTCTGTCCAGTCGATTCCTTTCTCAGAGATATGTTGAAATTCTTGATTAATTTGTATTATTTATAAAATATTGTGAGTTACTCATCGCGTGATCACATTGGAAGCATAGATGAGGACGCTGAGGTCTTCATACTTTTGACATGTCGCGAGAAGGTGGAATTCTCTTGAAAAGATGATGATAATTGGAAAAGCTGTTGGAAACAGAGGACAATCAACAACCAGGTGGTTGGATTGAACCACAGTGACAGTGGACACAACCTTTTCAGGAGGACTACTACACAAGTGGAACTCAAACTTTCTGGAAGAACTCCAGATATGTTCTCAACGTCAACTCAACGATGCTTAAAAACGGCACTTGATCAACAGCTCTCGTGCAGTGAAAATATTCCAATTCACAGTTCGGTCAAATGTCTACACACGATGTCACTGGAAAGCTGGAAGACCACAATTTTTAGCATAAAAAAGTCTCAGCAAGATCACATTAAGCAAGTGATATAGAGTACCATTTGAACTTGAAATGAACTTTTCGTTGACAGCAGCCAATCAGGACGTGGCTTTTGTCTCGCTCACAACGGGGAGGACGTGGCCTGTCCCCGCTGGGTCCACTAGACTACAGCTGCTGGAAGGCAGCACAGTGGCCAAAGTCAATGCACCTATTTGCAAAGCGACAGGACACGCAGTTCCCTGTCCTGTGACTCGCAGGGCGTCTTTGATTCGGCGAACATAAAAGCAGCGCGGCTTATTGGAATTCCAAGAAAAAAGGGAGAAAAGATTAAATGAATGCGACATCCGAGTTGCCTAGAGACGGACGGGGTTTTGAAAGCATTAGGGAGGAAAAACAGGCAAAAAAAGATGAAATCTTGATTAAGCCTTTCGAAGTGGCCTTTCAGAGCGCAGCTGTGGGGACTGGATTGAGGGGTTTGTGAGGATTACGGATCAATAGGGTTGGGATGGGCGAATGTGACTGACAGCCTTCGACCACTCGCGTGTGCGGCAGACGGCCGTAAGAATGTGCTGCGAAATCTTTATTATGTGACCCGATCCCTTTGTCCGATCAACTCCGTGTGTGTGAATGTGTGTAGGTGGAGGCACAGTAACTGCAAATATGCTATGTTTCACTTATCGTTATATTTCCGTCGTTCACGTTCACTGGGCCCAGAAACACATTTCTGTGCGTTCTTTAAGTCGGCTGTGTGTGTGCGCGCGCGGCGACTCTGCTGTTCGTCGAAGGCCTCGTCACCTTGACGGCCCCCTGGGGAGATGCCGCTCCTACATTCAAGCTCATTTCCTCCTGCAACCTGCTGCTTCGCTCCAGCAACAGCCGCTCACTAGCCGGCACGCGACATTAAAATGTAGATTTATATCGAGTCGTTTGGCTGAGGAGATTCCCCGTCTTGGATTCATTGCTAATTGCGGTGGCTGGAACATGCAGGTCAAATCATAAAAGTATATTCTATGAATCAGCATATGTGCTTCTTACGTCCGCAAAAAAACATCATCATTGTCCAAGACCATAAGACAACTCTACCTATGTCACATGCCATGATCAAATTGCACAGTTAATATTTTTATAAAAAGAAAAACATCTAAATGTTAACCATATTTAAACCTTAAATGTAACATTTTATGCAAGTTTTCACAAAAATAAAAATAAAAATGAGTGGGCCTCAACCCACAGTAGAATACAGCGTAAACTGTATATATTGGAATATCATTAATGCAGATCATCCAAATATGATATTTATAACTGTTGTTCTACAAAGTGGAGATCCAAATATGTAATATGAAAGTACATAAAGCACAGATGACTATATCTACAAAAAGGGGCTGGTGATCTTTCCACTGTTGACTATGACTTCTGATCGAGCGGGCTGCCCATGTGAAAATGGTTTTATTTCCATGGAAATGAAGCAACGGGACGAGGTTTGCTGACGTCTGACCTTTTGTTTGCCTTGTATTCAGTTTTTCCACCTAATGCACACGTTTCCTGAGTCATAACTGGGGAAATAAGTAAATGTACAACTCTAAACTAAGGGGGAATGGAGTGTCCTAAAGCTGAGCGCACGTGATCATTCCTGGGCCCTTCTTGCGTCATTTCAAATACATATTTTACAACTAATTTGCCTACTTCTAAAAGGCTATTTAAACGCACTTTTATTGGAAGAGCATTCATTTTTTCCATTTCTGCAGCACTGCTGCAGTGTGGAGGCACAAATTTATGGACAACCATACTCTGTGCATGTGGGTGGACAGTTTTATGTATAATTATTTGGTGGCTTTTATGAAAAAAAACTTACAAATTGGTAGAGCTGGATGTTCTGACAGACTCAATGAAAGCGAATTACCTTTCTCAAAGGTACGGGAGTAAGGTCCCCCTTGGGATTGGAACCGGTAACCTTTAGGCTACAAGTCTGTATCCTTAACTTCTGTTACTGCTCACCCTGAATTATTACCATTGATCCTTGTTTATCTGACACCTTTTTACAAGGTAACTTATGATGTTAGACAACAACTTTACACTGATTTACCTATTTATATGGCTGGGTAATTTTTACTGTATCAGTTCAGGGTAAGTACTGTGATCAAGGGTCCTACAGCAGTAATGGGATTCAAACCTGAGTCCTGCAATTTGTGAGGTGACTACTCTAACTAAAATGCTACCTGCTGTTTCAGTATGCTGTTTACCTTCTACACTGGTAAAATAAAGTGTAGAATGTACTGGTGAAGGATTCGCTTTCATTTTCTTGAAGACTGATTGTATATTAAGCATACACACACACACACACACTTCCTGAACCCCTTCTTCCATACAGGGTCGCGGGGAACCGGAGCCTATCCGGCAACACAGGGCGTAGGGCCAGAGGGGGAGGGGACACACCCAGGACTGGACGCCAGTCCACCGGTCCACCGCAAGGCACCCCAAGTGGGACTTGAACCCCAGACCCACCACAGAGCAGGTCCCGGCCTAACCCACTGCACCACCGCACCCCTTATATTAAGCAATTATGTTTAATTATATAATTATGACAGATCTCTGTGAAGAGCTGAATCCCATGTTTTAAAGGCAAAGGAGAAACTATGTAAAAACTCTGCTTTCACAAAAAAGTTTTTGTAATAAGAACATGATGCATATCTTGCAGGAAACCTCTCTAAGGGATCGGGGCCCTGGGGCAGCAGCAAGGGTGTGATGTTCCCCTTCCTGCGGGATGCAGAGCTGCTATTTAGTGCCAAGCGTGTACCTCTCCGCTCACCTGATTACCGCACCTGTTGCCAGGAAGTCCCACGGCTCGTAATGAGCCCAGATGATCCGCTTTCCGCCCCTGCCTCTGTTTCCTTTTGTCATCTGAATTTTATTTTTTCCACATTTCTGCGTGCTATTTTTTTCACGGGTGACCTCGCCTTTGTGAACGCCATTGTGAAGCCACGTAGAAGCAAGGGGAGTGCACAGCGGCTCAAGTGGGGCTCTTTAATAGGGGAAATACAGCTGCAGAAGACTGTTGAGGGCCCCTGGCAGTGCATGGGGACAATCTGCAGCGGGGTGCCCAGCGTCAGGCGACGCATCTGTAATGGGCTCTAATAGTGTGCTGAGCGAACCCGTAAACAGCGTCCGTCTCCGCCGCTTTAGTTGGCCCCGCTGAGCCAGTGTTTTATTCTGGAAGTTCCGGAAAAATCAATGAAACGTAATTTTCACTGACAATGGGAGCAAAGTCGAGGTCACCTTTTCGGATCCCGACTCGTTTTGTGATGCTCCGAGCCATTCGGATACCCGACAATAGCTGTGCCATTTATTTTTCCGAACTCGCGGGAGGTCCCAGACGAGACATAATGCCGATGAACTTGCAGACGTCTTTAGTGATTTCAAGTAGCATCAGCAAACGTGATTGAACAACTGTGATTTGTGGACACAGCTTTATACCTGTTGGTTCCAGACACGCTCTGCAGAACCGGTGAGCAAACATAACTTCGTGGAATAAACCTCTGGAAGATGAAATGGGGCAGCAGGGGGCCTAGTAGTGACCTGTGAACTGGAAGACCCCCAAGTTTAAACTCCTCCTCCTGCTGCAGTGCCCTTGATCAAGGTGCTTATACCTTAAATTATTAATTGCCTTTTATTAAAACGTACGCATACATACAGGGCCTTGAGAAAGTATTAACACTCTCTTGACGCTGTTGTACGGTTTATTGCAAAATGGATTGAACTGTTTCGTTTTGTCCTCAGCTGACACACAATACCCCATAATAACAAAGTGAAAACGCATTTTTAGGAATATTTTACAAACAGGATGTATCTCAGTGTTTCTGGAGTATCACAGTATTTTTGTAAGTGAGGAATTTCAGCTTTTTGTCTAAATAAATTAGCAAAACATTTTAAAAAAAAAATGGTTTTCCCTTTGTCATTATGGGGTCCTGCTTGTCAGCTGATGGCAAAAAACCAGTTTAGTCCATTCTGAAATAAGTGTGCAGTGCAACAAAGCAAGGAAAAAGTGGAGGACTGAATACTTTCCAAAGTGTTTGTTTTTGTTTCAGTTTATGCCCTGGCTCTTTGTTTTACAAACTGTCCGGCCGCAACGTCTGAAACATATGAACACTCCTCCTTTCTTCACTGAAAAATGTTCCATCATTTCTGTCTCTAGTAGAAAGAACGTGACCTGTGTTTACCCTCCAAGAGGACAGACAGCAGCGGAGAACACACAAACCGAACAGGAGTGTGTTAATTCAACTCTGCGGTGTTTTCAGCTCGTGTCTGGCTTTTATTGAATGTCTGTGATTGCAACAGCGCCTGTAGGGAGAGGTATACTGTTACCATAGAGACCAAAGTGAAGATAATAAAGATTAAAAATAACAAGTTGAAAGTGGTGAGATGACCACAAGCATTTTACATTTTCATGGGATTAATTGGGTTTGAACAGGAATCTGCGGAGATGATGTGTTTATGTTTTCGGTAGTTCTTCGTTAGTTTTCATTTAAATGTAGCTCAGAGGTTACGAAATAATAAAAAAACAATAATAGAAGTAACAGAAAGTTTTTACTTATTATACCTACTGTATGTGTATATATAAATATATTTTAAAGCAAACTAGGGAATAAATCCAAAGGGACATCTGTCTTATTAAGCTTTTCAATGTGATTTAGTTGGAGACTTTGCAGTTCTGAAAAAAATGAGTTACAAACAGCCCTCTAGTCTCAACTCTGTTTATTAGATGTAAAGCCAGTGTATCTTTTTTTATATGTATTTCCGTGTGTTATACTGAGATTGCATTGTGCAAGTGCAAGAAATTGTATTTCTGTGTATGAAGTTTCAGACACACCTTTTGTGTAACCTCCATACCTCCTATGAGATTTTATATTCTATATCCATCCTAATATTAGCGTATTAAAAGAAGCTGGATGCTGACTCAAGTACGGGCTGCGCAGGCTCCCCCCTCACCGCCGTGCGCCGTGCAGCATCACTTTCCCCGAGTCTGGGGCTGCGTTGCCTCGTCCTCCTACACATTCGCCGACATCATCCTGACAACCCGATGAATTAATTCGAGTGGAGTTCGGGGAAGGGCTCTTACATTATGTATGGAGTAATAACCACAACGAAGTCCGTTTTTGGACGGTGCCGCAGATCAAGGGTGGGCAGCGGCAAAAAGCGGTATTCAATATTTATTTGCATGCCTTCCATGCAGCGTTAAATTAGAAGTTAATCTCTTTACTATCACTACAGTGAACTCCCCACCCAAACTTTTCTTTTCCCGCAGATTTCTGAGGTTCGGTTTAACTCTTAATAGAGACATCAGACAGAGTGGTTCTGAACACCTGATTTGAGTCTTCATTTACAGTTTTATTTCTGGGCAGTGCTGGACCTTCCACGAATTTATTACCCTGGAGTTTCGGTGGAATGATTACTCACACTCTAACGTGTTTGGAAAATGATATTGACTTAAATAATTCAAAGAGTTAAATGCTCAAAAGTCTAGCTTGAATTTTTCTGTGTAAGTGCTCCAGACTGATGGAGAGGATTTGCGTAAGGTGCTATTTTTAAACGGCTCTTTAAACAAGACTCTGCAGGCCCCAGCGAGTGCTCCTCCGCATTGAGGGGCGTTTAAAGCAAAGACGTTGGAGCGACAGGCAGACTTTCCATGGTCTCTGTCAGACACAACAAGCTCCCCAGAGCTCTCCGCTCTTCTTCTTGTCTTCCACACATGGCTTTCAGTCGTTGGAATTTCTCTTTAAGCCTCTGTGTGTGTGTGTGTGTGTGTGTGTGTGAGTGAGTGAGGGGGGGCTGCAGCTTGATCCCAGGGCACACCTTCAGACAGGCTCCACACCTCCAGCCTCTAAGGACATCGAGGAATCTAGTCATAGCACATATTCCTGGTGCATCTCAGCTATGTTTTAAATGTACGTTCACTTTATTCAGGAAAATGACCTCATTCTACAATAAATAAATTACATTCATCGCAGGAACGCGTGAGCTTCTCTGAGCTTGTTCACGCCACTAAAGTCAAAAATTTGTGCCCCTCTACATTCCAGTTAAACCACAATTCAGATTATATCTGTTATGAAATTACAGATCATAAACTTGAAAATTATTGCATCTTCCATGAGAAAATGCATTTTATTCCTGTGGTCCACAGCTGAAGCTCCCTCCACAAACATGTGGTTGACCGGGGTGTATCACCTTCTTCCGCTAGAAAAATGAACGCTTAATCTGCATGATAATTCAGATGAATTATTGATTATCCGCTCACCTTTTCGGAATTTATTAGAAAACGTCACATGACCGTGCCCGAGAAATACTGTAACCCTTTTTTCGGCGTCCTGTTTCTCCACTGATGCTCATGTTCTCTTGTTAATCAGTGAAAAAACAGAAACGGGAAATCACTTTCAGACAGCTGTCACCTTTGACCCCCGACGAGCTGCTCAGTTACGGGGACGTTTGCTGCGGACGGGGCGCCGCTGAGGAGTCCGCAGGCGAAGAAATAAAAATTAATTCAGAGCGAGAGCCTTTTTTGAAACAACAGCACAGCGCGCCTATGCGGTGCCGGAGAACGGGCCGCTCCCTCGCTCTCCGAAACCGCCTGTCTATCATCTGTCATTTATTATCTATCATCTACCTATTTATAATTTGGGCCCCTTGTGTATAAGGGCGCCGTCACACTGTCATGTTCAATCTGCAGCGTTTAGCAGTGAGGACCTTCGCGCCCATGCTAACTGCAATCAAATTAAGGCCGTCTCGTGCCCGCCTCTACCGGCGCGTCCTCGCCCTCTCCCGACGTGGCCGCGCCTATTGTTCGCCGAGCAAGGAAGGAAAAAAATTAACTCCAAAAAATTAACTCCAAATTGTTTACGTGCCTTTGTTTCGCATGACGAGTGAGTGGCAGGCCGTCCCCGGTCGTGCCGCGTGCCGCGCCGCGTTTTCTGACAGGATCCGCGGTGACAGCACAACAGCCAAATTACATCTCTATAAAGCCTCATTGTCAGCATTTCGAGCTTCTGCAATCTTTTTTATTTATTTAATATCTCGTCGCGCTGCGGCTGTGAGTCATACGTGGGGAGGTTCTGTGCCGAGGAAGCGGCTCCGGTGCTCCTGTTGAGAAGCGATGCTTCCGAGGGGCCGCAGGGGCTCCGCTTAGTTTTTGGGAGCGCTCTGTTTCTTAGTGTCGCAGTCCACGGCTCTCCTCTGTCTCTCAGGGTGGAGTGAAGGTAGTGAACGGTACACGGGGGGCACAGCGCTCACGGAGACACACACGCGTGCACACACACGTGGGGCTCATAGAGAGGAGACTTATAGGAATCAATTTTTTTTTTGCTCTCTAGCGGTTCCCAAGTGGACGGCATGGTGGCTCAGCGGGCAGCGCTGGTGTGTTACAGCTCCTAGGTTGTGCGTTCAAACGCGGGTTTGAATCCAGCTCAATCTGTGCGGCGTTTCCATCTTCTCCCTCCCTCGGGTGTTTCAGGTGAATTGGTGACTCCGCCCATAGTGTGTGTGTGTGTGTGTGTGTGTGTGCGCGATTGTGTTACACAGATGTATTGTACAGATGTGCGAATGACTGTATTTAGTTCACTTTAGTGGATCCCACACTGTAAGTTAAACGGGACAAAAGCGTTCATCATTTTGGAGACAAGCATCTGCTAAATGAATAAATGTCGAATACAGAGACCGGTCCTCAGATGGCCGAGAATCCCACCGTAACGTTGCCGAAAGCCTTTGGTCTGATTTGCAAACCACGGCACTTTCTTAATGTCTGTGATAAGCTTTATGGAAGCAGTTTAATTTTCTGCATCACAAGTTGTGTAATTTTTATCTGGGGTCGAGATGTCATAGCGATTGCATATTGGCTGAAAAAGTAGAGACACTGAGAACACCAAAGGTTTGTTATAGCGTTTGGTTTTGCTGACTCACTCAAATAGAGATGAGTTGGCAGAACTGCACCTGAAGGTGGCACGCTTGTTAAAGACCACAGGACCCGGGTTCAAAGCCCTCCTCCTGCTACAGTACGCTAGATCATGGTGCTTACCCTGAATCGACACAGTAAAAATGACTCTGTTGTGGGAGGTAGAAAGGACTGCGAGGACCTGGCTGAAGGGAAGTTCTTTCGTGACAGTAAGACCTCAATAAATGATGCGAAAACTTGTCTATTGTTGGCAGTGTGTGATGAATGGTGGTGACTATGCAGAAAAGTAAATGCAGGCAATTAAAGAGCTCAGTTTGGGCTTTACTTCTGTGTTTCATTCATTGAAACGGCATCATTTAAACTAAAGTTGTGGTGAGGGAGGCATTACTTTTCATTCAGCCCTCGTATAAAAGGGGAGATCGGCGTAAGAAGCTCAGTATTCAAACCTCACGTCAAAATTCACTGTGAAAGAAGGACTCATCTTTTTTTTTTTTCCCCAGAACCGCTTGTCCCATACAGGGTCACGGAGCCTACCCGGTAACACAGGGTGTAAGGCCAAAGGGGGAAGGGGACACACCCAGGACGGGACGCCAGTCCATCACAAGGCACCCCAAGTGGGACTCGAACCCCAGACCTACCGGAGAGCAGGACTGTGGTCCAACCCACTGCGCCACTGCACCCTCTGCAGGACTCATCTTAATAAAGTGAATTTTCCATTGATCCTCTTAAATGTTGACAATGAGACTAGCATACCACAGTAAACTGCACAGCTGGAACGCAAGTTTTTGCTGAAATGTCTCGTGCAGCTCTGTGCCACTCCATGCCATCGTGTCACCGGAGCTTGGAGTGTGTTCAGCACGGGTTAAACATCCAAAAACACACTTGCATCATTTATTGAGGTCTTACTGTCCACCGGTGACTCGGTCAGCTGCGGTGCCACAGCAGGGCGGCTCTCCAGAGCGTCTGCGGTCTAAGCAGCTCATGAATATGCAGGACTTGTTGGCAGAAATGCAGTTCATCCTTTTGCAGCCACTCGCTTTTCCTTACGCCGCTCCGTCTCTGTCTCTGCAAGGGTGCTGTAAATAGGTGCAGTGCATCGTGGGAGAGCGCAACTCCACTGGAGTCTGAAATTTGCCAGGATGGTTAACAATTTTCAGGTCATACGTCTGTTTTTTGCTCGTGAACATTCCCACGGAATGGCACAGAAACATCCTGTAACACATGTCATTTGAGTTCCGCTGCCACAACAGTTTCCAGAATTTTCTTCTGCATTTGGGGTCTTGCACCAAAAATCGGTCTGTACGAGGCAGCTTCAGGGCTCACGTGTGAGGATTCTGTCTTGGTGTCAGACTGTGGACTGATCTACACAAGAGTGCCCATATCTGACTGATAACTCTTTACTGGACAGAACTCCAATACTATAGACACAAGAAAAGGTTTGAATACTATGTCGGCATCTCTAGGTAGGTTTTACTGGGCTGTACATAGCAACTTACAGTCAAAATGAACATCTCGGCGACACCGAAAAACATTTATATATCAAAAAACAATACAAAAATATTCTGAGAACCTTCGGTGGCTACAGGATGGTCAGAGGAGCTGCAGCCCAGTACCTACAGGACCTGATCACTCCCTACAGCCCGGCAGGAGCGCTGTACTCCGCCACCTCAGGCCGCTTGGGGTCCCGCTTAAAAAAAGCCAAAAGTCAAACGTCAGTTCTCGGTTGCCTGATATGATGGAATGAGCTACCTCCGTCTCTCACAGCTGCTGAATCCATCCCAGCATTTAAAAAGGGTCTCAAACCCATCTCTTTCAGAGCCACTTTTCTCCTGATATCATGACAGCTACATAAATGAGGCCAACACCATCTGCTATGATTATCTATGTATTTGCTAGATGAATGTCACTTCTATGGCATGTACTTGAGGGATGGGAACCAGCAACATGGAAGAATTAAAGGGTCTGAAAACTCACCTTTTTTTTTTTAGGGTCTGAAAACTCACCTTTTTTTTAGGGTCTGAAAACTCACCTTTTCCGGACCCTTTTCACCCAAGATCTCTCCAGCTCATGTACAGTGTTTGTTTAGTAATTATGCTTATAGAACAACAGGTTATCTAGAGGTGAACCTCCTCCTTGCTGGTGCTTTTTCAGTGCGAGATGTACTCCAGGCAGAGACGGGGGGCTCAAGGGGTTCGGACACAAAGCTCAGCGTTACTTTTCTGAAAGTCCAGAGCAGAAGTCACGTTCCTTTCAGTTTGGTTCAGTTCAGTTCAGGGCCTGAGCGAATTTCCCAGCATTCCTCCCAATTTAAAGACCAGAGAAAATGAAAAATAAATGTGGTTTATGGTCACTGGCGTTTGGGCACATGTAGATTCCCAGACACACATCCAGATGAGCACTTCAGCACGTGATGGAACAGATTATTTGCCAAATTGAGTTAATTTGGTTATCTGTTGCCTAAAGAGAGCTGGAGAAACTGCAAACCTCCACAACCACAGATCTGGAACCTGTGACCCAGTGGATGTTTGGCACACTCAACTCAACCAGAGGAAATCCTTGGCTCAAAATGTACATTGCCACTAAATTTTAGCACTATGCATGGCTTTTCATAGCGCAGCAATCACACGACATATTTTTTCCCCATTTTTATGTGTCATTCCGCCTCAAACTACCTTTATTTCCTCTGGGAAAAAAGAAGTGTTTATGCACCCACAAAGAGGCACCAAACACCAGAGTAAACACACATCATATTGGTGACAATAATCATTACCCAGTACCCACAGCACATGGAGTTGAGTTCATAAAGTAGGTTGAGTTCAAGCTGCTTTTAATGCCTCCAACACACCGGTACGTCAATAACAATAGCCCATATTGTGAAAAATTAACTTGTTATGTCAAGCTGAAGGCCCGTTATTTGAGCCGAAGGGTGCCTGTTTTAAAACACTGCCATATAATGAATTTTTGTTACGCAGGAGCCCTTTCTTTGGGGACACATGTAATAACGTCTTGTACAAGTTTGTATAATTACTTTCAGTGCACTGGAATATTCCTAAAGTAAAATTGGTGTGTTTTATTCATGTATTACTTCGGCATACATTTTCTCCAGGTTAACGGCTCAGTGACACTCTGTGACGACGAATGTGAGAGAATGGGGATGTATCGAAAGAGCTTCCTCTTCTCATTCGTCCCTACGACATGCAGCATCACTTGTGTAATGAGAGCGGGCAGCAAGCTGGACTTTGGCACGGGTGCGGCGTGTGACACATTCAACCGCCTAAGGCGTACAGTGACGTCCTTTGCATGCAGCACATGTTTTTTATTTTAAATTACAGAAGACATAATGAATGGAACACACTAATGATGTTCCACATCACCCTGCACACACAGATACACACAGAGAGTACCATGGGTGTGTGCAGCTTGCTGGCTGGTAAAGAGCGAAGTCCACAGGGCAGGTTAATGACATGCAGGCAGGAGGTATGTGGGAAGAAAGCCGTTTCATTGGATGCCTCCCACTACCTTCCTCTACCTTCCTGCGCTTAACAAGCAGTAAAGGTCACCCACTTGACCCCTGGGCAGTCGGAGCCACATTCATTACCGGGCCACACTGAGTCCTGCAAGAAGATGCACGCGGTGCTGGGGATCCAACCAAATCAGCTCAGAAGAAACACACATACCTACACACTCTCACACACACTCCAGAAATAGTAGGACTCAGACTCATAGCAGCATTAATTGCACTCCACAGGACCAAGGTTTGGGCAGACAAGGGGCGCAGTGGTTAGAGCTGCTGTCCAGCCCTCAAAGGAGTTGCATTCTAATCCCACCTCCTGCTGTAGTCTCCTTGCTCAAGGTACTTACCCAGAACTGATGCGGTAAGAGTTACCCTTGTCGCGTGAACTGTTTTAAGTCGCTTTGGAGGAACACACCAGCTAAATGAATAACTAACTGTAGAGTCCATGAGCCGCATGAACGCTGCCTTCTTTACCCAACTTCATCAAGTCCTCACTGTGTCTGTATGAAGCAGGGAATCGCTCAGCACTGTCCCCATTTTATGGCTATGCATCGACAAGAAGCACTGTACCTTTATTTAACTTTAATTACCGAGCATTATTCTCCTTTACGGCATCACTATATTGACACCCGTTAGCCTTACGTTCCGATCGCACTTTTTTAATTGTATCTCTGAAGGCGAACCGTATTCCCGCAAAAGAATATTTACTTCGCCCCAAACAAGTGTAATTAAATTAAGACTGTGTGGTTTTGCTAAGCAAATTAGTTTTTCTCGGGAACTCTTTAACAACTCGTAATTTCAATTGGATATAGTAAAAATGCATACATGCAAGGTGTGACAAAATAAAGATCGCGGGCATATTGGAGGAATGGATTATGGGAAGGGGCGTCACTATGGCTAAATGGATTTGTTGTTATTGTTTGGGTGATTAACGCTATTGATTGCGCTCAAAACCCCATTTGCGTGATACATCCTTCTTGTAATGTGCTTTGGCATCTGTGAAGGAGCAGCGGGGTTCGCCGTTCGGGCGCTCGCTCTCCAAACGCAGCTGCCGTTTGTTGCTCGAGCGCAAACCCGTCCCGTTGGTCCGCAACCTGACCGAAGGCTGGTGGAGTCCACTAGCTGTAAACAGGCCCGTGAGGAGCACGAGGAGGGAACGCTCACCCTTTCGGTGTGTACAGGGGTCACTCAGAGTGCTCTGCATGCACTGTGGCCTCCTACCAATGAGCTTTGGGGCAGCTGTCTGGTGGTGGCTAACATTGCTAGCATTAGCGCTGCCCCTTAGTGGAGTTTGTGAAAATTAAAGTACGGGAGGGAAGTGCTAATCCACCAAAGCCCTGACCCCACCCTACTGTCAGTCACGTACAAGATGCATAACATTCATGCTTCAGCATGTGTTGTTCACCACCCTGCCTACACCTTCCCAACTGGGACCACTCAACGACTTCGTTTGCAGCGGATCCCTCCAGTTCACTCGATGCCGCTCTGGAAATACCTCCTGTACAACATATGCAGGATCTGCCAGTATCTCAAAACACCCTCTAGACTGCTTCTGTCCCGGTCAGTGTAATATCCCAGCTGGACTGCTGCAGCTCCTCTGGCATCTGCCATCAAGGCCCTACAGCTCATCCAGAATGCTGCGGTATGAATTGTGTTCGACCTTCCAAACTGCTCCCACGGACCTCCCCTCCTCGTCTCTCTGCACCGGTCTCCTGCGGCTCCAGGAATCAAGCTCAAAGCTCCGGTGACGGCCTGCAAGACGGTCGAAGCACCCGCACCCAGATACCTACAGGAGCTGAGAACTCAGTGAGGGACGCGGACATGTTTCGCTGTCAATTACTGCAATCTGCAGCACTGAACATGGTTCTTACACTCTATTCCACCAGACCCGACCTCCAGAGACCCTTCAGAGGGGGTCTTGCCGACCTGAAAGCTTCTCCAGGTACAGCTGGGCTGTGTTGCTTAAGCCGACGGAACGCATTAACGCACTTGAATTATTCAGGGCGCGGCACAACAAAGGAAGTGGTCTGCAGGATCTCTGCACATGGAATGTCTGTTAAATCGTGAAGGATGAGAATTTATGCCACGGTGTCCCACTGTTTAATTTCCCCCGCAGTACCTGTGGAGCTGCACCGCTAACAATGAGCCGGCTCTTTGAACAATTATTGTGCTGTGAAGAGCACGGAGGAATTTCATATTACTTTTTCTTCCTCCCCGCACTGTTTCGAAGCGTATTTCTGTGCCGTCGCAGGGATGGAAAGCGCTGTAATAAAGTTGGTGAGTGGAGAGATGTTCACAGGGAGAATTCCTCTGAGCACTGGAGATCAGTGGCAGGGAAAATGAAGAGAGAAAGTTGAATCGAGGACAAGGCTGGACGGACGGGGATGATTCGGACAATTACCCACGATCACCGAGTCCATCGTTTGTGTCCGTCATTGTCCTACGCAGTCAAACATCTCCGTTCGTGTCGGAGAGGGAGACTCATTATTATCAATATTTATTAGAATATGTTACTCTTTACTCTAATTTATTCAACAAGGTAATTTTCATAGTATCATTTCAGGGTAGGTGCCTTGATCAAGGGAACTACAGTAGAAGGTGGGATTCAATCTTTTCTTTTTCCTGCAAGGCAACAGGTCTGGCTACTATTATTACTGTTTTTGTTGTTCATTAATTTATTTTATGACTTTCTCCAGAGCAGCTTACAGTATTAAGGTACTTGCAATGCTTTACCGGTTAAAGTAACACTGTAATTTTTACAGCATCAGTTCAGCTTCCCTTGAACAAGGGAACTGCAGCAGGAGGTGGGATTCAAGCTCAGTCCTACAGTTGCATTTTGATGCCTCTAACAACTGAGCCACCTGCTGTGCCGTACGTGAGGAACACCGGAGATGACATGTATTCCGTGTCTCCAAGCGCCGAGAAGGCAGCCCGATGAAGCAAAGACGAAAAACAAACCATTTTTTTCTGAATATGCCGTCGCAAAATGCCATCATTTCAGCCCGGAGTTTCCACAGCGGCAGAAAATAGCTCTCCCATAACAAACATCTCCGAGTCCAGTGCTGAGGGACCTAATAATACTCTGATTAATAACGCCAATTCTCCTAATTGGATAATCAGAGTAATTATGAGAGTGCATATTGCAGCTGAAATTGCGCTGCGGAGCAGGAGCGGCCTTTCACCGTAACACGGAGCCCCCCTGTGCCAGGCACGGCTGCCCGGAGGCTCGCTGGCGCAGCGGTCCACCCACACCCACCCACACACCCGCCAGACGCGCGCGCGCGTGTGTGTCCGCTCTGCACTGGAAGCTCCTCATTATGAACAGGTGGTGAACTGGCGCCATGAATAATGCGCATCCTCGCTGAATTTAATTACAGCGGCAGAGGTGGGGCGCTGTTTGGAGCTCTGCGTGACCCCGTGACCCCCTTGCATGAGGTCACGCTCGTATCATCGCTGGGAAGATGCACCGAATTCTTATTGCGCCTCTTCCTGCTTCTATCTGACAGACACCAGTGATACAGCATTGCATGTCCAAAAAGTGAAGTTCCTCCGTATAAATTATTACACTTGCATTGTTTTAATCATCTATGCCGAGTGTATGGGAGAAAAAAAGAATTATTATGCACGTCAAGGTAACGTACAGTTAATTACACTTCCTGTGTATAATGTATATTTCATGTTTCTTAATAAAACATATGATATTAATAATGTGAATACCAACGAGCTCACAGCTCTCTTGTGTGAACGTGTCATTAGGCCGCTGGGTTTTACTGGTTCAAAATGGGAACAAAGACGATACTTTTGAGCGTGCTAATAAGGGGAGGGGTGTGCTTGTCATAACCCCTCTCTCTGAGGCCTCAACCCGTCTCCGCACACTGCCGGACCTCTCCCATTGACCATGTTTAGTGTCTACCAAATGATATTCCCTCTTTCCTTCAGCGCTGCTGAGTCCCTCAAAACGCATCCATTTCGGATTCATTTCCCTCCTGAGCTTCTGGAAGCTTCGTAAGTTATTCCCTCACCACCTGCCACTTTTCATCTACCTATTTTCCTATTCATATGACACTTCAATGGGTAGCTATGACAACGAAGGTATCAAACAAACAAACTGTGCTTCAGTAATCATGTGTATATATCAAAAGCTCTTTGTTGTTGACGCACTTCTGTTTACTCTGAGCTGTATGTCGTTTTGGAGAAAAGCATCTTCCGAATGCATACATGTTTATGCAAATTATGTAACGATACACTGGAAGCTTCTAGAATCCATCCTTAGACTTGCTCCTGCTGC
This sequence comes from Scleropages formosus, assembly GCF_900964775.1. Taxonomy (NCBI): domain Eukaryota; kingdom Metazoa; phylum Chordata; class Actinopteri; order Osteoglossiformes; family Osteoglossidae; genus Scleropages; species Scleropages formosus. The sequence goes on from NC_041812.1 coordinate 11,814,250, forward strand.
GGCTGCAGGAGGAAGGAAACACCTTTCAGCAGTCGTGCCTCGCACGTCTTCGGAGCCGCAGTTTTCCGACGGGCCGAAAGGTGCGCGGACCCCGAGTGCTCGCCATACTCGCTAAGGCCGCCTTCCGCAAGCACCCTTCACGATGATCCCCATCCCAGGAGCACCTTTCTTGTCTGCTGCTGAATAATCTCGCCGTGTACGCGGGCCCGTAACCTTGACGACAGCGTGAGGCGATCTCCCGGTCCAAGCGAGTAATTAAACAGGAAATAGAGAATGGCAAGGAAGATGTGCGATGCGATGGAAATCCACAGCGTATAAAAAGGAAAAAATGTGTTTGATATGGGAGATGCCTCTGCTTTGGAGTCTCACCGATTTCACCCCTTTCCTTCTCCTCCTGTCACCTCCCTCCCTCTGTCTTCTCCCCGTCTTTATTCCCCTCTGTCCTTCTCGGGCTCCTTTGTTGCTGCCGTTACACTGGGTGCCACTGCTGATTTTTCACTTCGGTGGCAATAAAGTAAACCTGGTTTCGAAGGGGCGACTGGAATTATATTGAGCTTAACGTCCTTTGCCAGGTCAAGTCACCGTGAGTCCAGGGTGTGAATTCTTTCTCTTATAAAGCACTCCGACTGCATGGCTGCCTGAGCTCTCAAGGTCTTTCAGTGTGCCAGACTGTGCTGCCTTCGATATGCGATGCCCTTGCTTGTAGACTTACTAGACCCATCGCCCCGATGGACGTGTCTTTCTCTTGCCTCCCGGTCTGAGTTTTCTTTTCAGCATGTGTGCTCAAGTGTCACATAAATGTTTCATAGCAGAGCCACTACCTCACGAGTGGCCCGTTGGCTCCCTGGGACAGCGCTGGAGGAACAGTGATGGTGTTACTGCAGTTTCTCAATTTTGGCCCCGATATGGCTGACTGAACTCCCTGTGACCCTCAGAGCTGCTGAATCTCTACCAACATTCAAGAAGGGTCTCAAACACATCTCTTTCAGCTACTGACAGCGACATAAATGAGTCCATAACCACCTGTTATGATTATCTATGCATTTGCTGTTTGAATGTCACTTCTACAGGCGGCTACTTGAGGGATGTGAATCAGCAACATGGTGTTATCAGACAGGCAAAAGCTGTGTGTAGATAATTCTGCATCTGTCTAAAGCTTGATCTGTTGTTAATGCACTTTTGTTTACTCCGCATTGCACATCATTTCAGAAAAAATCATCTGATACATATGCCAATACGGAGTAATGTGTGATTTTACCGGTCCTGATGGTCTTGTTGGTGCTTCTGATGTTCTAGCCGGTGGTGTCGGTGTTGACGGTGCAAGTAAGGGTTTTCATTGCATTGTTCTATGTATATTTCTGTGTTTAGTCCTTCGCGAAATAACTCTATCCCTGATACACAATAACGGATGGAGGGATCAGTCTGATTGCAGCTGCCTTCCTGCAGTTTACAATAATGGGGTTGAAATCCATGCAGAAGTTGGACATTTCCATCTGTCTCCTGACCGTCTTACAAATTGGCCGTTTGGGGAGAGAAATCAGTCACTGCTCATTTTATCAATAATTGCTGCGCTACAACTGGATAAGAAGGCCTAATTCCCTTTAATATTACAGTCCCAGTGGGTGTGCAAGATGATTCGAGGCAGTCATCTCTCTTTCAAGTAAACAGCAATTAGGTTGGGGCATGCGGAACCCCTCCCCCCAAAGCTGGGCATGGCAACTCATGGTCGATATACTGAGTTCAGCAAGCGGAGAAGAGCCAGCGTCAGGTCAATAGCCCTCGCTAGCATCTCTGCAGGAAGAGCTTCGTTTGTCCTAAAGCACATCCTCTTCTCTCGGGTGCCAAACGCAACATCCATCACCCTTCCGAGCCTCTTCTCCAGTATTTGTTCTACTTGCGGCAGAAGTTCACTCCTCTTCCTTTGCAGAATCTCTGCGGTTTCAGTTGAAACGCAGCCCAATTTTTTTAGCTCATCCACTTCATAGTTGTGCTGGTAGTCTTTCGATGATCTTTCGGGATGCCATGCATAAATGAGCACCGAGTGTTTCAAGGGCTGCTATGCGATTTCATCACCGGCTATTCTTATTTATTTATAATTTTTGATATAGGAAAGGCATTCGGATGTTGAGAGAGACGCCCAACCCCTAAATGTGGGACGTGGCGATGCAAGGCCGCACGCATATCTTGATTGGGATGTTTGAGGCGCCCTCGGCCACGCGCCTCCTCCTGGCCCAGGTTTCATCATTTACTTCTCCCAGCTCCCGATTCCTCCTTTGTATGGTGACATCGAGCAATTGCTGCGCGCTAATCGAGTGCAGCACGACTCTTTGCCGGCACCGTGGTTTTCCCCTGCATTTCAATGACCGCGTAATTAACTTAATCAAGAGGCCGCTTCCGCCTGCCCTCACCACCAATGAATATTCAATTGAATTTCCCCCGCCGTGAAATCGTCATTATGCGGCATTATCGATTTCTGATAAATACGAGAGCAGCGAGGAGGATTAGCCCAGCCGTGACCGAGCGGCGGGGTCCGAGCGGTGGGCGATCACATGTGGCCGAGGTTTAAAGCGCCACCCTTGCAGTAGATCAGAACTGATCATTTCATACCTGAACTGTCTGTGGTTTGTGTTTCCTACCGTTTATTCAACATGCGGTTATGTATTATTTTATTTCAAGTTGCCCCAAAAAACAGTTTTTGGAACAAGTGTCTATTTCTGCTAGATAATAAATAAAGATCTGACCTATTTTGGCTTATTGTTATCAACCATTATTCAACAGACGCTTTCGTCCAATGTGACTTATTTGAACCTGGGTCCATTGACCGTAAGGTGTGCCTTTAACCACCACAGTATATTTTGTCCCAGCCGCAGTTATAACCTTGATAATGGTCCTTACCTTGAATTTCTACAGTAAAAACTGGCTACATAAACGAGTAAATCAGTGTAGTTTACAGCTGTGCGTTGCTTTGGAGAAAAGTATCAGATAAATAAGTGATAATAAAAGAACGCAAATGAGACTTGAACCTATCTACCTAATCTAACCACTATGTGTCTATTGTTTATTTGGTTTCACACTGGAGTTTTTCTAAACATAACATACATTTTTTTTTTTGTATTTGGTTCCGCTTTTGTTTCTGAAAGAGGAAGCTTTTGGACGTAGCTGCTCTTCCATAAACAAAGATTTACAAATAGAGTGAATTAAAAGCAATTCCAGCTGACTCCTTGGAGGTTGTCAAGCTGCCAAGCTTCCAGGAAAATGCCCTTTATCTAAGTGGAACAGGCTTTTAAACTTTGCACTTCTTTAAGGAACATGAGCAGCGCCATTAAACTGGTGCATGAACCAATTCTGAATTTATATCATACACAGTAGCAAAATGCCAAGTTGGACTTAAAATTAAATAACTAAAATAAAGCTGTGACTGACTGGGTTGTTAGCAGAACGCTACCATCCTGCACCCAAATTCGGTTCCCTGTTCTTCCCCACGGTGAAAGTTGAAGGCCAGCAGGGCTCCTGCATGACTGGACGTTCTCTACAGAATATTCTGGAACTGTGTATGAAATGAGACCCATCTGGACTATTTCTCTCCTGATCTCCTGACAGCAACATAAATGAGCCCAGCACCATCTGCTATGATTTTTTTTTTTTTATGTATTTGCTGTTTGAATGTCACTTCTATAGGCAGCTACTTGAGGGATGTGAACCAGCAACACGGTGGTATCAGACACACAAGCTGTGTGCCAATAATCCTGTGTTTGTATCCTAGGTTTTTCATCTGCGGTTGATGCACTTTGGAGAAAAAGGTCTGCTAAATGAACAATGACAAGACTAAAGATCTAAGAAATGAAGCTCCTTTACCTTGTGGGTTTTAACCCATTTTCAGGGTGTCTTCACACCTGCCTTAGAGATGTGAGCGATAATGCTGCAGACAAGCAGCACTTCTCCAGATCGCCGCGGGACTTGTCATCTTCAAAATTAACAAGATAAACATCTGGATTCACATGTTCTGTAATGAAAACCAGTACAGGAAAACAACCCATTTGGCGATACTTCTGCTAACACATCCCCCCCGCCACACACACACACACACACACACACACACACACACACACACACACAAACTCCTCCCTCTCCAATGCTCTACCCATTTCTAGTTGTGGAACCAGGATTAATTGTGATTGTATCTGATGGCTCCAAACTGTACTCGTCTGACGATCAAATGTCATCGTGCCAGAGAACACCTACGGATAGGAAGTGCACTTTGATGGAAAAAACATGATTAACTCCACTGAGAATTAATCACATCTGCATGAATTTCAAACGCTTCCCATGTATACTGTTCCCATTAGATCAGCGTGCTATATTCTGGAGAAATAACATAAAACATCACATGGAAAATTTCAGAACATCCCTCTTATTATTTCAGCTCTTTTTTATATAACACATGCACCTTTTTAATGTTTAGTAATAGAAGTTAAGTCTCCACCATCCAGCATTTACATTATTGGCCATTGTGTGTGATGGAAGTTTTTCAAATTTCAAATTTTCCATTTATCATAATCATATAGCTGTTGGGCCACAGGTTCGAATCCCTGCTGACGCTGTAGAACCCTTGATCAAGGTCCTATACTTACCCTGAACCGACACAGTGACGATACCCTCGTGTAAAAATGCGTAAAATGTTGTAACTATCTCTTATCGTCAGTGACCTTTGGAGGATGCGGTTGCTCCAAGTCTATGGACTTTGAGGTTGTTGGTTCAAACCCACTTCCTGTTACAAAACCCTTGGCCAACATACTCAGCCTGAACTGTTCCAGTACAAAGTGGCATCTTGTACAAATGAGTAAATATTTGTAAGTAACAACATAATAAGTAAAAGTATCAACTGAATCAATAAAGGTGGTAAAGATAACAACTGTCCTGTACAGTCAACGCACAGCACTTGTTCTTGGAAACGACACACAAACACACAGCAGTCCAAAGCCTGTCCCCGTTGAGCGCTCGACAAATGTGACCGCATCTTCAGCAGCGCCTGCCTTGCTGACCTTAAGTGACCGTTGTTTGTATTGTGCTGCCCTCTAGAGAAGGCAATCAGCAGACGACGCGAACTGTGACACCCCAGCGAAGACCCCCCCCCCGTCCCCGCCTTCGACCCGGTTGCCCCCTCGAACCTCCGGCTCGAAGTCCCAAAACTACTGCCTTTGTAGATGTTCCACACGGCTGCGTTGAAAAGGAAGCGCCCTGCCGTGACCCTCGAGGCTCCACAACGCGCGTATATGATTTTTTACGTGACGTATGTTCGGCCTCACATTAAACACGTTCAGCTCTAGTCTGTATCGAGGAAATGCGATCTTAAGGCAAGCTTCAGCATTTATCATTCATTTCACAATTAATGTAATAATTTAGAAATTTAAATTAGCAATTAATTTAATTAGGACAACCTGCTGTAAAAGTTGCGGGAACATTAGTTTCGTGGCTCCATCTTTAATATTCATTGTGAAATAATTACATTTACATTGACATTTGTTCATTTCGGAGACGCTTTTCTCCAGAGCGACGTACATCTCAGAGAAAATTCAGACAGACTTAGTTGCACATGTGATTCTTAAGTAAAACTAAGTTATTTCTTTCCACTTTATGCACCAATGTTCATCGCTCGAGTAGGTGTGCAAAACTCAGGATAAATCCTGATCACCTTCCTATATTTTTTTTTTTTTTTTCAAAAAGGTACCCAGACATTTACATACAACACAGGAGTAGCAGCTGTGTAAAGGCTTCTCTGGGCAGTTCATACTTTTTACTCCCAAACAGTGTAATTCTTTTAGATAATGGCCTTGATCGTATTTTTAAAGATATTGTGGAAAGAAGTAAAAAACAGTGCTTTCTTCCAGTGCTTTCATTAATGCTTTGCACTCAACCAGTTCAATTGTCCATAAATGTCTGCTTTTAATGCTGAACTTCTGATTGGGCCATCAGGTGCTATCACTTTCCACTCCATAGTAAAAATTACCATGTTGTATAAATGGGTGAATCAGTGTAAGATGCTTAACATTGTCAGTTATTTTGGAGAAAAGCATCAGCAAAATCCTCTTTGTTTTGGTAAATTTTAATTTTAAACGGTTAATTTTATTTTATATCTCTGACCAAATTTCACATGTGCTTTAAAAAACAATTTCAGTGTCAAGTGCAGTACTAAAATAAATATTTGAAAAACTAAATATTTAACTTAGTCTTGAATTACAAACTAATTATGCAGATGTAGGATATATATTTGATGCTGAACTTAAACCTTGGTTAGTGAATAAATATTTAAGAAAAATAAATTTTTCACAAATTTTAAATATCAGCCAATTAAATATTTAACTTAAAACTTAGTGTGGACTTGACACACAGAGAGATTTATAAACGTGAGAAGAGATATGCTAATGAAGAGCAGCCCATTACTCCGGATGAAAAAGCGGTCACAGATAGAAAATCAAAAAGGAAAAAAAACAATTTGAGAAACAGGTGCGGTTTTAGCTCTCATGTCAAAAAAATATCTTAACTTGAATAAATCAAAAATGTTTGTATTCTTAAAAAAACTTGCAGTTGGAATATTCGTTACGTGAGGAGCCAGCGTATGTTGTCAGTGCAGATGAGCTTCATTAGACGTCATAGTTTGGGGTGTTACTCTGACGTCGAGGAGCCCTGTCCGTTAGACAGGCCCAGGAAAGTGAGTATTTGAGCTGAATTTGTGAGATATTATTTCCCTTATTTCCCTCATTCTGTTGGATTCAGAGCTGAGAAGTGGGACATGTTCCAAAACAGCGATGGTTTGAATAGCCCCTTCCCTTTATGCCATGACTGCAGTCACCATTATCAGTGTCCCCAGGGGGTAAGTGGGATTATGGATAAGACCCAGATGAACCAGAATGTATCCTGGCTGTATGATTCTGTCCCCAGAGGGGGACCTGCCATTGAACCTCGAGCAAACTCTCAGCCTGAGCTGCTTCAATATCAATGTGCAAGAAGCTCTGAGCCTTTTTTGGATGAAAGCGTATCACTTGTGTGTTCCCTCTTCTTTATCGAGCTCCGCTGGCTGGGTGATATTGCTGCCAGACATGCCCTGTTGGGTGGCTGCTCCCAGCCCTCTGGAGCACCATCTGTCCTGTGCGACACGCAGGTGCTGACTGTGAGCAGCAGACCCTTGTCCCCGGGACCCCGAGGCTTCCATTTCTGACACAGAAAGGGATCTTTCCTTCGCACAGTTGCTTGTTAGAGCGGTGTCCAGCAGGAGGTGCCCATCCAGCAGGAGGCTGGATGCATCCAGAGATGAAGCGTGACCACTCGTGTTTTTTATTCATTATTTAAATTTATTAATAATTAATATCTGTATCTTCTCCAAAGCGACAGCTCAGAGTAAATAAAGTGCATCTTCAGGAGACAAACAGTTTTTAGGATTATCAACACACAGCTTGTGTGGCTGATACCAACATGTTGCTGGTTCACATCCTTCAAGTAGGTGCCTATAGAAGTGACATTCAAAAAGCAAATACATAGAAAATCATAGCAGATGGTGTTGGACTCATTTATGAAGCTGTAAAGAGATCAGGGGAGAAGCGGCTCTGAAAGAGATGAGTTTGATACCCTTCTGGAATACGGGGAGGGATTTAGCAGCTCTGAGGGACAGAGGGAGCTCATTCTACCACATTTGGGCTAAAATTTTGGGTTTTAGATTTTGGACCCCTTGTAAGTGGGGTCCAAAGCAGCCAAGAGGTGGAGAACAGTGCTCTTGCTGGGTTGTAGGGAGTGATCAGGTCCTTTGACTCTTTTGTAGGCTGTAACCAGAGTGTTGAACTTGGTTTGGGCAGCAACCAGAAGCCAATGGAGGGAGAGCTAGAGGGAAGATTATTATGATGTTGTTCATAACGGAGATTTTTCAGAGGGTTGGGATGGTCAGAACAATGCCCTTGGTCTTCACATGTCGAATGCAAAAGGTCCTGGGTCTGGTTGCTCTATGTTGGGTCCTTCGGTCACGTCCCGGGATGACTCCTGAGGGACCCGAACACGCCTGCAGGCTACTTGTGGGAAAAGACTCCCACACCGCATGTGTGGTTGGACAGCAAGCTGTGGAAAGCACAGTAGAAAGCTTTTAATTTTAATTTGGTCTGCAAAGGACCTTGTCATAGTTGAAATAGTTGTGCAGTGTGCGGACACATCCATCATACCCCTGTGAAACATACATTCACACTGCCCACTGCACCCTTTCGCTGTTCCCTCAAGGATACTGGAGCCACGTGACACCTCTGCAATGGGAAATATTGCTAAAAGACAGATAGACAGCATGCCGGTACTTTTCTCTGCACTGTTTTATTCATCTTAGTTGAAATATTCATTTTCATGGCCAGACTGATAATTCAGTTTTTTAATCTCTACGCTTTTTTGCTGCAGTAACTGCACTTATCTGTGTATCGTGTCAAATTTGCTGTAGAACACAACAAAGGTGCAGAAGAGAGGGTGGAATTAATTTTTTTTTTAATGCGTGAGGAACAATGTAGTGCAAAGTTCCGGTAAAAACCTCTCACTCCGACTCGGCTGTTTACTCTTGTTTAGTTGTATGATCCTTCAATATTCATATGACTTTTATTCAGCCATGTGACCTTCACTGAGGGCTTTGACCCTGAATCAGCTCTTTTCCTATAATTCAACCACCCAAGCTTTAGTATTACTTTTGTTCAACTGTGATAGATAGATAGATAGATAGATAGATAGATAGATAGATAGATAGGAGTATTTTGACTCCCTCCCAAGTGGAGCCAAACTGTTTCACATAAATGTCAATTTTTTATATGTTGTATTTTTTCAGGGTTGGACCACGGTCCTGCTGTCCGGTGGGTCTGGGGTTCGAGTCCCGCTTGGGGTGCCTTGCGACGGACTGGCGTCCCGTCCTGGGTATATCCCCTCCCCCTCTGGCCTTACGCCCTGTGTTGCCGGTTAGGCTCCGGTTCCCCGTGACCCCGTATAGGACAAGCGGTTCTGAAAATGTGTGTGTGTGTGTGTGTATTTTTTCATTTTGTTTACTATATGTTGTACCTTCTCACTTTTCATTTGATTTTTTTTTTTTTCACCAAACATCATGAATAGAAATGGCAGCGTGTGAAGGAACGTTGTCATGGTGCCGAAACTGTGAACCATTTTCGTACTTCTCGCTGCGAAAAAAAAAAACATCTCTGTGATACCACACCCTCTGCATTGACCTGACCTCAACAGACGTGATATTTCTGTTCCCAAAAATCAAAAATAAAGGTGACAAGAAGGAGATCATTGACATTGCAAACATCCATCATATGAAGGGGGGATTCAGGCATATGACAGCTGAGGACTTCTAGCATCAATACTGGGACATCTGAGGGAGATAAATTTGAAGGGGATACCACTTCAACATGATGTATGTATACTGTCATTTCAAATAAATGACAAATCTTAAAACTTTCAATCATAAATTATATTTGTGTGTTTTGAAGCAAGCAAAAGCAAGTGTGACCAACTGGTAAGTTAAAACAATGAGCAGTATGACTACAGACACACAGACGGTGCTTCCGACGGCCAGTAGAAGTCTAGTGGACACAGGAGAAGAACGAGATGACACATTATTATCATTTTATTCACTATTTAAATTTCCTGTCGCAGGTCTCTGCATGTATGTTCTTCAGGGTGAAGGCATGGAGTATCAGGTGGTGCAGCGGTTAGACCTACTGTGTTTTACTCTCAGGACCTGCATTCAAAGCTCACCTTTATCAAGGTATTACCCAGAAGTAATACAGTAAAAGTTACCCTCCTCTATTTATGGGTAAATCAGTGAAAGCAGCTTTGTGTTCAAATCTAATATTATAGGTCACCTTGGAGAAAAGTGTCAGATACCCCAACCAGACCGCTTCGCTCTTCTACTTCTGCCCACTTGGTGGTCCAGCACACGAAAGGTAAAGCGCAGAGATTCTTGGTTCTGGCTCCGTTGTGGTGGAATGACCTCCCCCTCTCACTGAGAACTGCTGAAACTCTGTCCACATACAAAAAGGGTCTGAAAACTCACCTCTTCCACACTCACTTCGCCCAAGATCTCTCAAGCTCATGTATGGCGTAAATGTTCATGCACCGTGACTTTATGATAAGCCTTTACACAGCCGCTACTCCTGTATTGCACATATCTCAAAAAAGAAAAATTTTCGGAAGGTGATCGGGAATCGTCCGAGTTTTATGCAGCTACTTGTGTCATGAACATTGGTGCATAAAGTGGAAAGAAACTAACTGTACTTAAAAATCACACATCTGCAACTATGTCTTTCTTTCTCCTAAAATAATGCACAAATTGTATTTTCTCTGAGATGTACGTCACTTTGGAGAAAAGCATCCGCTAAATGAAAAAATGCAAATATGAATGTAAATAAATAAGCAAGCACGTTTTCTAGGGCTGCTGCTGCTGCTGTTGTACGTAGAGCAGAGTCACTCCTGCATGGTACACATAAATGGTCACCGTTGGCACCAGGAGCTGATAGCCATTCCCCCACCCCCCCCGCAGCTTATCCTTGCATGAATAGGCACTGCTGTGGACACCCTGACAGGTGGACAATGGCTCCGTGTTCGCACGTGTGTGAAACAAGGGCGTGGCGACCCATCCTTTGTCAGCGAATCCCCTTGCTACCGAGGGGGACGCCGACACGCACCCCTCGCTGTCGCCACGCTGGGTGCCGCCAGGGACAGCACAGCCTTTGAGATAAAGCCCGGAGCAGCCGCTCAGCAAGCGTACACGAGTGTCTGCGGGAGCAGGATGTTTCCGACTCCACGGGCTGCTTTACCGTTACACGGCGCTTTAGTATTGCAATCCACCGGCCCCTTCTGCTTCCCTTATGGCACATAGATTTAAGTGCAGATCAGCACTGCACTTATAAGTATTAACGCGGCAAATATGATCAGCAATATTCACAATTTGCTAGCAAATCCTCTTAATACCTGCACTGTCTGTTTATTAAAAAACAGCAAAAAAAAAAGACCATTTTAAACCAGCAAAGGCAAGAGTATTTTATTTTAGCATGAACTAGGTATATTATACACACACACACAGTTTCAGAGCCGCTTGTCCCATACGGGGTCACGGGGGAACCGGAGCCTACCCGGCAACACAGGGCGTAAGGCTGGAGAGAGGTAGGGGACACACCCAGGACGGGATGCCAGTCCGTTGCAAGGCACCCCAAGCGGGACTCGAACCCCAGACCCACCGGACAGCAGGACTGCGGTCCAACCCACTGCGCCACCGCACCCCCTTAGGTATATTATAGTTATTCTCTATTTTTACTGGATATATATATATATTTCTATTAGAGGGAACATACTGTACCTGTACAATGAACTTTCTGGCGAAAGGAGAGTCATGCAGGGCAAAGACTGTGGCCAACATCGAAACCATCTGCGGTGGGTGTCCGCAAATAAATCACATCAAGCAAAGGGCGCGGCCAATAAATCCCGCACCGCAGCCATGAATCCTGTTCGCCGAAATCGTGCGTGCGGCCTGCTTGCTACCCTGGGCAAGGCCAAGCACGGCCCGCTGTGGCGGCAGTAGCCGTTTGATGAACTGCCCCGTCCTGTCTGCTGCCCATGAAATATATGCACTCAATGCAATAAGATCAATGGGTAGATTAGGGCAAAAGCAGACTTGTAATATAAACCCAGAGGTGCCATAACTCAGCGGGAGAAGGAGGTCAGGTTCCCAGAGTAATTAAGATCAGCTATGGGGAGGGTAGTCACTTTGCATCATAGACATCTGTGGAATCTTGGCCCGGAACACTCCTGTTGGGTTCAAGCCCCATGCTGGACATCAAACTGAAAAGAGAAGCTAGATCGGACAGGAGAAGCGAGATCAGGACCAACACGGGAGCATGCAAGTGGACTTTCCCGATTCCTCACCGGCTCTCCTCCCCGGTCACAACCTATCATTCCTGCTTCATGTGCCTAACAGTATCTTGGACACTTTCCATGCTGTGTTTTTTTATATTGAACAGTGGCTTTTCACATTATGTGTGGTTGCGTTGAACATTTTTGAAGATACGCTTTCCGCTCTGACAATCGGCCAATTAAACAATTATTCAGTCGACAACCCGGTCTTTAAAGGAAGAGCCTGGGATGGTCATTTTTCTTTGCCCTACCCTACCTGGGGAGTGCTGCCTTGTGGTCAGTGGTCTGGTGTTTTTGCCTCCTGTGTACCTGTGCCTTGTCTTCAGCGTCAATGCCTCCTTGTTTATTCTATCTCAGGTCTTCCCAGAACCTGCACCAATCACCTTTGCACTTGCAAATAAACTCTGCACTTGTGTCCACCAACTTCCACATCTCCATCTCATCATGACAGTACCTGAGATTTTCATAGAAGCTAACCCGTAAATAAACCGAGGGCATCTGCGTGTCTAACCCTTTATTGGTTGTTACTTACCGATGCTGGCATTAAGAACAGACAGCCGATGTCGGTGTACCGTATACCGAGTGTCTGTTGCATGCGGTACATTGTCTTTAAATTGCCTTTACTGAGTTCAGATTTTATTATTATGGACTACGATGAACATGGTGGCTGAGGCCAACGGATATGGCTCAGAGCAGAGGCTCTTCGCAAGCTGTGCCCTCATTCCAACTCCTTGTCAATAGCCCAGAGATTTAAGCAGCACACGAAGGAACCAACCCCCGTCCGAGAGATATCCGTACACTACTATAATCACATCACTGTGTGGGGAAGCGTATCGGGCTGAACATGTCCACTGCCCTCACCCCGCTGTCTCACGCAGATGATGCAGGAATTCCTCTCTAAGCCCTTCGAACCGTCAGACTCAAGCAGCACACAGTGCAGAGATGCTCTCCATCAAGCTGCTCCTGTCAATCCAGCCTGTACGTGCTCAGATCACTCCAATGACTGTGACCCTTACCTGCCACTCAAGGTGAAAGCTGTAGATTTAAAAAAAGAAAAAAAAAAAAACTTCACTCAGACTCTGCTTTCCCATCTGTACAATTGGTCCATCTTCTCACTCGCTGCTTCCAATTTCCATAATGTTGAGTTGCTTTAAATTTATGGTGTCCAACATAAAGAATGCAGTAGCAGTAGATGGGTGAGTACAGCAGTAAAGGAAAAAATACAAAGCAGGAAGGAGCACCCATCTAATTGTTTTCGGTTATTTTCATTCCAGTATCATCTGTGATGTCTTCATCCAAAGCTACTGATTCATCCATTTACACACACACACATTTTCAGAACCGCTTGACCCATACGGGGTCACAGAGCCTAACCCGGCAACACAGGGGGCAAGGCCGGAGGGGGAGGGGGACACACCCAGGACGGGACGCCAGTCCACCACAAGGCACCCCAAGCAGGATTCGAACCCCAGACCCACCGGAGAGCAGGACTGCGGTCCAACCCACTGCGCCACTGCACCCCCCTACTCATCCATTTACACAGCGGGGTAATTTTTACTGTATTAAGTGAGGGCAAATACTTTCAAGGGCACAATAGAGGGAGCATGGATTTGAACTTGATTGCGAAGCCGTAGCTCTAACAACTGGTATCCCACACCACACCCCAACGTATAACTTTAATTTGGATCAGCAAAGAACTGTTCATTAAAAGACACCTTTTTAGTGTCGCTACCCGGATGCTTGCATTGTCCCACGAGTACAGCAACAATACAAACACAAAGAACAGGTAAAACTCCATCTATTTTGCATATCTGAGCACACCCACCCTTGCTGGCGTTAGTGGATTTGCTACTCTGGGTGTGTGTCAGAGTGACGCCCAACATGGGGTGGGGTCATGCTGCTATATCACCTGTCAGTGCAGGGGTTCCTAATTACCTTCCAGAATAGTGACCCACCTGGCCTCCTCATGGGCCCTCCCTACCCAGGGAGCACCTCCATAATGCATGGAAAACTATAAAACACAAGTGTGTTTGTGTTAATTAGTCATCGCCACAGCTGGCTGTACTCAGCACTTTTTTAAGGGGGTATCGGAGTCCACATTTGAAAAGTATTCTACGTTGCATTATTAATCATGTTTTATTACCATATTAACAGCATACGAGAGGCTTAAAAGGCCTTTATGGGCATTTTATGCTTTGAAGGTCCGATTTTCCATGTTTGCAATGCAAATGTATGATGCGGTGATGTTTTAAAACCGTGAGAAGAGGGCTCCGAATGTGTGATCTTGCACATAAGGACAACAGGTGGCGTAGTTGTTTGAGGACACAGTCTTACAGAACCTGGAGGCTGCTGGTTCGAGTCTTGTGAAGGTTTCCGCTGCTGCTTTCATAGAGTGAGGCGTTCACCTAGGATCGCTACAGGAACGAATCCGGTCGCGTTAATGGACGGAACTTTAGCTCTGATAAATGGAGAGCTGCTAAAACAAGCAATAAATGTTACGAGTTATGAAATGTTTTTGCTGTACTTACATGTTTCATCAGTTCCTTGGTGTACCTGAAAACTAATATGGCCCAAGGAAACATGCAAATTAGTATGCAAATTTTTTAAATGTCTTTTTCAAGGACTCTTCTTAGCAACTGAGCACCACTTCGATTGTGATGTTGGATACAACTGGCAAAAGGACAATTACACTTAATGGATGTATCTGCCTTTTCAGCTTTATACTATTAACGTAATTAAGTTGGTTAGAAAGACATCGGAGGCTTGTGGTGTGTGTTTCCTCAAGGAAAGATCCAAATATACATTTTTTCCTTCATCTGACACTTACATTTACATTTATTCACTTAGCAGACGCTTTCGTCCAAAACGACTTACAACGGATACTATGTAGCGTTACAAGCCCACACACCTTATTCACCAAGGTGACTACATTGCAACATACACTATTTACAAGGGGTTATTCATCAACGCATCACTTTTCTCCCAAATGACTTACAGAAAATTGCTAATTTACATAGCAGAGTGATTTTTACTGTGTCAGTTCCAGGTTAGCACCTTGATCAAGGGTACCACAGCAGGACGTGGGATTCAAACACATGAGCCTACAGATGGAAGCGTTAACCACTATGCCACCTATTGTCTGATTTCACTCTTAAAACCCAGATCTAGAAATTGGCATTTAACGGGTTGGTAAGATACAAAAAAACAATGACGCCGGACTTCCTGCAGTCAACAAAAGATTAAAAGGCCTTTATCTGTGACGTGGTAAGCATGGTCTACGTGGCATCCTTCAATCGAAAATATTTCCGCTGTGATGCTCAACTGTTTTTTCCCACCGTTATATTGGGGAAAAAAAACTTGTGGGCGCCATAGCGGAATAAGCAGGTTAATCTGTCGTATAATCGCCTTGGCCGCTCGAGTGATTAATCAGCATTTGATAGAAGCAGACGGTCTGCAGACACTAATTAATTGCTCTGTGTCTGAGTTCATCTGCGGTTATGCAGGCTCCTTCGCCTTTCTGTGATATGGACCGATATGTATGCTTCTCCCTCCGTATGTGTTTTCAGATATACACATACACAGAGGGAGAATTATATATATATATATATATATATATATCACACACACACACACACACTGTCTGAAACTGCTTGTCCCAAGTGGGGTCACGGTGAACCGGAGAATAACCCAGCAACACAAGGCATAAAACCCGAAGGGGAGGGGACGCACCCGGGACGGGACACCGGTCCATTGCAAAGCACCCCAAGCAGGGCTCGAACCCCAGACCCACCAAAGAGCGGGACCTGGCCAAACCCGCTGCGCCACCGCACCCCCCTTATTAACATTTTAGCTGCCTATTTATAGGGGCTTTTTTTCTAAGAATGTATGAGCATTTGCTTTGGACCTATTGACCGCCCACACAAACAATGCTCCAAATCCATATCCTTCAGAGCAGTGACCCCAGAAAACCACCAACATGTGTGACATATGTTTTATTAATGATGCTGCAATGGGCTGGCGCACGGCAACACAACAAACAAACTGTGGGCCTGCTGGTTTCCACAGGTGAGGAAACACTGAAGGGGCTCCAACTCGTAAGATTTGTTTGTGGCGCTGGAAAAAAATCTGAATTTTGTGTGTTTTTAATTCAGAGGAGAACAAAGAGGACAAACGCCGGTGTTTTAGTGGGAAGTGTTGACAGCGCCCTCAGATCGGTGCGCTTTGATCGAAGAACGTGCCTTCTGAGGATAACCCTTGTTTTTACCGTGTTTACGTGCGCTACAGACGTCAATCCCGTGTAACCGGCCTACTCGCGCACTAATTGTTCATGTGGACCCCCTCTGAGAATAGGGACTCAACCTCAGTGGGTGGAGCTCCTTGGCTGGAGGTGAACAAAGAAACCAGAGCAGAAGATGCCTGTTCCTCTCATTCCAAAAGAACTTGCAGTTACGTCACATGAAATGTTCAAATGTCCTATATAATTTTGTCGGTTTCCAAACTGGAAGACCCCTCTGTAAACAAAACACAATAAATAGGTAACCCAAGGGATACATTTTTTTCTGCTAAAAAAATGAACATATAAGCCCTACAAATCTCAGACACCCTTTAGGATGGCGAACTTCTCAGACAATGGCACTGGCTTTTTACTCTTTTTTTTGCAGGATTTTGTCCCAGTTTTGTATCTGGATAAATTCATAATATGTTGCCGTTTCTGTTTTTTACGTAGCCGTGACCCAGTGTTGCTGCTCTTGCTGAAAAATAAATTAAAATAAAATGATTAAGTGTCCCAGACTTAATAAATAAACTGATAAATGAACATTCGGCTCCGAGGCAGAAGTGGCTGCTGTTCGAACTGCGACACAAGTCACGTGGGCTTTATTAAATTCCTCTCCGCGGTGGCGTCCGGGCCGAGGACCACGGGGTGGGGGTGAATGAACGATGTGTCTCTGTCTCTCCATCGAGTCCCGGCGAGGATGGGCCCGAAGGTGCGAGACAGGTGCCAGGCCACACGCTCCGTCCCAGAGTGCCCCAGAGGGGGGTGTGCATACTGCGTGAGAGGGTCGCTGTCTATTTCTCAGCACTAATAGAAGCTTCATTATATACGTGACACTTTTCTCCAAAGCAAATTACAGCACTAAGCTACTAATACTTATTCAACCATTTATAGAGCTGGTCAGTTTTTTCATACTGGAAAATTTCTGGGTAAGTGCTGTACCTTACTCACAGGTGGGGTTCAAAACAAGGATAAAAAAGGAAGCAGAACCAGCAGGTGGCAGAGTGGTTAACGGTGCTGCCTTGCAATAGAAGCAAATAGATCTGAATCCCCCCCTCCTGTAGTGTCCTTGATCAGGGTACTATTCCTGAATTACACAGTGTAAATTACCCTGCTGTATAAACGGGTAAATTGGTGTAATAGTTTAATAATGTACGTTGTTTTGGAAAAAAAGCAGTGAATAAATAAATATTTAAAGGTAAGAAGAAAAATGCTTTCCTGCCATTTATTCCAAAATTTCACAAGTCTGGTAGGGAACGTGGCCGATATTCCTTAACGGTTAAAGACCTCGAATTGCCTCGTGTCATTCCGGATTGCATGGCGGGGTCCGCTGGGAAATCACGCACGTCAAGGTCACGGAGGAATTCCTCCAGAGATCAATTACACCACAAATGCTCTCAAGTTGTTTACCAATAACTGGGTAGCAATCAGGATATTTAAGGACACAGATGCTGTATTGGAACCCATTCACAGAGCTTGACCTGCTGCACAGAGCTGAGCCTTCAGTCGTTGACACCACTTTCTTATTGGTCACGATAGCTTTAGTTTCACCATTGTCCCCGTCGACACGGACGAAACAAAACATGAATTTAGTTGCCTTACACGAATTATCAATTCATCTATCCATTATCAAGAACTGGTTGTCCAGTGCAGGTCGTTGAGATCCAGAGCCTTTCCTGGAAAAGGTTGCGAGGCAGGGTGCACCATGGACGAGACATCGGTCAGTTAAAGGGCAATCGCAGACCCACACGCTCATTTACGTAAACGCGCTACGGACAGTTGGGAACCACCAGTCCTTTTAAAACACTTGTCTCTTGACTGTGTGAGGAAACCTACAGAAACATGTAAACTCCACATAGACTAAGCTGGATTCAAACCCATGTCTGAACCCACAGCTCAGGAACTGTGAGGAAACCAGTACCTCCTGTACCACCTCATACGAACACACCATCCAAAACCACTTATCTCAAGCAGGGGGGGGGTCACAGTGAGCTGGAGCCTAACCCAGCAACACTGGGTGTAAGGCTGGAGAGGAAGGGGACACACCCAGGACAGGATGCCACTCCATCGCAAGGCACCCCACGCAGGACTTGAACCCCAGACCCACCGGAGAGCCGGACCAGGTCAAACCCACTGCACCACCACACCCCTGCTGTTCCACCTTTACGTATATATTACTGATCAAGCAGGGTAACATTTGTGCACAAAAAAGTGCATCAGACAGTCATATGTGATGTATGTGACTCGCTCTCTACTCTCAGTTTCGTGGTTTTCTTTTCTTGGTCACTGAAGGCCCCCTGAGACATCCCGCAGAGCTGTGTCTCTTTGGGGACCTTGGGAAATCCGCCAGAGAGCCGCCAGATCCGCCAAAGATGACGGCGGACCGAGCGAGAGGTGAGCGGCGTTCGTGCTCCCCCTCCCCCGCAACCCTGCATTAATTCCATTTCCATCCCATCCATCAGGGCTTCATTTAAATGCCCGCATCAGTGTTTTCACGTGGGAGCCGACGTGAATCCCGAAACGTCGGCGGGGCCCAAAAGACGGGAAATTAATGCATGGTTCCAGCCGACGGCACGATGGCCATTTGTACCTGGAAACGTGTTGGGAGAGCACAAAACTGTTAGCAAAAATGGTTTCAAGCAAAATATATACAAGATCAGCGAAAGAGAATGATGCCTGCTTATCCTAGAAGTTGTGGGACTTCCATCCTTTACATGAGCAGCTGTGAAGGACGCTGATCGTTGGGCGGTGGATGCGATGTCCTCATCACACATTGTTTCCTCTAAAAACAATCCCTGCAACATTAATCTGACTTTAATATGTAAGACCTCTGACTGCATCCCTATTTTTTAAACATAATCAGGAAATTTCTTTCTTCGCCGAGGCCAGTATTACTGGAAGACTCCGTATTTACCCTATTTACCATAGGAGAATTAAGAACTGACCTGTTTTGGCTGTTCTCATTGAACGGAGAGCCAGAAAGCAATTTAAAATGTATTTCTTCATTTATATTCCAACTGGGTAAAATGGCACTGATGCTTCTGTCCAAGAATGCTACTCTATGCTGTAAACAGTTGTTAACCTTTACCCGCTCGCACCGTGGTATTTTACTGAAGCAGTTCAGGTTAAGTACGAGCAGCACCCGCCTGATTAGTCACGAGCACGGATCTCCATCCTTGGAGCTGCGTTGCATCCAAGCAGCGACGGCGGAGAGGGATTGCCCTGGGACGACACCGCGAGGCACGGAAAGCGCCGGAAAGAACACGGTTCGCCGTGCTGTGGTGTTTGGGCCCGTCGGCGCTTCATTCACTGAATCCCCGACAATCCCAAACGAAACAGAGAAACATTAATGTTGGGCCAGAATGTCATCTTCTGAAAAACACACCTCAAATTATATAACCGCTTATTGCTATTTCGCAACAGTCAGGTGTACAGCAGAAAAGAACGAAGTATAGCTTGTGCTGGTTCGGGTGTTCGGCGCAGTAAACGTAGTTCACGCATATAAATACAGAAATGCCTTAGAAACACACAATACAAATACAGATATGATAATAAATACAAATTTTATGGTGATAAATAGAAATAAGACAAGGGAACGGCATCCTGGGATCTCTGGGTTATACAGTAACTTATATTCATTTAGCCATAATATAGTGTGACATCCTTAGAATATTGTGCAGGAATAGTGCTACATAGATATCTGTTATGAAGAAGTATCGGTGTAGTACGATTTGATTGCGAAGTGTCGAAAGTGAGCAAAATACCACTTTTTAGGAAAGCGCAATGGGGTGGGGGTGTCGTCAGTTACCATTCAATATTTGTGGTGTTTTTCCATCTGCTGTGCCGAAGCCTGCTGGATGGTGGGAGCAGCAAACACTCGACGGCAGGGCTGTGAGTGAAAACAGTTACCATTTTCATTGTCCCACCTAGAAAAGTGCCATTACAATTACGAAATTTCAGGATAAACACGAGCGTATTTTTTTACAGATAATAATAATAATAATAATAATAACGGAAGACATGCTTGTGCAAGGAGCCCAATGGGGAATGAATATCCTACAGTGTAAATGTTACTGTTAATTACCACACACACACACACACACACACACATTCACACACTCTCGGCATCCCATGCCACAGAGTTGGTGTTTGCGCTAATTCCTCAGCGGAGGGCAAAACCGCCCGTCGGGGCCATTAGAGCCTCGGAGGCAGCGCGGCCAGGGCCTCCGGGCAATTAGGCTGCTCTTAGATAATGGTACCTCAGCCGCATCGCTCTCCAATCTAACAGATATGCTAATGTGTCAGCAGGGAGGCCAAGCGGGGGTCTATAAATGTTTAGCCTTTTTCGGGAGCTCGGGCAGCGCCTCTGAGATACGGCTTAGTAGGGAGGGTTCTGTAGATGGGGATCGAACCCGTGCGTACCGGCTGAACAGAGCACGGTGACTGAGCCCATCCTTCGGGAGGCGCACCTCCACCTTCGGGGGAGCGTCTCGAACCCTCCTCCCCCGCTGGGCACAAGGCCGGTACCCAGGCGTCCCGAGGCCTTGTCTCTGAACAGGTTGGATTTTGATGCTGCTTGCGGCTGGCCTTGTGACTCCTGTGCTTCAGAACTCATTTTTATTTGTTCATTTATTCATTTAGCAGGCGCTTCTCTCCAAAGCTCGGAGCGTGTTTTGCCTTCACGGAGAAATGCTTTCTGGGCGAAGATGTTTTTCCTGAGCTGTCTCTTTGTATCTGCAAGCTGCTGTTTCCAAAGGACCGGTGTCACTTGACCTTTTAATTTGTTTATTTCTTACAAAATATTGTCTGTTAAAAGAACTGATGGTCTGTACAGTATATAGTGCATGTCTATTTGTTCCATTAATGAATCCGGTCATGAAAATAAGTCGTTAAAGTGCCTTCTTCGTGAAAAAATAAAATTAAAATAATTGTTGTCCTTATTTACACAGACGTGTATTCGTTCATCCATCCAGTTTCGATAACCGCTTTTCCTGCGCAGGGTCACGGTGAACCGGAGCCTATCCCGGAAGCTGAGGGGGGTACAACCCGGACAGGACGCCAGTCCATCGCAGGAAATATATGTACGTTGTATGTATTATACTGTATACGGTATGTGTGCGTGCCACCGATCCACCGAGGACCCGAGTCACGCGGCTGTGGATGGGGAGGAGTTTTCACTTGTTCCAGTTGTACCACTTGGATTTACCGCGGTGACCTGCCCAGGGCCTCCATGACTGGTATTTGTAATGAACTCATGCATGACTTTCAAATGACACTCACATGTTCCGTGTCTCTGATCAAGCACAGCAATCCAACGCTTTTAATGTCTGCAGCGTCGGTGTTTTACCACAGTTTACCGGAATTGGACTTGTGCCGAATAAGCAGATGGTGAAAGAGCGTGAGTGTGTGAAGCGTTGAGTGCGAGGCTGTGTGAAGGAGTGTTTGCGCCTCGGCGTTGCTTTAAGGCACCTCCACTAAACATACTTACAGTTACATCACATTAAAAAGTGCCTTTGGCAAGCGCTGTTTCCGGAACATTCCTCCTAATTTCAGCGGAAAATCAGAGCGCTAGTACAGGTTTCCAGTATTTCCAGGTTCCTCTTTTTTGCTGATGTGCATTTTGTTCAAAGGAGGTGCATGATGGGAATTTCAAAATTATCTGAAATGAGGCCACGTGTGGTTCAAATAAACAAATTCCAGCAACGGTTTGACACGCGCAGAGGAGACAGCAGCATCTGAAGTGTTTACAGGGAGAACAAATAAAGTGAACAGAAAGTGGTGACAAGTGTTGGCTCTAAAAGAGGGAAGTCGACCGGCCAGTCCGGGCTAACGTGATGCAAATGATGGTGTGTGATCTTCTAATGTTTTAAAGGAGTTGGGCGGAATGGGGGGAGGGGGAGGGGGAGGGGGGTGTTTCGGTTGATTTATATACACATGAGCCGTACATATTCCGCAAAAGTTACGGACCCCAGAAATACCCACACGGTTGTTGAAAAACACCTTTCGAAAGCCCCTGAAGTCCTGCCGCTCTGCTTCGGCGGGTTTCTTTCGTTTGCCACGTTCATCTGTCAGACGTGTTTTGCTAAGCATTTGTTTTGAAACAAACGGGTTCTGACTAATTTGCCGTTAGCCCGCGCTCCCCGGTGCAGGAGCCAGGAGGTTCCGGCTCCGTGATGTTTACCTGTTTACCTTTTTTTTATGATTTGTTCTTCCCCTCCAGCGCACTGCTTGTGTGACATACATGTGAGGTACCTACTACTACGACTATCAGTTTTATGTATTATTACTGACATTCAAATAGCAAATACGTACATAATCATAGCAGGTGCTGGACTAATTTATGTAGCTGTCAGGAGATCAGGAGAGAAGTGGCTCGGAAAGAGATAGATTTGAGGCCCTTCGTAAATTCTGGGAGGGATTCAGCAGCTGTGAGAGACAGAGGTAGCTCATAGCGCCACATAAAGGCTACATTTTTGATTTTGAAACTTTTGTGAGTGGGCTCTTCGAATGGTTAGAGGTTGACAAGTTCCATGCTCTTGCTGGGAATGTAGGGATAATTTATTACTGTTTTTTCATTTATCTAATGATTTTAGGTGACATATAACATGGGGTTTGTCCACTGAGATACTTACCCATGTATACAGCAGGGTAATTTTTATATACCTTGTATATATTCAGGGTAAGTACCTTGATCAAGGGTACTACGCCAGGAGTGGAGACGCAAACCTGGGTGTTTCAATTGCAAAGCAATGACTCTAATCACTGTGCCACCTGCTGCTCAGAATCAATAAACACACAAAGAAATTCTTCACTTTTAAGCATAAGTAAGAAATGACTGTCTTATCCTCGCTGCCTGGTTGAACGCCTGTACGCACTCAAAAAGAAGCGCTACAAAGTCTGGAAAATAAAAGGGATTTTCTTGTGAAGAGTCTTGATTTTAGGATCTTCTCAAATGATAATTGCAATAATCACAATTTTTAACATTGCTGTGATAGCAGAAGATGGTGGGGAATCCCAAGCACACAGCGAGTGGGATCAAAGCTCGTACGATGTTATTTCTCCGTGCTTTCTGGGTGGAGGCGCCCGTCACTGTGACACTCTGAGCTGCACCGTGAAAACGCTGTCAGTTCAGCGCATTCCGCTGATTATCGGTCACATTGGATTTCGATCGGGAGCAAATCAGAAGCGGCCGTACGCAATACGTGTGGGCACGTGTGCAACGCGGAGCCAGATAAGCGCCGTATCTTTATTGAGCACATTTGGGCGATGTGGCCTCCTTGAGAAAGGAGAGCGGTTCTTCACGCCTTTGATGTTTTCCGTTCGGTTTATTTGTGCCAGTGTGTGGGAGAACAGAAAACATCTGTCCGCGGCGCTGTCAGCTCCGAGGATCACAGTAAAAATGCTACCTTTTTGTCCGTGGCACTGTACTCCTTCACGCACGAGGGCTAGAGTCCACAAATCAGCCCTCTTTGCAATGCATCCTGGGAAGAACACCCATTTACTTTGAAATGGACCAACATGTGCGAGGTGCTGGCCAGCACAAGAGGTCTTTCGGAAACAACACGCTATTTGCGTTACTGGCCTCTCGAGTGCACATCATAATCCATACCCACATTTGAATGGACATTAATATTCCACTGCTTACAACATAATGTATATGTTGTTTTCAGATGGTTCTCAGTTTTGGCTCCAGTGTGATGGAATGAGTTCCCTCTGTCACTCAGAGCTGCTGAATCCATCCCAGCATTCAAGAAGGGTCTCTAACCCATCTTCAGAGCCGCCTCCCTCCTGAGCGCTCGAAACCTTCATAAGTTAGTCTGTTAGCACCTGTTACTTTTTATCTACCTATTTTCGTATTCATACGGCACTTTAGCGTGCAGCTATGGGAATATGTGCACTAAGACAATGACAGAATCAAAGAAACAAGCTGTGCTTCAATAATCGTGTGTTTATTGTAAGGTGTGTTGCTACATATATTTGATAAATCTATAAACATCAGTGTAAATACATAACCTGAAGTCAGATTTGGATTCTTATATTTACACCATAGGGGTGGTGGTGCAGCAGGTTTGACCAGGTCCCGTGCTCTGGTGGGTCTGGGGTTCAAGTCCCGCTGCAGCGGACTGGTGTGCCATTTCGGGTGCGTCCCTTCCCTCTCCAGCCTTGTGCCCTGTGTTGGCGGGTTAGGCACCGGTTTGCCGCGACTCCGCTTGGGACAAGCGGTTTCAGAAAATGTGTGTGTGTGCAATTACACTATTTATCTGACACCTTTGTGACTGGCAGTATACTCAATATCCAGCAAAGATTTACATTATTTTACTTATCTTTGTTACTTTTGTGCACTGAGCTACTTAGAGCGATTTACTCATATATAAAGGAGGGTAATTTTTACTTCATCGGTTCAGGCTAAGCAGAACACATCAATTCCTACAGCAGGAGCAGGACCTGAACCTGGCTCTTCTGCCCATCTGGCGTAGAACATGCAGAAAAATGTCCCGCATGGTGCACAGAATGAAGCCACAAGGATGAATGTGGTCAGTCAAATTGTTCTCTCAATTTTTTTAAATTCCTAAAGGACTCCAGTAATTTTAATACTGGAAAATATGACCAAACTAGTGCTATTTGCCAAACCAAAGTTCTGCTCACGGTCCTGTGACCTTTCCCTCCTGTTTGAGAAATGTGTTGTTTAATTGGGAAATGACTGCATAATACATAAGTTTTCATCCCAGAATGGCTGCATAATCGGTCCGATTGGGTTATTTGCCAGCGGCCAGAAGGTCAAAACACATAATTGTTGGTGGTTTCAGTAATTTTTCTCACTCAATTCTGCTGGCAGTTATGAAACATGCTTTGCGTGTTTTGACATATCAGCCTAACACCGCTGAGCAAAACGCTACAAACGCTCGACGATGTTTTATTTCCACACATCCTGTGATTCAGAAATAAACTGCTGGAGTTCATAGGGAAGAAAACGGGGGGAAAAAAAAAAAAAAAACGCCCTTGTAATACTTTCACCGAGTGTTTAATAAACATTACAAATGTACTGAAATAATGCTGGAATTGCTGTTTTATGATGATTGCTAGTTCCCTTCAGGAATTTATGTGCTCTGCATAATTGTTACAGTTGTATATTACTTACAGTTGCTGCACGCAAGCAATCCACGTGCGCATCAACACGCAAAGGGTGGTTTAGGGTTGTCAGCTGGCCTCAATCTCTGATCGGAGGAGGAGGTCAGAACATCCACACACACACACACACACACACACACACACACCGAAAGGTGAAAGAAACAGCTCGCTCGAACCTGCAGCCTTGGAACACGGTCTCAGTGCCATCCCACAGCTCATTCATTCACACACACACACTTTCTGAACTGCTTGTCCCATACGGGATCACGGGGAACCGGAGCCTAACCCGGCAACACAGGGCATAAGGCCGGAGGGGGAGGGGACACACCCAGGACAGGACACCAGTCCACCGCAAGGCACCCCAAGCGGGACTCGAACCCCAGACCCACTGGAGAGCAGGACCCGGTCCAACCCACTGCGCCACCGCGCCCCCCAGCTCATTCATATACTGTAAATATATCACTATGGGTGTCACTCGCCTTATGGGTCACAGAGTAGCGAAGGCTCCAGGTTTGAAGGTGCTGAGGCCTCTGTTCAGACATGGGTTCAAATTGGGGTAACGAAGTGTAATCGGCGAATTAGATTCCCTACTTCACAGGAGTCACAGTGCCTGCCTTACGAGGCCTGGATTTCTGTGCAAACGCTCCAGCTCCCGACTTTTTGCGGGAATATTATTACGTTTGCCAAAGAGGAAGGAACCGAAGTGCTACGAGACGTCCTTTCCGAGGGAACCTCGTTTCACTATCCCAGAGTTAGTTTCTTACGTTGTGCCATGTTACGTGGTTATGCCGCGTTTTTGTTACTTTACGTCGTCACATTGTCCTACGTTATGTTTCATCCGGTTATGTTATGCTCTTTTATATAATATTGATGTTGTTTGGCGCTAAATTTCCTGCCCCATTATCAGCATAAACTGGTGTCCTGCCAGCATCTTTGCATCATAAATGAATGTTCGCCGCTGTGTCTCCCACCGAGGGCACAAACGATATTATAATGAGGAAACGCCGCACCGCAGGGGGACGGTGTAAAACAGTCTAATTCAAGCAAAGGGATGTAGCTCGAGGTCCGTCTTCCACAGCCTGAAGACGCGTCCGCTCTTTTTCTCCACGGCGGAGCATGGTTTGCTTCTCCTGCTTCTCACCACCTCAAGGTTGTGGAAAGGATGGTTGTGGATCACGGCTGGTAGGAACCCGTATACATTCATCCACTACATTATGGGGAAATAATATTTCGGTCTTCTCACGGGGACAGAGATATCTTTCTAGCCTCTTCCTATGTCCACTGAGCCTCTTTCAGAAGCAGCAGAATGATTATCAATATTTTCTTATGCCCCCCGAAAAGCCCACATTGCACAGATAGAGTCATATAAATAGTTGATTTTAGAAGCAGCTGCAGAGAACCTACAACTCAGTCTTGACATCTGTCCTCCTCCCTGTGTGTTAAATTATATATTTGTATTCACTAATGCCCTGAAGAGTATAAATGTGTATTATGTATAGTTAACTAGATAAACAGTGCTGCGTGAAAGTATGTGAAACACACACACACACACACACACACACACACACACACACACACACAAACACAGACTGAACCGCTTGTCCCATACGGGGTCACAGGGAGCCGGAACCGAACCCAGCAACACAGGACGTAAGGCCGGAGGGGGAGGAGACACACCCAGGACGGGACGCCAGTCCATCGCAAGGCACCCCAAGCGGGACTCGAACTCCAGACCCACCAGAGAACAGGACCCAGGCCAACCCACTGTGCCACCATGCCACCATATGTGACATCTATTTTTAAAAATTAAATAAAATATTACAATAAGTTTAAAAATTTAAATCTTAAAATAAACTTGAATAAATGATGATTTACACACCTTATTCTACTTACCTACTTAGTTTAATCAATGCAACTTGGGCTTCACTTATTTTTGCACCTGCACTGGTTCCGTTTGTATCCTCTACACAAGATTTTCTCTAAATCAACATGGACACACCTGTTATGTCTGAGAAAGACTTCTGATGAAATAATTTTGTCAAAAAACTAGGGTACACAAGGGATTCATATACTTTGAAGCAGCATTGTATAGTGAAATTGACGAGAATTTCCTTTGGGATAAATGTTCTTTATTAACTATGTATGTATGTATGTAAATATGTATGAATGTATCTGTATGTCTGGAGAGCAAATATATGGTTGAATTCTCAACTGTAAAGCTTTTAATGAAACAAGCAGTCAGTGATGCATGTCACCAATAGACTCAATGGAATTATACACAAATTTCGGGCCTCACAGCATGGGAAGAGTTGGTCTGATTTGGACACACAGCGATAAGAAGAGACGTACCAGTGCTAAATTCTGCTATTATTTTTGGGTTCAACATCAGCGCTGATGCTTTGTGCTTCCGAAAGCAGGCGTGTATTTTATAACTCCAAATGCACTTTCAAGTCACGACAGCAATTTTCACATTTCCTGATTAACACTGCAGTGTCACATGCACAGAAACCGGGTACAAAAAAAACAGTCAAATAAAAAATAAGCTGAATTTACTGAGGCTGTACGTGCGACCATTTTCTGCACAAATAGTTCTGATCAAATCTGACTTCAGAAAATTCACCCGTTTTCCAGAGTATATTGGATTTAATGTGAACTTATGCGTTCTGGCAAGTTTTCCCGCAAAACAGTGCAGCTTCTATTTGTTTTATTCTGCTTGCATTTAAAGTGTGGCGTTTGCAAAAGTCAGATAGATTCTTCTTCCTCTCTTCAAGAGTTTTAGGTGACTGCATTGCAGTTCAGTCGGTGTTAAATTCAATAAAACACAGTTTTTAAATATAACTGCTGGGTTTCCGGGCTTCAGCACTAGGAGTCACATTGAATAGACAGGATACATATGGAGGAAGTACAAACAGCAGGGGGCACAGCGCTTAGAGCTGGCACCTTGCAATCTGAAATTCCGTGGGTCGAGGTCCTGCACCTGCTGTCATGCCCTTGGTCGAGGTACTTGCCCTACGGTAAAAAAAATACTGTGCTGTATAAATGGTTAATCACTGAAAGCAGCTCACTATACACACCTATGACATCTAAGTACACACACACACACACACACTGTGTGAAACCGCTTGTCCCGAGCGGGGTTGCGGCGAACCGGAGCCTAACCCGGCAACGCAAAGTGCAAGCCTGGAGGGGGCAGGACAGGACTTCAGTCCATCACAAGGCACCGCAAGCGGGTCTCGAACCTCAGACCCGCCGGAGAGCGGGACCCAGCCAAACCCGCCGTGCCACCGCGCCCCCTTTTTTACAGCTAAGTATAATACATATTTAATTGTTAATTAATTATAAAATATAATAATTATATAGAATATTTCATAGCTATTTGTATAGAATTAATATGTATAATGTTATAACTATAAAATATGATTGTAAGCATAATAGTATTTATAAATATCATAAACCTTTTCACAACATTCAGCATCCAGGCATCGGTTTAAAACCTAAGCAAGCGAAACTATTTAGTTATTTCACTTTATGTAAACTCGAATTCAAGGCACAGCAGCACAAAGTCGGAGGTGCTTATTTTTATGAAGATTGACCTCTAGCTGAATTCCCAGAGACGTTTTCAGAGGTTCTGGACAAATGACGAATGTAAGAGTCGCCGCACAATTCCCAGACAATGCATTCGCTATTACTGCCATCTCCCCCGTCGGCTCTGAGGAATCCCTTATGTTCCCCGCCTGTAATTTGTTTCTAAAAGCAAACGTGGGAATATGAGCGCTTCCTGCGAGAACACTGTGGTCACGCTGCGCTTTTGCCTTCTATGGGGCCCAAGTGACACTGAAACAGGATATTTCACCAGCAACGGCAAAAAGGGAAGAAAAACGCACAGAGTCGCCATCAGGTCTTAGGAAATACTCCAAGTAACAGCGCTTTCTGAACTGATGCCCGAAAATTAACTGCGCTAAATACGCGATGCATCAATAAATGAGAGTGTGTGCGAGCCTCTTTCTATCACCCATGTATTCCGTACTCCTTCGCTTTGATATTCAGAGATGTCGCTCATCTGTTGTCGAGGCTCTTTTGTTTCCAAAAATTAACCCAAATCCTGTATTCCCACAGTAGAATTAACCAGCGATGAATAACGGAGAAACAAACACTGCTGTCATCTTGCGTTTCATCAGTAGCATCATTTCTCAGTCCCACACTGACAGCTACGTTCTTGTCTATAACCAAAGCAGTACCATGTTCAACTGTATTATAGAACATCCTAAGCGCGGTTCTCCAGACTCCAGAAAGCCCCCTGGCAACCCGCGGTCGCTGTGCTCTGAAGGCGAACACCAGTCACGGTTCAGACCGAGGGCCTCCGGACTGATGCGGTCTTCAAGGGCCAGCGAATGTGTTTAGGGTTAAGGGCCAATCTGGTAACCGTGCTTACTTTTGCTCCATTAATGGGTTTTCAAATCAGACATCAGCTGCCACTGAGTGTTGCACGTTTGATCATTATGTATATTCGTCCATTTTTCAGACGCTTACCTCCAAAGAGACGTACAGCTCAATGGAAAGAGAAATGCATCAACAGCAGACGAAGAGCTTTAGGCACAGACGCAGGATTCTCAGCGCATAGCTCGTCTGTCTGATGGTTCACATCCCTCACTTAGCTGC
Source organism: Scleropages formosus (assembly GCF_900964775.1). Taxonomy (NCBI): domain Eukaryota; kingdom Metazoa; phylum Chordata; class Actinopteri; order Osteoglossiformes; family Osteoglossidae; genus Scleropages; species Scleropages formosus. The sequence goes on from NC_041812.1 coordinate 11,844,233, forward strand.
CTACGGAAGAGATATTCAAATAGCAAATACATAGATGATCACAGCAGATGGTGTTGGACTCATTTATGTAGCTGTCAAGAGATCAGGAGAGAAGTGGCTCTGAAGGAGATGGGTTTGAGGCCCTTTTTGAATGCTGGGATGGATTCAGCAGCTATGAGGGACAGAGGGAACTCGCTCCACATCGGGGCCAAAATTGATTCCTACAAACCCTTTGTGAGCAGGACCACCATCAGTTAAGATCGTTACCCGGTTTTCACCATCAGCGATGAAAAAGGTCTCCAACAGATGTTGTTTTATTAGCATCCGCATCATTGCCATGTTGTCACCTGTGAATTTGGGTCTGACTCCAGTTCCACCAGTACGCGCACTACTTTGTCCACCGATTCCTCAGCGCCATGACGTTGTGGGGGCAGCTGAACCCTCAAGGTCTTTTTTTTGAACTCCAACAGTATTTCCTGAGCGGATGAGCACAGCGTACCGCAACCACGCCACACCGTCTCTGTCTTATCAGATGCTTGCAGATTTAAATATAATTAAATTACATATAACTTGAAGTAGATCTAAAACCGAAAGGGAGGAAAATCCCCGAGTAAAACTAATTGCATCACACAGTACATTAATTTAGACTCAGCAGTTAACATCTCATATGTATGTTAATGAGTTGTCAGCCTGCAAATGAAGCACATTTTTATTCCAATGAGCACTTTGTTGTTTAGAAGGAAGTTGTTTGCCATTGTCAGATGTACTCATCAGCCACTGGGTCATTTGTTCCTGGGTATCTGTGCGCTGGGTGCCCTGACAATCTAAATTTAGCTGATGTGGAACAGCGCTTTCCCATTTTGATTTTTTGAAGCTTATAGAAGCTGGTAATCATGGTAACTGGTACACGGCTGATAACGGCAGGCAGCGTTAAAGTCAATATTTGAAATCGCCTCCAATCTTTCCAGGCTGTATTTTTGATTTCTCTGCTGCTGTTACACCAGCACCTACTGGGGGAGAGGTATAACTCAGCCACGAGTGTGAAGACTTTTTAAAGCAGTATTCTGGCGCAAAAACCGAAACACGGTCGGAAATATCGACAGCAATAACAGCATTCTGAGCGGGAGAAAACGGAGAAGGATCAGACCTCAACACTTTCTGATGCCAGAAATGAACTGGGAATAAATGAGCAAGGGGCAGAACCAGTTTCTGTGGCTTTGATTTCTGATGGGTCCTGAACCTTTGAGCTAATGTACAATGGAGAATAGACTATTTATTCCCTGCTCCAGCATGCGGGGGTGACTGATGGTGTAGTGGGTAGAGTTGCAACCTTGGACTCTGAAGGTTGTGGATTCAAATCCTACCTACTACTGTAGCACCCTTGTGCAAAACACTTACTCTAAACTGATTGGGGCAGGAAATTACCCAGCTCTAGAAATGAGTATATAATTGTATAACATTGTAAGATGGTTTAGAGAAAAGTGTCAGGTAAAGGTACTGTACATCCACCATTAGTAACTGCTTGTCTAGTGCAGGGTCACAGTGGTCCTGTGTAGATCCTGGAAGCACTGAGTGAGACATCATACATCCTAGATGGGAGAGTAGTTAATTGCAGAGCAACTGAGGGGCACCAATAAAACATAAATATACTGTATGCCTTTGGACTGTGGTGGGAAACCAGAGCACCTGAAAGAAACCCACACAAAGATGGGGAGAACATGCAAACTCCTGATTGACTGAGTTGGACTGGAGACCTGCGCTGCTTTATGAGTAGAAAGCATGTTGACTATTTCTTATACGACTCTCTTCTCCGAAGCGATTTACAATAGGAGGTAAAATACACCGATTTACTCACTTACACAGCAGGGTAATCTTTACTATCTATTTTTCCACCCTGCTTATTCTTACCCAATTCTGGGTAAGCAACATAATTCAACAGTACTACAGTGGGATGTTAATGCAGACATGTAAGAAGAAAAAAAAAAAACTATGAGTTAAACTATACTGAGCTGTATTACAGCGAAATTGCTGCTGGGCGTCTCCCGTCTCCCATCTCCCGTCTCCCGTCTCCCATCAGACACTGCAGGCACATAAGGGACTGCCCGTTTCCGCCAGCGAACACACACCACGCTGTTAACCTGCGATCGCCGTCCTGTCAGAGGCCGGGCCAGAGAGCCGCCGACTCCTGGAGAAGTCGGACGGAACGACGTGTTCCGCTCGGGTGGTGGCGCCGAGCCCAGACCGCACGGCCGATTAGGAGAGCCCCGCTTCCCAAAGAGCTCTGGCAAAATCAAACCCACTCGACAGCACCGAAGGCGCCGGAAAAACTTTTCCAGAACTTTATATGAGACTATAAAACTGGCACCCTAAGGCGAGAATCCTGCTGACTTTGATGAAAACTTTGGCTATTTAATTCAAGCAGGTGTCTGCCATTAAAGATGGAGTCAGTTGCGCTGGGGGGCAGATCGATGCGACAACTCACCTTTGCGCCACTCAGGACGCGCAGCGCGAGGACAGGTACCCGGGACAGCTCGTCGCAGGTCATTTATAGTTATGAACATCATCATCATCATCAATAAGCGTTTTTCATCCGACACCTTTATCCAAGACAACTTACAGCGTGACGTTTCCACACCGAGTTACCTACTCTGATTTACCCACTGATCCACCAGGGTAATATTCACTCTATCAATTCAGGGTAACTGCCTTGATCAAGGGTACGACAGCACGAGGCGGAATTCTAACCCAGGACCTTCCGTTACACGGCAGCAGCTCTAACCACCACGCCACCTGTTGACTCGTTCATATAATTAGAGATTCGGGATCTCATAACTGTGTGCGGACTTCAGGAAAACACATGTACGTGTCAAGGATTTCAGAAGTGCCGGTGAACACAAAACGACGGCGATAATTACTCTGCCCAGACGCAGCGCGTTCATCACTTTGGGGATCGGCGACATGTTCGGGCGGCATACAGCTGGCGGAACGAATTCCTCAATCTCGCTGCTATTTCCCAGAAGCCTCGGTGCCGACGAAGCGCGCGCTCGCAGGCACGACCCTTCTGGACGTGACGGGCGGGAGATGGAGGCGTGCGACCACAGCGACCCCAGCGACCCTCGCTATGACATGCCGTCTTCCTGGAGGCGCTCTTCCTGCATGGGGGCAAAGGGTCGGTCCACACGCGCATCTGAAACAACATCCAAGGTCAAGGGGACCGGGGCGGAACGGCTCACGCTCCAGGTGACGCGTTTGCTTCAAAGGAAGAATGTTTAGGGGCAGCGTGGATGACCACCCCCCCCCTCCGTAAAGCAAACGCAGAATTATTCTAAAGGATTACCCTGTTTTCTTACCCATCACTCTTTGTCAGTGATGTGTTTCCCGCTGTGGTCAAATTTCACGTTTTTGGGAATTTTACCCACAAACCCCCGGCGCGGGCAGTCTGCCCGGCGTGTCCTCTAAAATCATCAAGGGAACGGCCGCTAAGGTAACATCTGACAAAGTATTAAAATATGCCGCCAAAGATTTTCATTTGTGTTTTACTACTCGCACAGCCAGTTCGAAATCTGTTTTACTACAGACTCTACATCTCATTTTGCAATCAATAAACATGAAAATTATAACTTTTTTTTTGCCAGCCCCACGACTTGTCGAGCGCCACGGCCTTATTACAAAGCTGTAATGTGCTGATGTGTTTGCTGATATACAAACATTACACAAATTAGTTTACCACACATTTACTGCAGTACTGCAGCAAAGATAAGTTACTATGTTGCAGTAAATATGCAGCATATTATTATTGTTGTCTGAACCGCTTGTCCCGAGCGGGGTCGCGGCGAACCGGAGCCGAACCCGGCAACACAGGGCATAAGGCTGGAGGGGGAGGGGACACACCCAATACGGAACACCAGTCCGTCGCAAGGCACCCCAAGCGGGACTCGAACCCCAGACCCAGCAGAGAGCAGGACCCGGTCCAACCCACTGCACCACCAGACCCCCCTCTATTATTATTGTTGCTATTATTTATTTATTGGACACTTTATTCCAAAACTGCTTGCGCCCTTGAGTTGCTAACACTGATTTACACAGCATGGTAATTTTCACTGTATCGACTCAGGGTCCGTACCGTGCTCAAGTGTATTACGGGGAGGGGGGGGTTGCATGGCAACAGCTCTAACTACTAGGCCACCTGCTGACCCCTTTGATCAAGGGTACTACAGCAAGAGGTAGGATCTGAACCTGGGTACTCTGAGTACAAAGCAATGCCCCTAACCATTACCTCACCTAATGTCAGTACCTGTACTGTGGTAAAGACACATTATCATGTTGTGGCAAAAACGAGAGGCGGTACTACAGTAAAGATGCGTTACCACGCTGTCATAAAAATGCGCTACTGGAATGCAGTAAATCTTTGGTTCAGCACAGCGATGAAAATGCATTACCGTGGTACTGTAAATATGCTGTCTAAATGTTCTTGCAGTAAAGACGGACCACTGCGCTGAAGTCGACGCGTGATACCGTGTCGTGGAATGGTACCGTGCTAAAGATGTGCCGATATTTTGCGGCTACGGACTCCTTATTGGTCTCGAGGGCATCTCGGACTCCTAGATGCCACGTGACTGACGGACTGCGGGGGCCGCAGTAAGGTGGCGTCGGCACAGAGCCCACATCAAAGGGCGAGCCGAGGGCCCAAGCAGCACGTCCCGGAAATTGGAGTCGATGGGGAGACTGAACAAATACAAGAGTCCCCTCGGCACTGGCAACAAAAACTACTCACTACAAAGGAGGCTGCTCTACAGTCCGGGGCCATGTTTAATTTCACGTGTCACGCAAGTTTTTGCCTAAGCTCTTCTGACAAGATCCACTGAAGGGGGTTTCACCACGGTGCCACCGTGGAATGAAGGCTCAGAAAAGCATTTCATACCTGACAGAGGCCACCGTGCTCCTGGGAAATCAGGCAGAACAACGACCCAACGCCGCACGCAGTCCGCTTTTGTTCTTCTCAGTTTGCAGCATCTCACCAGTACCTGAACCGTATTAAAGCATCCATCTGAGGGTAACTACCGCACGTATTAATTTGATCACTTAATTTATATGGAATTGTATACGTGCACTTTCATAGATATAAATTAGCTGTACTGCCTTACCGTCCAGATAAATGCCTCAATCTGTATCAGTTTTACCTGTTTTTACCTGGGCGGCTTTTCTTCTCCGTCTGTATCATACAAAACTGAAAAAACTATACAGATCCCATCGTGATTTGTCTCTCTTGTTATTTTACAAAGCAGACTGCATTTATGCCATCACGATTTTTCCACTTATTATTTTACAGATGTAGCAGGCGAGGGCATGACCGCAGCGGCTCCCCGCCGGGACGGTGCGGGCCGCGCCTGGTCAGGGCTCATCGAGGGAGAAACGAGTACCAGGTGCAGTTAATCTGAAAGCATCAAGAGACTCTTTAAATCTCAACGACATGAAAGCAAGAAAAAGAGGTTTTTTGGGGGCAAAAAAAGAAGAAAAAAAAGCTGTTGAGAGCTTTTTGGAGAGTGCTGGGAGCATGGGCATCAGTGTGCAACAGAAAATTTTGAAGCTAGAGTTTATGTTGACTGTTACTATATTTTTCTGTTAATTTCTTGGTACTTTGTTCCTCAATTTCACTCAAAAAGGCTATTGATATTTCTTTCACTTGTGTATTTTTCGGGAGAGCTGTAGTTGTGTGTTGTGCTCAGAGAAAGAATTGAGGTTCCACAAATCGATCAACCTTTGTTCCCCAGCTGGTCACTCCCTACAAGCTACAGCAAAACAAAAGACAAAAGGAAAAAACTATATAACTTGCATCATGTTTACTTTAAAAAAAAAAAACACTATGGCTCCCATAATAATTTCTGTCAGTTATTTCACAAACCAAACAACGCACGCACACTATACAAATGCATCAATAAAACTGTTCCTAGCTCTTTACAAGACTTGATCAACTGCTATACCCAAGCCAGACCGCTTCGCTCGTCTACTTCTGCTCACTTGGTGGTCCCGCACAGGAAGGTAAAGCGCGGAGGTTCTCGGTTCTGGCTCCGTTGTGGTGGAATGACTTCCCCCTCTCACTCAGAACTGCTGAAACTCTGTCTACATTCAGGAAGGGTCTGAAAACTCACCTTTTCCGGACTCACTTCGCCCATCTCTCAAGCTCGTTTATGGTGTAAATGTTCAAGCAGCAGGTGGGGGGCGCGGTGGCGCAGTGGGTTGGACCGGGTCCTGCTTTCTGGTGGGTCTGGGGTTCGAGTCCTGCTCGGGGTGCCTTGCGACGGACTGGCGTCCCGTCCTGGGTGTGTCCCCTCCCCCTCTGGCCTTACGCCCTGTGTTGCCGGGTAGGCTCCGGTTCCCCGCGACCCCGTCTGGGACAAAGCGGTTCCGAAAATGTGTGTGTGTGTGTGTGTGTGTGTGTGTGTGTGTGTTCAAGCACCAGGACTTTATGATCATGCTCAGATAGGGTTTTACACAGCTGCTACTCCTGTATTGTATGTAAATGTTACCTTAAAAAAAAATGTAGGAAGGTGATGAGGAATCGTTTCTCCTGAGTTTTGTGCACCTACTGATGAATATCAGTGCGTACAGTGGAAAGAAACAAACTAGGTTTACTTAAGAATCACACATCTGCAACTATGTCTCTCTTTCATGTACACAGATTGCATTTTCTCCGAGATGTACGTCGTTTTGGAGAAAAGAAAAGCGTCTGCTAAATAAATCATGTATCATGTACTAGAGCTTGATTCTTCTGTGGTTATTTTACAAAAAAAATGACAGAGGCTCTGCGTAGTCTACCATAAGACTGTTCCTCGACTCAACTCCGCAGCTGCAATCAGACGTCCAGCGCCCTGTTTGCGCTAAACGACCTTCCGCTAATTTTGCAGCATCGGAGAAGCCGCGCGCAGAGAGCGCAGTCACCGAACGGCCGCTATTCCTCGGAATAAACTCGAAGCGCATTTTTTACAGCTTCCCTCAAAATACTTACGTAATATCTCTGCTTGACATCAAACGGGGGGGAAAAAAAGAGCTAATAGCGTGGAATTTAAGTATTAGTTGGCATGTGATGCGAGGCTTTCGGAGCGCAGGCATTTACAGTAATCCAAATGACAAGTTAATGACCTTTCTTTGCGGCACCTTTATTGAACAAGCACGCAACTCATATAATCAGCGCCTGACATGTTATATATGTGAGAGACACTAATAACGGTGAAGCCCGCAATGAGACGCTCGGAGAGCCGAGCCGAGCTGGGGCCGGGGCCGGGGCCGGGGCTGGAGCGCAGCGGTCGCTGTGGAGCGCAGTGGGTGGGGGGCCGCCGCTCAGGACGCACACTTACACACTTACACACTTACGCCGCTAATGGACTTAATAATGGGCGCGAAGGAAGGCAGCGGAGGAGCGCGCGCGGACGAAATTGTCAGGCAGGCCAAAAGCTGCACTAGAATCACGTGAAGTTGCCTTTCAAACCTGTTTTTTTTTTTTTAACTATTATTATTTTAAATAACATTCCCCCCCCCCCTTGTAGTTTATGACCCTCCGTTGCGCGCTTCCAGCCGCATCGCCGCGCTGTCCGATGCATGACGTCACCTCCGCGTGCGGCCTGTCCGCGATTCCGTGTCTTTCGGTCGGACCCTTCGTTGCCGTGGCGTCCGTTTATTGGAGTTTCATCTCTCCTTAACCGCGTCTCTGCGATTTATTCTGCGCATTATCTCTATTGTGACGCTCGCCGGGGGCTGTTGTGAGAAGGCAGGGCCGGGTGCGCGCGCGATTAAAGTGAATCGCTGCCTTCCAGTCCCATTAGATCAGACCTCTGAGTGTGTGTGTGTGTGTGTGTGTGTCACTGTGTGTGTGTGTGTGTGCGGGAGGTTGAGGGGTGAACCAGTCATGCAGGCTTTCATTCACACACCCCCCCAGAATGCTCTCCCACACTGCCCTGCACTCTGAGGGTGCCACAGTGGAGTGCTGTTAATACCCTCCCCGCTCGCTGTCGCCGCCCTGCTGTGTCCTGTCATTAAAGGCGGTTGAGGCATCAGCTTTGACAGAAAGGAGAACAGGCCAGCAAGGGCCCTGCCTCATCGCTCTGGTCCACCCCCACCACCTCTTTCCCACCAGTCGGCCCAGCCGCGCAAGCATTTCCTCTGTGGGATAAAATGCCATTACAGTTCATCCTCACGTGACCGCACTAATGGGGAGGAGGGAGGTCCGGTCATGATATCGACCGCTCGTTCCAATGTGTCATATATGTCATTTTAAAATCTTTTTGCCAATGTAATCCTATTTTATGTGAATAGAATGTTTCACACAACCATCCTTACAATTCTGATTATCCATTAAAATATTTTATTTTATGTGTTGAGTTGTACGCTAGGGAATTGAAGTATTTACTTTTTGGGGTTTCATTAACCAGTCAATCAAGGAAAAAGTGAATAAAAGTAATTCACTTCAAATACTGAAATAAAGGGACACTTTAAAACAAGTTCAGTTTCTTTTTAGTCAGCATTTATTAATTCACTTAAATCCATCCTTCCATTTCCGTTAACCACTTGCCGTGATCAAAGTTATGGTAGTCCGGAGCCTATCCCGCAATAGCTGGGCACAAGGCTGCGGGGGGTACGCCTTGGACGAGACGCCAGTCCATTGCAGGGCACGTTTCTAAAAATTCTGGAAGATATATTTAGAAATATTGTTGCCATGCACTGGACTGCAGTGTCCCGACGTTCCACCCGAGGTACGGCCGCGTGCACGTGAACTGCGCTCGATAGTGAAAGCTCCGACCCAGGAGTCATTATTCTTCTCGCAACGATAAAAGCCGACAGTTGGAAAAGTGACTTGAAATTATTCTTCTTTTCATGTCGGTGGAAAAGGAAGCAAAAGACACGTCTGCAATTATCTCACACTTCCCAGAACGGCTGTGACGTGTCCGTGGGCCATGTGCTTCGAGTGCCAACACCCATGTTGCTCACACTATGCAGACGTATCACTTTGTTTTCTTGCACTTCTATCCCCCCCTTCTTTGTTCCCCACCCACAGTGTATGAAGGACACAGAAGATGAACTTTTGATGTCCCCACAGCCTTTATTCAGCGCTCTTTATTATTATCATACACTGCACTTCACTTATAGATCAATTTTTGTTTCCTCAACTCTACGTTCTGTTTCCCTCTCTTTGTTGCCCACACTACGCTGTACTCTCCACGAAGGACACAGAGTGCACTCTCAAGCAACTTTTCCTATCCTTGCAGCTTTTATTCGACACTTGCCGTTGTTTTTAAGCGATGGGGGGTTTTTTGTTGACTGTGGAAGAGGCACTGGGTAGAGGGTTCGAGTCCAGAAGGAACCCTGGACCAGTCGCTCCACCCCTTCTATGTCCGTGGGGGACGGCTATCAGCAGAACATGCCGACAACAAGAAAGTTATTATAGCAAGTCGGGGACAGCAGGTGGTGTAGAAGTTAAAGCAGCCATCTTGTGCTGTAAAGTCACAGGTTCAAATCCCCCTTCCTGCTCTGGTACTGTTGCTCAAAGTACATGAACTGATAACTGACAGCTTTACATTGTAAGTCACTTTGGAGAAGAGCGTCAGATAAATAAATGTAAATACAGTGCCTGTCTCATGTGTCTGTTTTTTAGCAGTCCTTCAACAATAAGATGTTTTTATGTTAAAAAGATATTGCTTTTTTAAAAGCAGAAGAAGGAATCGGCCTCTTTCAGGTCAGAGCTCAACCGAGGCCTGAGGCCAAAACTAATTTATTAATTAAACAGCCAATTAATTAATCCAAATCAGTCCTCTGCCGCTGAAGATGCACTCACCCAGCCATAAATGAAATGAAAATGTTATTAGATGTCGATAAATAGTTATTAAATGAATATGTTTTCACAATTAAATGAAATAATACTTGTTTTTGCTCTTGAGTTTCATGCACCCATTTATGTAATTGACAGATGTCTTCGTAGTAACTGGAGGCACCGAGCTGTTGTAACATTACAAGATCAATGATTATGTATTATTCATTTCTCACAAACTGCAGGCGAGGTGCACAACACAGTTAAATGCACAGTAAATAACTACGGACTGCAGTGCTGTTCTGGACCTGTGGTGCCAGAGTGTTCTGCTCATGCGATATTAAACTGAGCTAAAAGGCAAACAGATGATCTGGCTTGAAAGTTGCCAGTCCTCGGGGGGCCAGTTTAGTTCCACTGTCCGGCCATCGGCGTGAGGCTGACAGAGAGCGTGAGCAGTCGTTACAGGAAAGGTTGCCCTGTTACCACGGTTACCCGGGGTCACAAATGAGAAGGAGGGAGAGCACTGTGGGTCCAATCACACACAGTGCAGAGAAATGAAAAGCTGCTGATCAGCTGCCTGCAGGAGGACAGAGGAGAGAGAGAGAGAGACAGAAGCACAAAAAACAATCTGGATGGCAGCAGAAGCTCAGTAATAAAGACACCAAAATGATGATGGTGATGAAGATAAATGTAGTACGTCGGCTTCTGGTGCTGGTAATGGTTGAGTCACTCATTTTTTAAAGTATGGACCTTTTCCAGCTTATTGTGTATTTTCAATTGCATTTTCTTTAGTTTTCTATTTTCCAGATTTCCTGAAGAGGACAGATCCTGTGTTCAGATTGCCAGCTTATAGGTGGCAAGAAAGGGCACCGAAATAGAGCAGGAATGAGGGACTACCTTAATTCGACTCGGTTCCACATTGTTTACAGCTCATGTCTGGTGATCAGTCAGTCAACAATTGTTATTGCATAGGTATTTCTTGAGGATTTCAGTCACTTTAAGTTAGTTATACGTTTAATAAATATAGTTTTTGTTGATTGTGACTTGGGGGTTAAAGTGTCTTTGGAGTTACAAACAAAATGAATTACAAACAAACTTCTGGTCCCAGCGATATTTGTAAATTGAACAGCTCAGATATTTGTAAATTGAAGAATTCAGAGAGACCTTTGGTCCTCAGATCTCACCTACTTGTTGGTGTACACATTTGTATTAATATACTATGTAGTATCTGTTTCATGAATATGTCACTGTATGTGTTATGCATTGTAGTGTTGCGCAGTTTGATCAGTTGAGCTGGCAGATGGGGGCGGCTACCTGCATGCAGCAGAAAGGTCTGCACAGACCCCACTAGGCAGGGATGCTTCTGATGGCCCTGTTTTAAACACAATTCAAGAGCCTGTGACTGGCTAAGAAAACACCATTAGCGCATCTGCAATTCAGACGATATGCGGTTCATCAGGAAATTGCCACATTAACAGATGAATCGTGTTTAATACGGTACCGATTAGGGTTTTATGGGTTCAGGCGGTCCTGTTAGCGTGAGGAATTTATTTGTTTATTGTAGGCTTTTTAATCCGGAAGACACAGGCAGCAGAAAACACAGCTCACAGTGAACAATGGGCTGTTTTTGTTCACCAGGGTTTGTCTTGAGATTCAAACACAGACTGGAACGGTACAGATCTCAGCAGCGTGACATCATCTCGTACCTGGGAAAAGATGCTGCCTGGGGTGAACTCCTCTTGAGGCATTTGCATAACAGCAACACCTTCACACTGGTGCAAAAAACTTTACTTTTATATATTCTTATCTATGTATTTATAGCCTCAGGCTGCAGGTTCGCGTCCCAGTGGTGTGCGGTGCCGACCCCAGCTGTGTCACTCACCTCTGCGCAACGGAGCCTCTCCAGCCTTTCAGCTGTTGGACGTCTATGAATAACAAAAAGCCCATCATTTGATACTTTCTAATATTATCACATCTTACCATGATGCAGGACGCTACACAAATATTGTATATTGTGCATCTGAGATTTATTCAGTAAATCTGTGCAGTATTAGCATTTGTAATACTATTGTTACATATGTATAACTATGTCATAAGGCTTTGTTTTGGATAAACGGCATAACAGATTGAATATCGTTATTCTGCATATTGCTGATGCCTTTGTCCAAGACTATATAAAATGTGACTTGAAGCATCTTTGCATGAAGCATTGTTTTGTTACTGTGAAAATTCATGGTAAGTACCTTGATCAACAGTATTGCAGCACTACGTGAATGTGAACGTGGGTTCTTTGAGTACGAAGTGATGCCTCTAAGCACTGCCCCACCTGCTGTCAGCATTGTATTGTGGTATAGATACATTATCGTGTTGTGTTAAGCACATAATACAGTATTACGGTAAGGATGCCTTACTGTATTGCGGTAAAAATGAGATGTTGAAATACTGACCTGCAGTAAATGTTTGGTTTGGCACAGAGGTAAAGATGCATTAGCATGGCACAGTAAACACGCTGTGCTGTACTGCAGTAAAGAGTGACCACCGTGTTGCAGTAAACATGTGGTACAGTACTCTGCCAAAGATGCGTTATCGTGTTGGGGAATGGTACTGTGCCAAAGATGTGCCAATGTGTTGCTGTAAAAGCCTCCTTAGTGGGCTCTAGAGTATCTCCAACACCGAGCTGTCAGATGACTGATTGATAAAAAAGTAATATTTTCTGATGCCATCGTCCACCTGTGCGGAAGAGGGCAGGCCGTCTCGCAGCCGTGAGACTCTCCTCGCGACGCTCACAGGCGAGAAGGGTATTTCCTCACAGCTCGGATCCATCCCGAGGAAAGTGAGCCTCCGCTGCGCGTGGCAAGTCCTCAGGCTCGTGAGACGATTGTGGGGCCGCGATGCCATTGGGAGACGAATTACTGCACGGGGACTCGGGCGAAGAAAACAGCAGCTTCCTCCCTTCGTTACGGCGCATGATTTATCAGGGCACTCGGCTCGGCGATGAAAAATGGCCTGCAAAACACTGGAGGAGAGAGGCCACAAGATGACTAATCTTCTCCAAGACTTTTTGGATCCAACGACTTCTTAGTTCCGTCCACCCCCCCCCCCCCCCCACACACACACATTAGCCCCGCCCCTCCCCACCCAGCATCCTTGCATGATTTTGGTGAGTTCGTCTTTGGTAAGGATTAAAATCAAAATCCATCCCCCAAGACAAGATGAATGCTTAAAGTATTATGCGCGTATGAAAGGGAGAGAGAGGCAGACGATACTTATTTTAGATTGAAGGCAAAGCCACAGTTAATCCTCATTAGTTCGAAAACGGCAAAAACAAACAGTGGAAAATTGGCGTCTGCGGCCCAAGCGAGAGACACAACAGAAACAGTGGCTCATAACGGAGCGCTCTCGACACCTCTCCGCCTGTCTGAAGAAACCCTTAATGATGACGAATAATAAAAATTAACTCAGAGAATATTATAAGATAACGCTCCTCCATTTAACCTGCGATTTGCGCGGAAAATATATTTTCATAAACATCTGACTGATGCTTGCAGAGGGGTTAGCGCTGGCGCCTTGTAACCTGATGGTCCTCAATTTGAAGACCACCTCCTGCTGTAGTCACCTTAAGCAAAGTACTCACTTTCAATTGATACAGTAAAAACTACCCAGCTGTATAACCTGTGGCTCAGCTGTAAATCAGAGTAAAGTTGATTGTCTAATCTTGTATATTGTGTCGGACAAAGGAGTCAGCTGAATGAAGGTTAATAATAAAAGGAGGTAATCCTGACGCATTACTTCCAAGACCAAACTCATAAAGTCTGGCGTTTAGGGTGGGTTTTAAAAGCTCTGTGAGTTTTTGTGTATGATTGCAATCATTTGGGCTTTATTTTCTATTTCTGTCCTTTAACTGTCTGTCCAGCATCTTGTTTTGAAATGTCAAGTAAAATCCAAAGCGGTATTATTTATAATGCTGAACTAAAGAGACAACAATTCCTCTCTTTTGTTGACACCTGACAGTAGAATATATATCCTGGTGTTCCTGACAGATGTCACTGCACGTTAGGCGGTGCTGTGACGGAAGACAAGAAGCAGATTATGAAAAATCTGCAACGGTGCGACTACTGACATCTGCCCATCTATAAGTAAATGATGAAAAGCCCTGTGGTCCTCTGCCCATGGAAGAGCACAGAACCATTGAAGACCAGTCTACATCTCTAACCATCTAACAAAACGTCATCTGCAAATTATGAAAAAATCTGTTTCCATTTATGAGACTTAAATGGCACCTCTGACACATTTTGAATTCAGAACAGCACTGAAAAAACATACTCTGCTCTACTCTCACTTTAGCACATTAATAGTAGAGGATGAAGAAGGCCATAAAGTCCTACTTAAAAAGTCAATGCAGAGAGTAAAAAAAACTGGGACAACATTTAAACCTGAAGGAAAATAAAGTCATGGTAACTGGAGCAGCAGCAAACTGTAGAGTCAATGATGAAGACACAGAAGGAGCTGACAAATTCTGCTACTTGGGATCAATGTTCAACAAGGGATCCAGGAGTTAAGACACAAACTGAAGACCAACGCTTGACAGAGCCACAGTGAAAGATCTAGAAGGGTCTTCGGATGTGCTGACGAACGAACGAGAGCAAAGATGAGAATCGCCCCATCGATGCTACTTTCCATAACACTGTATGGATGTGAAAGGTGGACAATGAAGAAGCAGGACAGAGAGACTACGGAACTGTAACTGTAGTGCTAAAGAAGACTTCTAAGGACACCACGGGCAGACATGATGATGAACAGATGAATGTTGGATCAGATCAAGCCAGAGCTCTCACTGGCATCACAAATGATGAAACTGAGGTTTTCATACTTTGGACACATCATGAGAAGGTTGGATTCTCTCAAGAAGACAGTGATGACGGAACGACTCCGTGTATGTGGTCAAGAAGAGTCGAGATCAACTCAAAGGCTCTGACAGCAGAAACTGTTTTTAGGCAGGAAAAATTGATAAAAAAAAACAAAATTCAGGGCAACACACTGTAACAACCGATAAGCCACGTATAAACAAAACAGGAGGGAAATGCCACTGTTTGACGGATACTAATGAAACAAGACTAAGGTAGAAGTACAAGCAGGAAGCCACATACGTGTACACCGGTACGATACACGTGTAGCATATTAAGCAGGGTGCAATTAAACGGTATTGTTGCTGTCTGTCCACGGGGCTGGAGTCAATGAATGGGATTAGTAGTGAGCGTAAATAATAACAATGGCGAAGAAAGACGCAAAGATACGCTGCACATTGAGAGAAATGCAAGCTTATTAATTCTATCCCATGATGGTTTTAAATTACATTAATTTTAATTCCCCCCACTGGCTCTTGCTAATGCCTCCAAAACAACACCCTCCGTTATCAGCATTTGCAATCGTAGCATATTTTAATTAGCCAAACAAATGGCTTTGTTGGTAAACGCTGATGAAATGCTAATGCCCCTTACCTAAAGTCATCTATCACGGTTCAACAACTTGTGCGAGAAGAAATAAGTTGTGCTAATGAGTTAAAGTGGCAGTATTGTAGATTGGAGGAGAACTTGTGTCTCAGTGATGAGAGCTTCACCGAGCCGAGATGCTGTAAGGGTTGGGCGAGACCCGTTTTGGACGGCGGTGCAACCTGGGCTTGTATGAGCCATTGTGGATCCAGGATTCGACCCCTCTCTAGACCGTTGCCAGACTGAGCACTTGAGGGGAATGTATAGAAATACTGTGCGTATTTCTTAATAATTTGCTGCGGACTCCTTGTGCTCCTCACCACCATATGGAAAAACCTCATAACTATTCATGTTACCGCATATTATGGCGTCCCCAAAAGTAATTAGTGTTTACACACTCGGCTTGGCATTCTGATCCTGACGCAGATTGCTATCACTGCGCTACACATATTTCATCACAACGTGTAGAAATATTTTAGATAACTAAATCAGTCTCCTTTTCTGGGGAAAGCGATGGAGGCAGCGGCGCCTGTCTGCGCTTCTCAAGGGCCCGAGTCCAGCAGGTCTCCAGAATCACTTTAATTAGCACTCGACTTGGTCTTGAATCACCACGTCAGCGCAGACTTATTATGCAAATCTTTACTTCAATAGCGATATTAAAAGCTGAAGCTTCATCAAAACCCGGAGCGTCAGTGGACTCGCAGCGGAGCAGGACATCCCCGAACTGAACCGGGAGGAAGGGTTCTGTTTAGTTCTGCCAAGTGTCTCAGCGCACTTCTCCATTTATTTTACACTTAACATCGATCCTTTTAATTTCCAGCTAATAGACAGTTTTTTTCCCCTTTCTCCGAAAATGCAAGATTTCCTTTTAAAATGCATGACGTCTGCTTCAAATGCAAGACCTCCATTGAAATGCAAGGCTCCCTGCATCGAGCCGTAAGGATTTTTCTGTGGCAAAGTTCAGCTGAATGTCGCCGTGTCAAGCCGGAGAGGGGGACACAAAATTTTCATCTGCATTCGGGAGCACTCGTCCTCCCGGGATTCACAAACTCGGTCAAAGATGTTCCTTTTCTCATCCGGGAGAGGTGAGGGAGGAGATGCCTTCAGGTTCTCCGGTGCCAACACCACACGTACATCAGGAAGCACGTCAGGAGCCACGTAATTGTCCTTCACAGCTGACTATATCTGGCACAGGCCAGTTAGCGCGAACACATACCCATGTGTATTTTAACTGCCCCGACAGAACGGTCTTGAGCATGCGATTGGCGCGGGTGTTGAAAACAATTGAATGTTCTCATTCAGGCACAAATGAAAGGTCACCGTGGATCTCGTACTGACGTGTCGCTCCTTAACCGGTTATCTGTGTGCAACGTTGAGAAATGAAGGGCAGGCGCTGTGCGTGAGGTGTGCGAGGTTACCGCAGAGCTACCCGTTCTATCTGGACACACCACTCCAGGGACAGCTGTAATTCCACAAGCACTCAGGACTTTTTTTTGATAATAGCATTTAGGCGGATTAGGTTTTTGAAATGCACAGAAGAGCGGTTGGGCCTTTAATTATGCTTGGATGATGGGCTCCGTTTGCAGCAGCCGCCGGCCAACGTGTCCGAATGAAGCCAGGGCCGGTGTGATGAGTATCGAAATAGTTCATCCGATGGCCTTTTTTTCACCTTGAGGGATCGCGGTCCCACCCAGTAACCTTTGCCACCAGCACCTGGATGGGACCCGAAAGATGCCTGTGTTACGTCGCTTTAACTGACATGCTTTGCATGGAAGCGTAAATTAACAATAATAACAATAATAATAATAATAAAACTGAAATTGCAATTTTAGCAGTGATTTTACATTTACATTAACCAATGGCTGTGACTGGCTGAGACTGTCAGTGTGATAGCAAGTACAACGTCCTTTTCCCATACCGCATTGCTCTAACCATAATTAAGTATCTGCACATAAGCGAATGAATTTATTGTGTTCTTCACTTTTCCTAAATAGTCCCATGAGCGTTTAATTCACCTTTGCTTTGCTGTTCTACTCTCAACCGAAAGCCAAGGGCATGAGATGTGTACATTGTCAAAAGTTTCAAGAAGGTGAACAAAGCTTCCAGCGACGATGCTCGGCTGTTACGTGTTCTAATGGAAATATATTTAAATGGAGTTCTTGAAACATAGCTACAACTTGTGCATGGTGGAGGTGTTCTGCCTAAAGAGGGGTGCACATTCAATCCGCAGTGAGTGCTCTTCGAACCCTGACATACCCTAGTGTTGCAGAAAGCCCTCTTTGTGCACCAAGATGCCATGATGGTGACTGTAAGGATGACCACACGAGTGACCCTTTTGCTCCAGAGGACACATCGCTTCTTCGACAGTCTCGGTTCATGGTTCTTCGACTCATCAAACAACGCTAGTTTCAGAAGGCTGAGTGCAACGGTCAATAAACTAATTTGTGTGAATTTATGTTCTAGACTTGGTGCAACTATTAAAAGATTTGTATTGAACAAGTGGGCTAATTAGAAATTGGCAGGACAATTGAAGAAACGTTGCCCTTTGCCGTCTGAAGAAGGAACTGTTTACCGGGGAAATCTCGCCCACACGTCCCACTCGTCCCACTCGTGAGATGCTGCCTGCTTTGTGGCCCACGGATTCACCGAATCCCACACGACCGCACGCTTTTTTTGTGAAGTGTGTGTGTGTAAGAGAAAATGTCAGACTTGTGTTTCATTAGAGATTCGCACCATTCATAGTGGAATTATCCAGTAGTGAGCCTCCAGGTTTAACATTCACATCTTATTAAGTTTAGAAGAACACAGGTCTGGTGCGAGCCATTAGGTAACCCTTCCGGGGAAGGTGCTCTTTTGTAGCTACACTATGCTTGAATTGAGGTCAAAGGGGCGCGGTAAGCCCACGATGTATGGTAAAACCGTGGACTTCCGAGAGTTGAGTTCTCACCTACGCAGAACATCGCGTAACCATGGAGACCTGCTTCATCCTCGCCGGCTATTACAACTACTGGATCCAAGCAACATGAACCAAATTGTTGTTTTTATTAAATCAGAACTTTTATTAATTCAGTTTACTTTGCAGGAGGTGATGCAGAAACAAGCACGGATTACCGGTGTGCGGCTCTAGACTCAGAACGTCGGATTTTCGCGTTTCTCGCTGATCTCCTAGGGAATAACAGCTCTGGACCTTAAATGGGGCTTCTGATGAAACTGCGAGTCTTGACATATTGACATACGAGGTGAATATTGACAACTGCGGCGTTTTCCCTTTCCTCTCGGCTGTGAAAAACAGTGTCGAAATAAAGGGAGACGCCGCTGTTCTTGGCTGGTTTGCACATATAGCTCGTGCTGCATGGAATATGAAATATGCAAAAGTGTAAATGCAAGCAGGCTGAAACCCGGAGGAACACGTTAAAGACGCTGAGCACTCTGAAGTCTCCGGAGATGAGATGAATACTTGAACGCTGCAGCTGATCGCACCATCTAAATGGGAGAGGCATTTCCAGAGTGTTCTACAGCACTGAGACCGAAGGACAGACTCTGGATGCGTGAAATGTACAAAAGCGAGTCATGGAGTGTCAAATAAATAAATAAATAAATGAATGGAAAGTCACATATAGAATTTTGTACAGTTCCAGCAGTTTTTTTTAAACATTTTATATGCACAGAAATACTCCTTGTTCTTGTGATGTTCTGTGGTCAATTTAAAAACATACCTACAGACCATATGGTTCCCAACCTCCATGACTGTATGAATGTATGGGAATAAATTACACACACACACACACATAAATATTTTGAATTCACAACAGAACACCACAATGACAAAAGGTTGCAAGGGGTACTCATGTAGCACAGTCTAAAACATTCGAAAAAGTTGAGCAGTTCTTCTAGAATATTCCAGGTTGACTGTCAACTTTGTCTTTTTTTATTCGGTCAAAAACTGTTGAGAGCAGAGATAGAAGCCTGTAGCACATTGCGTGTGTCTATGATACAGAACAAGTCAGAACTGACACCAGTCCCTGGGGGATCCGAAAACCAGACGACCACGAGGCCCAGGGGTAGCCCTATTGCATCAAGTGCCAGAGCGGAGGGTAAGCGAAAGCCAGTAGACAGGATGGCTGACCCAGGGACCTAATTTTCACACTGATGATGACACAACTAATCCATTGCATCATGTGTGCCACACTGAACCGTCACACACCAGCTGTGCCTAACACGAGCACCCAGGAGAGCGCAGTCTTCCTCCCGACAGGGCGAGCCCGTGATGGAAATAATACATTTGACATCCGCAGCCCCCACGTTGACACTGTGCCACAAGGGACTCGGGTCCGGAGAGGAAATCTAAGCAAAGGCTGGAATTAGACTGCACTCTTCTTGAGCACAAATCAGTCAATGCAAATTGCACAAGTGTTGCGGTGAAACGGACTCTACTTAATTTAAGAGAAGCGTGCTGCTTAATTCTGCTTCTTTTTTTTTTAACCCATTTATACAGCTGAATATTTTTACTATAGAAATTCAAATAACGCCTTGCTTAAAGTTTCCGTTCTGGGTCTTAAACCCGAAAGCTTCTAGTTATGAGAGTGCATCCTTTAACCCTTGGCTCGGTGATGCACCAAATGTGATGATAGGCAGCAAACCATAATTCAGAGTGCATAAAGATCTGGTGTAAAACATAGGGTATTTTAGGAAAAATGTCACACGGACCCAGCGCCTTTCGTGAAGCGCGTCACTTCCTGTTTGACGAAGATAAATGTGAGACATCTTCTAGTTCCTGATGGGAAATTACCCTTGCAAAATCTGTTCCTTTATCTGTTCCTTCATGAGTGAGACTGAAAGAGGGGAAAACTTATTTGATTGCTGTTTCCTTTCTTTGGTAACAAATGCGCAGCTTTTTTGTTTTTCTGGGATGTGCTCGTAAATAACGTTGCACGATCAGCTCCCACATCAGTGGCCTGTTCTGGGAAGACGAGCATGAGAATGACGACTCAACGAAATTCCCAACCTCGGCTGAAGATGCGCACAAAAAGAACACAATGCAGACTACAAAAGGGCATCGCCACAGTCTGAACCCGAGAAACCTCAGCGCGGAGTCAACCAGCGGATGTCGATCTCCATTGAACTAAATGCGTCGAAGTCAAAATAAAGCCTGTGGTTTCCCAACAGCTCTGTTCTCCTTTTCTATCCACCATGAGTAATAAATACAAAACCATCGTAAAAATGTCAAAGAGCTTGTGTATTTTTATAGTTCAAGAACAGCGTGTGTCACGCCGAGACTTTAACCCCAGTATAACTTAAGAGGTGGCAAACGTGTCGTCATTCGCAGGGCGCTCCCACACGCTTCTCGCTTTGTGTCCAAACCATCGCAGAGCAGCGTGACAGCGACGCATCCAAGGCATCGTCTCGACTTCCTCAGGATTAACATAATATTAATATTATTCAAATTACTTGTCTGTGAATTACCAGAACAATGTTAAATGATCCGTACAGAACAAAATTAATCTGACAGCATCTCCAGTTGAATTTTATAATTACAAGGAAAATTAATCCCAGCTTGAAAGAAATACATTTATTTCTAGTCGAAGCCGATTTGGTGCCAGGGAAATAAAAAAAGCATGTAGTAAAATGAACTCTCATGCCGTAATATCCCGAAAGAAACGCTGAACAACACCAAAAAAAATAACAATTTTGATGATTTGAATGACTCTGGTCCTGTATTTTTCTATTATTATTCAATTACAAAATTTTTTATTACTATTATTATTATTATTATTATTATTATTATTATTGTTTCTCCTCGGTTCTAGTTTTACATGCTGTCATACCGGTGTTTCCAAAAAGAATGTGATTGTGTGTGCAGATTGTGGAGAGCATCCTGATAAAGGCATCGGATTCCTAAATGCTGCTTACATCAATTTACAAAGAACATATAATGACCATCTGTGCAATAATTCAATGACGGACAGTTTGAATGAGCGACTTAATCCTGCCACAGTCTTGTGGCAAATTTCCCTTCGAATACCAATTTGAAATGTTATGTTGGGATATTTTCCTGTTTCACAGCCATTCACGATTTCCACCACGACGTGGGCACGAATGCACGAGGAGGTGGGGTGCTGCACCATTAAAATTATGCACCTGTATTAACATATGATTGCAATACAGATGTGATTCTATTGTTTATGGTGAAACGGTTGAACGATGAGTCAAACTGGGACGTCTTATGCATGCTGAAACCTTCCTGGCGTTCCCCCAGGAAGGCTCATATTTGCCGGAGGGCTCTGGCTCTGGGAGTACATCTGCTTCTTGGCTTGGCCCCCTTCCTGCGCTTTGTTGGGATTTTCTACACAGACTCAATTAAACATAATGCACTAATTGTCTCCGTATCAGTTATATAATTTGGATGACTTGGCCTGGATGCAGACTTCCTGCTCTTTTCTGTGCCGAACCGTTGTCCGCTGCTCCATCTGCGCAGCCGTTGCCACTTTGGCAGTGTACAACTGGGAAAAAAGAAGAAGAGAATGAAAAATAGATAAGGCAGTAAGAAAGGTTATATTGTGTTGACGCTAGGAAATGAAGAATTTGATGATTTTGAATCGTAAAAGTCTCGTTTATACTGGCCCCTGAAAGTCTTTGATTAAAGTCGTTAACAAAGCGGCGTTGCGCTTGACATTTCCATGCAGTCGTGGAGCATCTTGTCGCCAGGCTCCGCTCCCTAGACGACCATGTCGGAGGAGGGGGCGTCATGGTGACGTGATGACGGAGAAACGCCGTGCGACCTGGGAGACGGCCTTGTGGGGACACCAAGCTGGGAAGGACAGGGAGCATGTGGCCCCAGTGTCCAGAAAGCATGGCCACAAGAGCGAGGGAAGAGGGTAAGGATGATGAGAAGGGATAAAGGTGCATCAGCAGTAGGGAACCCCCAAGAAAGGAGGGATAATACAAAGAGACAAAAGGTTTGATTAGATTAAATAATTTTGAGCATGTTTTTACTAACCGGCAGTGGGGGAGGTGCGGTGCCGACAAACACATGGATAACACAGTGAGCCGAGCTGGCAGCTCCCAAGATGCAGCCTTACTAAGATCGGTGGAAAGACAGGAATTCATTAGCATTACAGAGGCCTCTTTTTTTGTGGCTTTACATCCTTTCCAGGGATTCTGGGGCGGGGTGGGGGGGGGGTGGGGTACAGGTCGCAGCTACAGCGGCAGCCAATTCCGCGCCAGGGATGTGGTGGTAACAGGTATGCTCCTGGCCTGCGTGATGTAAACTGTGGCGGTGGAAAATACAACCATCTGTGGCCAAAAAGTCCTGGATCTGCACATGAAAGTAAGCAGCCCCCCCCCACCCCCACCCCACCTTACCCCCAGCTGCTTTCCTGTGCACACTTGGAGATACTGTGTTTACTTTACCAGAACAACAGCTATACTGAAAGGATTAAAAAGCAGCAGGGAGCAGGGCAAAGCACAGGCAGGAAGTCAGAGAACCCCTGCAGGATTAACGCGTGAACCTCAAACCGTCTTCACATCGGCCAGGTGAACTGTGAAGACACGGTGCGCATGGTCACCGCCATGAATCACGTTTGTGGTCAGGTGCAGGTGCTTGATTGGTCCTCAAGCAGATCCTTACCCTGCCGGTCATCTTTGGCTCCTGACACCTCACACCTTACATGTGGATCTGCTATGTGTTGATCCTAACCCTAACCTCCACAGCAGGAAACCTTTTGTGGAACTGAGGGCAGAATGGAGGAACGAACCCCACACTGCCAATACCTGGAGGTACGAGGCTATCGCATAGTCCTTCCTGAGTACCACGAGTTAGTGACATGGTCTTCAATCTGCTAGATTACTGTTCCGCGTTGCCTGAAATGGCCACGGCTACATCTACGGCGTCAGGCTGGAAAATGACCTTTGAAATGGGTCTTTAAAGAAAAACAAGAAATGAAAACAGTCTTCCCAAGCTGAGATTTGTACGTTGGTGCAACTTAGATGCAAGCATTTCCTGTCACACTTCCTGTCATGGAAGCGGAAGCCTATTCCAAACAAGTGCATTTTTCGTTGTGCAGCGCTTCTTTTTGCTTAGCATTCTTAAAATTTGTGCACGGTGGTGACCGAAGTTAAATATTAAACTGATTTAGCATTAGCGTGGTTATGTTAATGGTCGGGGAACTTGGTGGACTCCAAGAGGTCTGTGAAGAGGGAACTTGCTCTGAATAGCTAACTAGCTAACTGATGGCTAACTGAAGAAAAGTGAAAAGACAGAGAGTATACATATGAATAAAATATATTAAAATATACTGTACATTTGGCTATTGTTATTATTATTACTTTTTTTAAAAGGTTTCGCAGGCTGGAAGTGGTTACGAATCTCTGGTCTAAACCGTAAGCTATACTACTCTGTTTCAATGAGTGGCTACTCCAGCCCCGTTCGACATGAGCCGCTCCCAGTTACTAACTTTCATTTTAGAATCCAATTAAAAGGAGAGAACATTGCTTCACAAATGTTCTGTGATGTAAATTAAATTAGCAGAAGGCCATATTCTCATTCTGTTCAAATGACTGGGACAAATCCCTGCGCGATATGCTGTATAATTGCCAGATTTCTTCAAGTAGAAAGGTGGGATTGATTTATTAAAAAAAAAAAAAAAAAAAAACACGTGCGCGCGCACACACGCACAAATTCACCTTTATATAAAGGTGCTTCTGAAAAGGCTGGAAATGATTGTTGTGTGGTCCTGATGGCCAGCTATTAATGAAATCAGCTCTGCACTCAACACAATTAAGTCTCCCTCAATTAAAACATATGCCTGAAAACTCCAAAGTGATTAGTAATTCCTCTCACCAAACAAAGGTTCTTACAGATTATAGGTTTTTTATTAATTGAAATGTTACAATAATCTTCCATTGTACAGCCAGCTTGTTCATTACTTTCATATTCAAAATTTAATTTTCCAGCTAAGAGCTGCCTTTGAAAATTATTTATTTTGCAAATACTAATGTACTTCATGTTATCAGTTTTTTAAATTACCGGAAGTCTCGGCCCGATACAAGGTTTTAAAGGTTATCTGCGGGGATTTTCGGAGGAACTTTCACATGCATTTGGCAGTTCTTTCTAAGCCAGGAAAATGAAGTGGTCAAAGGGTAATTTAAGGTTATAGGGCTTCTTACAGTTGCACCCTGAGAACTTCCAAGCAGCTGAACAAACGTGGGATGTGAGCTTTCAGGGCCTTGGAAGTATTTTGTTCTCCTCTAACAGTTTTGATGCACAATAAAGAATAAACATAACATAGGACCTAAATGTGTGTTTCTAAATTTCTAAACTAGATTTTCAGATGCCATTTCAGTGCATTTCTTTCTGCTAAATTGTCTTAGTGGGAGTTTAACACTGAACCTGCATGACCCCACTTGACCCTCTATTTTAGTGACTCTTCAGACTTCCTGACTGGATGGAATACAAGTTCTCTGCCCCCTTTTTTTTTTAAAAAAAAAAAAAAAAATAACTATTCACATGCACCAATGTTCAGAAATGAAAAACCTGAAACAGTCACCAGCTCCAAAATTAGCATTTTATTCAGATGGTCGGGATCAGAGATGTATAGTCTGTGTGTTCTGGTACATAATATTATCCACAAAGCTTTCAACAAAAACTGTCCAGTCTTAAAGCTGTTTCATTTCTTGGTGTCAGTGGCAGCATCACAACACCTTATTTTGGTACAAATTCAAACAGTTGTGCTCATTTTTTTGCCTTTTTCTTTATTTTATTTTTATTTCTTTATGTTTTTTGTACAAAAGACCTTCTTACCTTCAACTCATTACAAGTCACTCATTTTTTGTAATGTCATTTTCTGTAAATAAATCTCAGAAATACCTTTTTTATAGTTAAAAGATAGAAACATGCAAAAAACTTCCATCCGTTGTCCAAATTATACACATACAAGTTTAGAACTTGATGGACTTCTTCAAAGTCTGACAAAAAAAGAAAACAGAAAAGAAAAAAAATTATGTACACACATTTTTACAGTGAAGCCAAAATAAAAATACCAGAGGATGACTAAGGCATAGCATGAGGACAGAACAGACACTTCTGTAAAATACTATACCACTTCAGAAAAAAAAGCATCTAAAAAATCAGGACTTCGGACTCCCTTAACTTGCAAACACCTTCTTAATATGATTTTTAGTGAAAGAAATTAAATGAAGCAAACTGTACATTGATGTATTTAGATCTCTCTGCCAATCAAATCAATTCCTTCATCTTTGTTTTATTTTTACTTCCATTATTAAATTTAAACAATTGTTTTGAAGAAACAGAGTATGATGTAACCAAAAAACAGCATGTAGAAGCACGCACTTCGAACACGTTTTCTTAAGTTGCGAAAGCACTCCAAAAGTCAGTACCCATAAAGCCTCGGAACATAAAACTAATCATTCGGATCCAAAAATGTACAAAAAGGCACATAAAATCCCAGTGCTCCTGTACTGTGAAATTCAAGTGTAACTGAGCGGTCTCAACATCAACGATCCAAACGGTGTCAGTCCACCAAGGGCTCCTCCTCCGAGCTCCAGCTGGACAGCTGCCTAGGCCGAGGTCTTTGAGGGACACGTGAGCAGACTACAACATGAAGCCTAGGTCATTTCTTTATTCCTCATTTCTTTTTCTCCTCATTTCTCTTCAATGATATTGTTTTATTTTTTAAAGCTGTCCATGTCCCACAAAAAGAAAAGATGTCGCTTTGTTTTTTTGTTTACTCGTTTTTTCCCCAGTTAGTCATCGCTGCCTCCATACATGTCGGCGAGCTTCCTAAACCGGGGCCCCCACTCGTTAAGGTAATCGTAGTCCTGGTCACCCCCACTGCTGGAAGAGTTGAGCGAGCTGAGGGACCCTGCCGTGGAGCCGCTGCCCTCATAGTCAAACACCAGCAGGGAGTCGTAAGGAGGAGCCGTTGGGTCGTTGTCAGCAGCCTTGAGTCCCTATGAAGGAAGAATTAAAAATGCAAAGGATTAAGGTCACTCCGCTGACAGATGCCACCAGTCCCAACTCTTAGTAGCGATGAACTGTTTATTCCAATTTATTTTTTTATATTTATACAAACGCACTCAGGTCATGTTATCTTTTTCCCTCAAAAAAAGCATACAAACAAAGGACTGCGTCATTGGCATCTGAATGTAAATATTCAGAGCATCATGTCAAGGACATTGCAACTGGGGGGATTTATGACACACTCTTGACACTGATTTGTTGTTATGTTAACATTCTTATGTCTGTGCAAGGCTAACGTGGGCAAGTCTCCTGACACATGATCCGTCTGGTTTATCCGCCCAGAACCCGTGGATGACTTATAAAATCTTTCAGCAGAACACGCATGCCTGAGATCAGATGAAGGACACAAAGCATTATGACCATCATTCAAGAGTACACCCTGTAGAGGGCTATGTGATTCTTCATGAGACACGTACTTATAGCTGATGCCTGAAGAGAGCTTTCAAATTTCATCCTCACAATAACCCCTGAAGTATGAGGAAGACGCAGAAATTCTACACTGGACACCTCAACCCTGGTGAAGACTAAGTCTCCTCAATATAACACAGTGACTGCAGTGATGGATGCACACAGAAATATATATGCAGATTTACAATGGTCCTGTTCAGCTAAGTATGAATCATTTATTGTTCGTTTTTCACCCAATGTTCCCATGATTGCTGCGGAAAAAACCACCATGTTCCAGAACGAGTTTGGAATTGTTAATTCTTGTTAAATGGTTGCTCAAGGCTACATCGCTAATAATTTCATTCTAAATATGACAGATGGATCATTCGTTACATTTGAAAGCCAACACCGTGGTGGCGGACAATTCCATTGTCTGACATAGCTCAAGTTCATCCCGCTGGCAATGCAAACCTTTCCTCGGCCATGTCAAGTCCGTTGTTCATTTCAGAATACTGAATTTTTCCCTCCAATTTATGCAACTAAATGTTACAGGTGGAAACAAAAAAAAAAGACTCAGAAAGTGCCAAAAACATGACAAGAAATCTTTGGCTTGGTGGGGGCACCTCCAACCTATGGTGTACCCTTATGAATTAACAGAAGCCACAAACCAAATACATCCAGCCTCACATCACTCAACACTGCACTTGCTTAGTGGGAACTTCCATAACGAATACAATGCTGAAAATTTTCACTGAAGTTAAACGGGGTTAAGCACCCCTCACAGAGACAACAGCACGGTGTCTACTCGGACATGAACTGACAAACGCTACACTACTGGCTGCTCCGCTGCTGGTCTTGCCACTGGTCTCGCAACTGGTCTCCACACTGCTCATGTGGGATTCCAAATGGGAGACCACAGCAGTTGCAGAGAAACAGGTTCTACCCCCCAGGTAACCGCCCATGTCGATAGGTAAGTAACAGGTAACACATGAGCACGCTAACCACATGTAGCTGGGGACATTTCCACACCTTCTTCTCCACTGGCCAGTAAAACTCAGAATACTTCCAGCACTTTAACAACTTCTACAAACCTTCAAAAGTCATATTTATATCTATTTATTTGTCAGTTCCAGGATATATTTTCAGTTTGATTTTTAAAAACGAAAATAGTTAAGATGGCTTGAAGTACAAAACGGTGACAGGGAACAGTCTGAGAACATTGTGGCAACATTACATGAACCCATTTCTACTCTGTTTAAGGAGGTAAAAAATACATGCCACATCTTTAAATATTGATCAGTTATGGCAGGAGAAGATGGTAGCCTGGGGCAAGTGCAGGATGTTCAGCAGTGGTCCTTGATGAGAGCTTGGTAGACATTTTTATACATTCAAAAAAAATCTGTGAACTTTTCATGGAGCAGCAAAGTATGAAAAAGACAAAGCTGGAGAAGCTAATGTTAAAATTGGAATGGATACTTTATCATTTTTTAATTTGGTAAAAACAAAATAGCTACATCAAAAGAAAAACGGAGGGGAAATAATGCACAAATTGTACAATAAAATTAATGAAGGATGTGCCACTGCATGTAGCAAGGGGGTATAACTTGAGAAAACTTGCCAGTTAGATCAAGGATAATTATTTTAGGTTTTCCTGACATGGTGAGGGTTTAATTCCGTACCAAGTTAACTCGACTGTGTCTCTCACTAATCTCATTAGTGCTTCGCTCACTGTGGCCTGTTTAAGATATTAAATTCCTTTTTCTGTATTTTTGTGATTTAAAAGAAAATGAGGAGGCAGAATTCACCGTGAGAGATCTCCAAGACGACAAATTAAAAATAGTTTTAAAAACTCATCATTTTAATATTTGAATCTCCATATCAAGTTATTGGATTTGCTTTAATTTACTTGGCAAATTCCACCTCACCCACCCTGAGCCACAGTGTTCTCATTTCCAAATTAAAACCTTTAACAGGTAAAATAACTTTTTTTTAATGACCTTGATACACACGGGCAGCTAAGAGCTCAGCAATGAACTAGCGGTGTGTGCAAAACTGATAATTTCAGTCATTTTAGTGATTCTCTTATACCAGAAAGTTACCTCATTGATGAAGTCACCAATGTCGCCTGGGTGTGGTGCGACCGACCTGACCGGATACTGGGGTTCTGGGTGGATTGGCCGCTCATCCAGGCGCCTGATTCCGACCGGCTTGATGGTGTCCGGCTCCACCGTATCTGGCTGCTGTAGCTGGCTCAGGTCATAGTCCTGGGAATGAGATGGGAGTTAGAGCAGAACTCCTCCCAACAACCAAAGTCACACATTGTGATGAATTGGCAATAGGTGAGGGTATTGCCAGGGAGACAAAAACTTTGCTGCAATTTAAAAAAAAAATCACAAAATCATTGTACACCCTCCCACTTGGGTAATCATTATATGTCTATAACTCTTGTTGAATGTTAAGGCTCATGTATTATTTAAAACTGTACACAGCATACAGTGTATGGTGACCATTTATGTTCAATTACAAGTTCCCAGCAAAATGTCAGAATGTAAATTAAGCCCAATGTGAAATGTGTTTCGGATCTGAGTGGTAAACAAACCGGGCACTTGAAAGAACTCAACGACGGAGTCGAATCAACCGTGATTTCCGAAGAAAAATGCATTTGCAGCAACCAAGAATCCCTGAGGGTAATGACTGCTCCATGTGATGTATTGCTATTTTTTATGAGGCCCTCGGTAATCTATCAAACTTTCCTCCCCCCTCCGATCCAACGCACACAAAGCCGGATTGAGTCGTCTTACTTTTTAACTTGGCTGAGCGCAGCTGCCCCTGGGCGGGTTAAGGATGGATGAGAGGAGTGGTGTGTGCTCCTGAGCACCGCTGCCCTTGTGCTCTTATCTCCATGTGTGCTTAAGAAGCCTTTACACCACTTTTTGGAGGATAGTAAGTGAGGAGGGTGAGGTTAGAAGAGGCAAAAGTAGACCACCCAAACCCATAGCTGCACAGGGGGTCGCTATGCCCTCACCACCTGCAGATAGCCATTCAAGCCTAAATTCCTACCACCTAACTCCAAATTCTCTGGAGAAGCCGGCGTGGTGTTGCAGAAGCTTCTGCAACCTTACAATTGTTCTCATAGCTATTCTAAGACCAGTACTGCAACCAGCTGCCTTTTGTATTGATGTTTCGGCTGGAAAGTCCCCTTTGAGAGCTGATAATAGAAGCCTTGATCCCTTTGACCGAAGGATACTGATGTAGAAGGCTTAAGGATCTATGGAAAAACAGTCAGATTGTCATTCTTAGTCTCAGTCACTTTCAGGATCAGGTCTCATTGAGTCTCGTGGCGCTGCTTTGACTTCACAAACACTCTGTGTCATCAGTGTTGTGACACTGCCCTTGGCAAAGTGGCTGGAGAGCCAGTAGCATTTTCTTTTTAATTTATCCAAAGTTAATCTAGTGTATTTCTGAGTCTGAACAATAAACCACTCATGTGGCTGCCACTACAGCAAGACTATTACACTATAACCTTCAAATGGAAATGGCCACCGACACAGGACCTGCCCCACTGCATTAAGTCATCAAGACTGCCAAAGAGCGACCAGGGTTACGTGCGTTTGCTTACTGGTTTGCTAATTTCATGACATTTCATATTAGCCATTAAACTTCCTTCAGCAGCTACATGGTCTCACAAAATTTTTTTTTGTTAATAGGAGTAGAACACAAATTTTTATTTGTAAAGGTGGAAATATACTATTCTAAAAAAGCCATCTTCTGCAGAATCTGATTTTTGGTGTTAAGATTACACATAGCTACCAACCAATAACCATCATGAGCACTGTGGGCTGGTAAAGGATATACATAGCAAGCATAGTAAAATAAATTAAATGCAATAGATCGGCCTGACATTCTAATTTCCTTCACAGCAGGAGAGGTAAGAAAAGAAGGAGAAAAATGTGGTGTGTGCTCTCTACACAACTTCACCGCTGCATTCATTTACACGGACACAAGCCCAGGAATCTCAGGCAACACAATTTCCGGATACACCATGAACGCCATTCATCTGTGTCATAAATCTTCTGCACATCCAAAGGAATCGATGATGAGCGCCCGTTGCACATTTCCTACGGCTCGAAATTCAGTGTCAAGGCAGCGTGCGGACAATCTGCTTTCCTCCTGGGAGAAATACGGGCAAGACGCTTATAACAGCGTCACGTTAGGCAAACAAAACAGGCCAGGGCCACATTTAATTCTGCCTTTACGCTCCAGCAAATGTCCATCTAAATCAAAAAGTAATTGGGAAACAGCAACATTTAGACTAGGTTCGCAGTGCAATTAACAGCATTAAAGGCTCATTTAAGACTACAGAGGAGTCGGCTCGACCCGCGATGGAGCATCTCCTGACGAGCACCTCGGCCTTTGGCAAGGAAAGTCCATTTGCAATATTACAGTGCACTGACTTGTGAAACGTTACCCCGACAAGCAGACAGAGGCGCTTAATTAGAGCCCCGTGAAATGTGCTGGCGGGAGGCAGCGGAGACAGTTTACCTGGTCCTCCTCACCACCCCCTTCCTCATCGTACTTGAGGATGTTGTCACGCACGTCATCTTCGGGGTCAATGAGCAGCTGTTTGGCCTGCCTCTCCTTGTCCCGGCGCTTCATCCACACCACAAAAAGCAGTACTAGAACTGGCGGAGGGGTGGAGATGCCACACAGGAAGGAGGGGGTGAAATGAGGAGAGATGAGGGAGTGGGGGAGAAATTACAGGTCAGTAAAGGAAACATATGCAGATGGATTTTAATTGAGAGCTCTTTTCTCTCTCTCTCTCTCTCTCTCTCTCTCTCTCTCTCTCTCTCTCTCTCTCTCTGCAGAGATCTAGCATTTAAAACCTGACCTATGTGCAATCAGTTTGTTTTTATCTGCATGATCTGCAGGGAGTTATATCTGAGGCGACTGGGGGTTGCTGTGTCTTCTCCAAATACACCCCAGCTGGGTGGGGCTCAGCACAACTCTGCAGTGCTGGGCAAGACTGGGTGGGTCTACGTATGATTGCAAAGGTACGGTGGCACAGTGGGTAAGGCCAGCGCTTCTCAGCTCCTGAGCTGCTTGTTTGCGTGTACATTCAAATACACCCTCCTGTGGTGATGTCCCAAGACGTGCAGAAGAGGACTTCCATGCTCTCTCTTATCAAGAAAAGCCCCTTAAACATGACTGGGAGGAGCTGAATAGGATCGGATGAGGCTAGATAGAACTGGAAGCCACAGAGTTGGGCAGAGTTTGGTGGTACTGGGCTTGGGCTGAGCAGGATCAGGAAGTACTAAGGACTTGGCTGGGTTTGACTACGACTAAGCAAATCTGAACTGAGGGAGGTGGGCTTGGTCAAGACTTACTGAGCAGGATGATGATGCAGAGCAAGATGGCAATAATGGCGCCCGTCCCCAGACCAGCGGCCACAATGCGCTCCATGTCCACACAGTCGCCGTTGTGATCACACTGGCACACCTTGACCCGTAGGTATGAGGTATTGGACATTGGCAGATTCCCCGAGTCCGTAATGATGATGGGGACCTCATAGATCCCACTCTCCAGGTAGCCGATTTTCAGGCTGAGTTGGGCGTATTCACCTGAAGGGTGGTACCTTCATCATCATTTGACCATACAAAAGAAAGACCTTGAAGAGGCCGTCACAACACTCTCAGAAATATTCCCGCCTTTTAATATTTTCATAGACTCCATTGGGAGTATAATGCTCCACAATCCCCTCCATAAACTTCAGCCCTAGTAACAAAAATAATGCCCTACGTGAGGCTGTGTAGGAGCAGGAGGTGGCTTTGAACGTACCTGTGAGACGTGTGAGGGTCCAGTTCCTCCTCACATCCAAGGGCCTGCTGCCAAGTTCAAACGCAAACGGCCCTGCGTTGGGGTGGATGTCCCGATCTACAGCCGTGATGTTAATGGCATTAGGCTCCGGCCGCTCACACACTTCGGCCTCGTGGGGGAATACGTGTGGGGCATTGTCGTTGATGTCCATCAGCAGGATCTGTAATGTGCCCGTGCCGCTGGCAGGGGGGATGCCTACAGGGTGGGAGAAAGTACCCCATGATGTTAGTGAGGGCTCGCCAAAGCCTCGTAATTGGTGCACAGAAACATATGAAAGCGGTCAAACACTGTAATTTCTTCTCGATAGAGCTGTCTTGCTTCCCATAACTATGCACACAGCAAGGAAGATAAAATAAGAATGAGTCTTTCTTTAATTCACAGCTTTAAGGTTTATTAATCAGCGTTCCTTCAAAAGTGTGCTGGCAAATGAGTGTAAAATATTCTCCAGTCAAAGTATATGCTTTTCTACATACAGTTCATCTGCACACAACTGGACCGCAAGTGGCGGGATACTGAAATGAGCAAACCATCCAGTGTATCATTTTTTAAATGTCTTTTTCAGGATTTTCAAAATTTGTTAGCTAATTGGAAAAATGAAATCCCAAACTGTTAAAAAAGAAAAAAACAAAAATTAAAAACATTGCTTAATTTAAATGTGGTTTTCAGGCATACAACCCATCAGCACATAACAATCTCATAATCGGATCCCCTCCCAACTTTTAGTTCACTCATGCTAAAATGACTGCATTACCTTCAGTATTAGCCTCAGCTAAAGACACATTTAAAACAAGGTTCCCCAGCCTGGCTATCATAGCAGGACGTGATGCACTCAGATCTAATCACACTCTGACGGGTATATCTCGGGGGAGTTAGATGGATCTGGAGGCATGGTGGCTTCGTGACGGGGCTACACAGCTTGAATACGAAAGCAGCTCAGAGCGAAGCCGACAGAGACACAATCAGCCTTCTCTGCATTCACACAGGAGCGGCTTTTCACACGTTCCGTGCGCTCAAAGGATGCCGCCTACCCCTTAATGAGAGTGATCTGCTACCTCGAATTTCTCACCTGCTGCTCAAGCTGCGCCCTCTACGAAAAAAAAAACTTCTTCAAAGACGACCCCCATAAGCGCGCAAACCGTTTAGCAAGCTACCAGTTGAAAAAAAATCCGAATTTATGCAAAACGGCTCGCCTCTCTCGGACATACCGCTGTCTGAGGCCAGGAACGTAGCATTGTACAAATTGTTCTGGACATACGGTGACTCTCTGTCCAGCATGGCAATAGTAGAAATCTGACCATTAGCGGGGTCGACCCTCAGCCAGCCGGCCGGGTCTGAGAGCTTAGAGTATCTGCAGACGCAAACGCACAGGACACAAAAGGGAACACGGTTAATTTGCTGTTTGTACTCGCAGCATCAGTCAATACAGCAAAGTTAAATTAAGAAAATGAAACATTTACTACATTTATTCACTTAGCAGACACTTTTCTCCAACGTGACGCACGTCTCAGTGGGAAAAAAAAACACCATTTATTAACACCGTTTATTATAACATCTAAAAGAAGTGATTTACAGTCAATGAAAGAGGAAGGGGAAAAGGCGTAACAACAAAGTGGATCGGCGCTGGTGCTTGATGTCAGCACAGAGCTGCTTACCTGATTGTCTGCTGCATGAAGCGGTCGGGGTCTTGAGCTGTGAAGACGGTGAGCATCGATTCTGCCGGCATGCCCTCCTCAAGACGCATCAGTTTTGGGTTGGGCTCGAAATAGGGGCTCTCATTGACGTCGATGACCTTAATAGAGACCGTCGCGGTGGACTGACGGGGGAGATGCATGGTTGTGGCCAGGGGGGCATCGTTCTCCGCCACCACGGTTAGCACGTACGACCGGCTGATCTCATAATCAATCGGCTGCAGAAGAAAAGTGTCAATTTTAGCACTTTTTGACAGATGAAATCTTTGTTTATCCATCTGAAACACAACCAAAACCTTCACAGTGCTACAGTATTTTGTGCCAGTCAAACTGACCTCATTTGCATACAGTTAAGCATGTGTTAACAGTAAAAACAGAGAAGCAGAACATTTAAGAATTCTGAGAGATAATCTGTGCTCCTGCCCAGCTGGACCTTACCTTGATGACAGTAACTAAACCCTTGTTGGAGGCAGGGTCTGTGGGGACCGCGAACCTGCCTGTGGGGTCCCCGCCAATGATTTTATACACAGCATTCCAAGCAGGGGTGTTGGGCTGGTCCTTATCCGTCACAGACAAGTTGGCGACGATGATGCTCACCCGATTCTCAGGCACCTCCCCGTAGAACTGCAAAATGGAAAAAATGCACAACGTGTATTATTACAAATATGCATATTTTTGAAGCCCAGTGCTTCAACTGACATTTTTACATGGAAATTCTAATGTGTGTGCTCCTGGCACTGCGAAGCCCCGGACTTTCATCGAAAATATTTTATTAAGGAATGCTCTTTTGAAACATAAGACCTTCCAGGGAAGGATTCCACAGGCAGATATTACACTTATGGATACGTGGCAACAGCATATCGGGGACAAGCCAAGCAACAAACATCCAGCTTTCTGGGGCATTTATTATAATCATTTGCTGGACTCACTTCGTGTTTTTTTTAATATTTTCCACCTGTATTATGGTACTGCCCCTTTGCCTGCTGTGATGGGTAGCATAAACAAGGAGTAAACATCCGTATGAATGAAAGAAGGATTCTCACGGTGTCAGTGGTGAACTCAGGAGGGTTGTCGTTGACGTCTGTCACCCTGATGATGGCCGTGGCTGTGTTCGATAGGCCGTACATGGCGTTCCCTTCCATGTCAGTTGCTTGAATAATTAAGGTGTACTGTGGAACTTTCTAGAAAAGAAACAGCAAAAGAAGCAAGGGGTTACATGAGGAAGGTCTTAAGTTTAAATTGGAGAATGAATAATTTCACATCTTTTCCTACGAGATTAATCCTCATTTTCCTTTCACAGGATTAATAACTGAGTACCTACGTAGTTCTTATAGAGCAGTTATTATGCGAGAAAATAAATGCTGCCATATTGCCATTCGTTTTCCTTATAAGCCAAGATTATATCACAGAGAAGCACCCATGTTCCTGCTGTTTTTCCTCATATCCTGAGGGGCATTGAGAGACCAGGATATTACAGATGGTTTGCTCCTCTTAAAACATAATCAGGAATCTGCTGCTAGATATTGAAATGCAGGAGAATTATTTCCACGGTGACGGGTTGTTCAGGGCCCTCAAATGTATGTAGCAGAGCCCCACGGGGGCAGTTAACTGAGCAGCAGCTAGTCAAGATTCAGAGAAAAGACTCGAGTTGGCCATTTTCCAGGCACAGCCAGCAAGGTGGAGCAATTACAGGGCGGACTCGCCATTAATAGCAGCAACGCAACATGTGGCGGCTTAATCAAGCGCACTCCTCTTGATCCTAAACTAAATAAATACTTGTAGGTCAATTACTTTACTTGATTATAGATATTAATCAGGAATAGGAACGGCTCATTTAATTCTAGCACAGTATTATTAGTAGTATTAGCAAAATAGCAGCATTTCAGGTTATTTTTAAGTTCCCAACATATTCGAATAAACCGCAAACTAAATATGCTTGTATTTGTGCATGTTGTGTGTGCATGTATGGACGTGTGTGTCTGTGTCTGCATGTATATAGCATTTTTGCCTCATAATGACAGTAAACCCTGACGAATGACTCGCGCCATGATTTCTACGTACTAAGAGCGCTGGACTCTGTGACAGGGCAGCTGTACCTCTCTGTCGAGCCCCGCTGCAACAGTGATGATGCCTCCGGTTTGGTTGTTGATGGTGAACATGTTGGACGTGGGGCTCTCTGGCGTCTGTGCCAAGATCTTGTATCGTAGCATCCCGTTGGCCGTTCTCGGGTCATCCCGATCGATTGCCGTGACAGTCATCACGAGGGTTCCTATATGCGGAAATATCAAGTTAGCTCATTTGAAGAGGTGCCAAGTTCACATTTTGCTAACCGCACAAGAATATTTCATTTAAATACTTGAACAGATATAATATGTTCATGGAATTTAGTGCATCGCCAACAAGATTTATAAAAACTGTACCAAGAGGTCTTCTTACAGTCAGGCAAAACAGAACCAAATCAACAAACGTTCACGAGAACCGGCTGGGCCACTTGCCAGGCTTGGATCCTTCTGGAACCGTGCCGTTCCAGATTTGGTGCACAAACTCAGGCCGGTTGTCGTTCATGTCGATCACGTTGATGGAAATGTCGATGGGGTTCTCCACCTGGTTTCCATTCAGGTCCACAGCGTGGGCCCTCAGCTGTGGAAAACATGAGTTGTTAACCCCTCGGGCACCCCGTCCCTCAAGCCGAAGTGGTGACCCCAGGGCCGAATCGGCCACTCGCTCGCAGCACCTCAAGTGTTCGGTGAAGGTGTTCCTTCTACTTTACAACTACCTTACACCACACCCTTCTCTGGTTTTTGTTAAATTCTCTTCCTCTGAGGCTGGCAGTTGCTTCCAAGCGCATGTTTTTCAAAAAAAGCTTTGCAGACGCTCACTGTGACTGTCTCCAGGGGCCTTTACTCACAATAAATTCAAAACTTGAGCATCACAGCTCTCTACTGTGGAGCGTGGTGTGAATCACTTCAGTCCCAGGATCAAGATGAACTGCAAAACTAGGATTAATACTTAAAAAACTTGTAATAATGAATCTATTTTTAGGTTAAATGAGGGTAAGTGAGAGCCTTTTAAATGGGTTCCATCTACAGCCCCCCAGCAAAGACTCTCAAACCACTCCCCACCCAGGTGTGTCTAAGTATCACGCTTAATTTGAACATTATTATTATACTTTATTCACCTGGTGCCTTCATCCAAGGTGACTTTCAGAAAAGCAACTTCACTATGATTTACCCATTTCAACAGTACGGTGTTGTTGCTGTATCAGTTCGGGGTAAGTACCTCGATCAAGGGTACTACAACGAGAGCAGGATTTGAACCCTGGACCTTCAGTTTGCAAACCAAAAGATCCAAACTCTAGACTACCACTGTGCTACCTGCTGAGTGGCTCTTACCACGATGATTTGTTGGACTAAGAACACAAAAGCGTATCCATATCCGAATTTGAAGGACTGTACAACATCCAGAAGGACCAGCAAAAAAAACACTTGTCTGAATAAAAGACCCACCACACAGAGCTTTGGCTATGCACCCATCACCGTCCATGTGTCCGTACCACATGTGATGAAGGAAGGCAAAGCGTGACTTACGTGGAAGCTGGGTATCTGCTCACGGTCCAGCGGTTTCATCACAGATAGCTCTCCCGAAATGGCATTGATCACAAAGATGCCGGTGGGCGCCTGGTCTGCACCAGGACCCGTGACGCTGTACCGCAGAGAGCGGGTCTTGTCATGATCAGAACGGATCTGAATGGATAGGAAATGAAGGTGTGAGCGGAATGGACAGCGAAGGTGGCATTACAGTAGGGAAGGGGGTCAGGGCCACAAGGAAGGAGGTGGAGCAGGTTAAAGGCAGTGCGGCGGAGTGTGAGTAAAAGGGCCGGGCATAATAAAATGTGTGGGGTGATAAAGGTTTGAGGGAATTACATTCATACGGCAACCACAAAATTAAATTAAAACAGTATAAATAAATAAAATGTGTAACAGCCTGGCAGCAGTGAGCAATCATCTCAACAAGCTTTAGTGCTTTTGTGAAAAAAAGAGGGATCACCAAGTTTAACTGTTTTTTTGGCTTGATTCAGTGTGTTAATCTGGACATGCTTCCCGTCAGCTCTTCACGGCTTTTGTAAAAGATGTCCTCAGAGTGTAGCTGTCCTCGCGACTGCCGTCAATCCCCGGATTAAACATGATACACACAGACCGGATGACTTAATGCAAAAGGACGTGAAGCGCCGCTTAACGGCGCCGGGCCTCTTCGCGAGGCACGGGTGGCTTCCTGTTGTCTGGTTGGCCAATTTTGCGCGGTTAGGCAAATAGAAGGGGAGTGAGGTGATGGCGTGGCCTATGGGGCTGTGCAGCAATAACACAAAGACAACACGTCACCGGCAGCTATGAAAGGGTCTCAAGGTGGGGGGAGGGCATCGCCGCCGTCGACCATTAATGCTATGACTCTTGTTCTTACTCTGACAAGCTCGGACGGAAAGGGCCCCCTGGAATTCTCTGGCACGTTGATGGAGGGGATGACCCAGTCTCTTCTGCGACGCTTCAGGGCTCCTCCGCTGTTCGAGCGCTGCCCCAGGAACACAATCTCCCGCACCGTCTGGGCTGCCGTCGGGGTGTCCTTCGCCTGCAGGAATCACACGCCCTTCATTTCGCAACTCACAAATCCAAGCCGATGCTGAGTTTCAGCAACGGTTGCCATAGCAATTTCCCCCCACATTTCCCCTCCCTCAAATGTAAAGCCTCCAGATTTATCTCCATCTTTCACTGATCTGTATTAAGAGTACAACTCCTCATGTATCTGTGAGACATCATGTTCAAATTACAAGTGCACACTTCCTGTAAGACATGGTTGTACTCCTAATAGCCCGCTTTTTAGTGGCCTTCCTTGTCATTCGCATGATGGCATGTTGTACTTTTCAAGTTGTCCCTTTGTTTGGGTATGCCATCACCATGACAACGGAAAAGCTCCGAATGCCTTTGTAGTCCCGACTAACTCCCTCATCCTCGGATGTACCAAGGCTCAGGATTTTAGACACGATCCTCTGTGCCCCACTGGCTGTGCCGAATTCCACATTAAACACATGAAACCGTGGCCAGAACACCAGACCCTAAAAACAGCCCAGGTGGTTTAAATTTGCTCCGCTATTCCTGCTGCCCCACAGGGACATGGCAGTGGAGCTGGCGAGGTGGACAGAACATTTAGCATATTTCCCAGGGTCAGCGGGATGTGGTCAAATCACAATGCCAAATTTTGAAAACAACAGTTCATTGGAATCCTCCATGAACCCCAGGATGTTTACTGCTGATTCCTG
The DNA here is from genome assembly GCF_900964775.1 of Scleropages formosus. Lineage (NCBI taxonomy): Eukaryota > Metazoa > Chordata > Actinopteri > Osteoglossiformes > Osteoglossidae > Scleropages > Scleropages formosus. The sequence continues at coordinate 11,883,798 of NC_041812.1, forward strand.
ATTACCTGGAAAAAGTGTATTTAGATTAACACACTATCAGGCTTCTCTAGCTGATCCAGAATGCTGCTGCATGAGTTGTGTTTAACCTGACAAAGCCTTTCCGGGAATTTCCTCTCCTCGCCTCTCTCCGCTGGCTTCCTGTTTTCCTACGTCTCAAGATAAAATTTCTGGTTACAATGCACAAGCCGTCAAACGATCTACTCCCTGTTACCTACAGGACCTGATCACTCACTACACCCCAGCAACAGCACTGTCCTCCTCTACCTCTAGCCACTTGGTGGTCCCACTTACAAGGGGTCCAAAACCTAAAGCCCAAAAGTTTGCAGTTTTGGCCCCAATGTGGTGGAACAAGCACCATCTGTCCCTCGGAATTGCTGAACCCCTCCCAGCATTCAAGGGTCTCAAACCCATTGCTTTCAGACCTATTTCTCTTCTCCTGACAGCTACATAAATTTGTAACACATCATCTGTCACAATCACCTCTGTATTCCCCACCTTTATTGTTTTTTTTTGGTTTGCAAAAGGGAGGTATTGGATACACTGACTGTGCTTCAGCAGCCACCTGTCTATACATAAAATTCTTAGCCAGCCATGAAACACACTTTTGTTTACTCCCAGTGGTACGTTGCAGTGGGACAAAAGTGCAGGGTGAATTAGCAGAGATACATATACATCTTGTAACATAGGTCCACTAAACTCTGGAAAAGTGAGTCACAAGTTCCTAATGCTTCAGCGAAAAGCATGAGCAGGTACTGCGGTCCCACAGAACCTGTGACAGCAATGATGAACGGTGCAGACAGCACACTGCTGGAGATGGACACCCGTCTAAGCAGGCTGTTCCACTCCATATTCTGCCAGTACGTCTCCTTCAGAGACCTGCATCGGGTCTATGCTCACGATCTTTCCTTGTTAACGCCCTTCCTGAAGACAGCCGCGTTATTTTTAAATTCCAGAGAATATTAGTCCTACATCATTAATCTCTTCTTAGCACTCCACTATCAGTTTATTCACGTTTACCTTTTTAATTAAGGGTGGAAAATTTTTCATGCTTTGGGAAAAGTACCAACTATGAAGAATAACAGTTTCTGACTAAGAGGCCCCAAAATAGATTTGGGTACAGATATATATCTAGCATATACGTTTTGAGTATATATCGCGGAGTGTACATCTATACAAAAAGAAGCAACTCAAATACTGTAAAATCAAGAAAAAATAAACATATAAATTAAGTAGAAAGATAATGAAGGGCAGGTCTGAAATCACGATGGCGACATCTGCTTGGACGTTCACAGACGTTCCCTCCAAGTTGGCCTTTCACTGCTGCTCATTTAGAGAGACCTCAGGAGAAAACGTCCTTCAGAAACAAAGACGGACGTCAGTGTGAACAGACGGGCCGTTGGGTCTCAAGACACAGCTGAAGCGCAAGGATCGAATGCCTTCGGGTCCACAGTCCAATCCAGAAGCAGTTTGACTGCAGTGAAGATTGTTTCTCCCATTGTAATATATAAGGCGTTCAAGCCAATATAATATTTATGGGACACTAATGCGTGCAGCTTTTATGTAATACTCGATACGCAAAGGACTCCACGTTTGGATCACTCTTGTGCTCTGAGAAGACGAGCGATGTTGCAGCACCGGTGTTCCGGAGAAAGCTCAACTCACGCCAACGTCAATCAAGATGCGATTATTACCACCAATTCAGGAGTTCCCATGGGGACTGTCACGTGAAATTCAACAAAAAACACAATGGTGGAAATGTGACTCTGGAATATACAGCAAAACGTTGTGTCTAATATTTAACAGCACTATAGAGCGAAGCTGTCTGAATATGGTAAACAACATCTTTACCTTGGGGCTGTTGAGGCTTCAAAAATGAGCCACCAAAACGCCAATGCATCCTTCCGACACAAGGCCATTTTAATGACTGTCGTCGTGTTTGTGAATTATTCACGTGGCTGGTGACTGTTTTGCCAAGTGGAAAGAGCCCTTTAACAAGTAAGCGAGCGGTTCCACCGGATTGCCCCCAGAAATCCGTGCTGCAAGCGCGGTATCTGCCAGGCCACAGAGGTACCGTTGCAATCTCATATTCCACACCACACATATATCACTCCTGCAGGACCTCCCTTTATTACACTTGACTGATAGATGACTCGTAGTGCTGCTTTATGCTTTGGTGTCAATGCTAACTGTGCTAATGGAGTAACCAGAAGAGAAAATGGAAGCCCAAGAGGCACTGCGCCAGATTCAAGGACACCGGGACCCGGCAGCGGGTGCAAACTGTGGCAGGCGGCAACTCGACAATGAGCAAACTCTACACACCTTTACCTCGGCTGAATGTGGGCTGACCAGATAAAACCGAACAGAGCAAATCTGGGCCAAGGCGGAGCTTTATTAAAAGTGCTGACCTCCAAATACCCCAGTGATAACCATGCACTTTAAAGTAAAGGATGATAAAATCTGCAAGACATTGGAATACCAACTTAACCACTGCATTGCAAGGCAACTTTAATGTCCCACGTATGTGTGAGGAACCTACAGCCAAAGCCAGCTATGAATAATTTCTGATTCTTGATATTGGGCAAGGGCAGCAGGTGGAGCAGCTGCGTTGTACTCAGAGGACCAGGACTTGAACCTCACCTCCTGATGTACTACCCTTGATTAAGGTACTTACCCTGAATTGACAGAGTAAATGTTACCCAGCTGTATACATGGGTAAATCAGTAAAATTAATTAATAACTAACACCCTACCCTGGGAATTCCCAGGCTCACAGGGTGGGAAAAGAAACAGCGAGTCTTGAGGATGTATACAAACCCTCGATTGCTATTAAATGTTTAGCTCATAGGGGGTGCGGTGGCGCAGTGGGTTGGACCGCAGTCCTACTCTCCGGTGGGTCTGGGGTTCGAGTCCCGCTTGGGGTGCCTTGTGACGGACTGGCGTCCCGTCCTGGGTGCGTCCCCTTCCCCCTCCGGCCTTACGCCCTGTGTTGCCGGGTAGGCTCCGGTTCCCCGTGACCCCGTGAGGGTCAAGCGGTTCTGAAAATGTGTGTGTGTGTTTAGCTCATAGCAGAGGGGCACGGTGGCACAGTGGGTTGGATTGGGTTCTATTCTCCGGTGGGTCTGGGGTTCAAGTCCCACTTGGGGTACCTTGCGACGGACTGGCATCCCATCCTGGGTGTGTCCCCTCCCCCTCCGGCCTTACGCCCTGTGTTGCCAGGTAGGCTCCGTGACCCCGTATGGGACGAGTGGTTCAGAAAATGTGTGTGTGTTTGTTTGTGTTTAGCTCATACCTTTGTCCAAGATGACATACAGCGTTATGTTTATATACCAAGCTACTTACAGTGATTTACCCCTTTGTACAGGTTTATATTCTTAGTGCATCAATTTGGAGTAAGTACCATGATCAAGGGTACTACAGCAGGAGGTGGAATTAAAATCTGGGTCCTTCAAGTGGAAAGTGATTCTAGCCACTACGCCACCTGCTGCTAAGAAGATGTAGGAGACAAACGAGGCATGGAGGACATTGGGAGTATGGCAACCGGAGAGTGATGTGAAGCTACCGGAGGCAAAGTGGGCTTCAGACAAGTGAGGAAAACATCCAAAGATGTGTCGTACAAGAACCCCCCTAGATTTGCGCAGTTAGTGCCCCACTGTGCCTTGCCAGACTTACACCGTGGTGAAGCAGCATACTGCATTTTAATGGTGGGAGGTGAGTCTGAATGTGTATCCGGTCTTGCAGAAGGGCTACAATTTCAAGTACAAATTGTCCGTAAATTAGCCGTAGAAAATGACTCCTGCAGCTGAAAGAGATTAAAATCGTCTGGGGCTGTTCCTTTTTTCTGGCTGCAAACACAAAAGACAAAACAAACAGCAGCGGTCGAAGTCAAAAGGGCCAAAGCTTACCTGCTGCCTCAACTGGGCCGGGGACGTGAGCTGCACCTGTGTGTGCCATCGTTCCCGTGTCTCGACATCCTGCGCGTGGATCACTACCGTGGTACGACGGGCCGAGGAGGCACGCAAACTTCTGGCAGCGTAGAGCAGCCCGTCGCCCTCTATTCGAAAATCCTCAGGGTCGCTGCTCCTCAAGCGCACGTGGTCTCGTCTGCCGCAGTCGACAAACTTCACTGAACGAGAGAACAAAAAGAAAGGATTAAACATGCTTTGTGTTGGCTACTGTTGCACCCACACTCTTTCACGTCATATTTACATTTCATGTGCTGTACTGTATTACCCCAGTTACTGTGTGTCGTAGTTACAATCTCCTGTATTCCCCCACTTCTTCTTCTCGTTTTCCTTTTGTTTTTTTTTTCGTTTGTCCTCCCTCTGTGTCTCTAAAGTTACATTTACGTTTATTTATTTAGCAGACACTTTTCTCCAAAGCGACTTCCAATGAAGACTATGTAGTGTTCTCAGCACACACACCTTATTCACCAAGGTGCCTTACACTGCTAGAACTGTACACTGTTTACAATGGGTCACTCATCCATACAGCAGTGGAACACACTCTCTCTATCAGTAACGCAGTATGGGTGAACCTGAAGAGCATGTCTTTAGACTGTGGGAGGAAACCAGAGCACCCACGGGAAACCCACACAGAAACGGAGAGAACATGTAAACTCCACAAAGACTGAACAGGGATCGAACCCATGTCCTCTCACACCGCCAAAGAGCTGAAACAGCAGTGCTACTCGCTGTGTCACCAAGTCAAGTTTTTGATCAAATACGGTCATGTATCAGCATGAATTTTTCACTTTGTTTTCCTGACTTAAGGGTTATGAGTGATGTATTGGTTTGAGGCAGGGCGACTTCACCAAGTGCCTGAAGTGGGCACTCGCTGCATGTATGTACTATTCCGTCCTTAATTTAAATACTCGTCGAAAATGTTAATTTTATTGTTAAACTCTGCTGCGGCGCGGAGCAGAAGACGCGCGCGGTTCGGGAGGGACGTGTCACGAGCCACCGAGAGGGGCGCGCGTCGCTCGCCGGCAGAGACTCGACACGTCCCATGCATAATTCACTGCGAGCTGTCTGCGGAGATAGGGCCTGAAACAAATGTGGTCCGAAGAAGAGGCGATAAATAAATAATAAATAAATAAAATGTTTCAAGTAGGAGGGGGCGTGGTGGCGCAGTGGGTTGGACCACAGTTCTGCTCTCCGGTGGGTCTGGGGTTCGAGTCCCGCTTGGGGTGCCTTGTGGCGGACTGGCGTCCCGTCCTGGGTGTGTCCCCTTCCCCTTTCGGCCTTACGCCCTGTGTTACCGGGTAGGCTCTGGTTCCCCGTGACCCCGTCTGGGACAAGCGGTTCTGAAAATGTGTGTGTGTGTGTGTGTGTGTGTGTGTGTGTGTGTGTGTGTGTGTGTGTGTGTGTGTGTTTCAAGTAAATATTTCAATAATGACAACAACCTAACTTAACGGACACTCGGCAGAACACACGATACGATAAGGACCGTCGCGTGCAAATGTGGCACCTCACCAATTACACGCGTGTTACTGAAGACGCGCGCAAACACTGAGCACAAACACCAGCTATACGCGAAAGTGTGTGTGTGTTTTCCTTTGACAAAAACGAGTCCCTCGCACGCGCAGGCGGCTGAGGCATGTCGCGAGACGCGTACGCGCTGTACGTTTCTCCGGCACGACGCCGCGTGAGGAGCGGGATGAGCGCGAGGCCCTGTCTCCGGCGCTCGTGCCGACGCTCCCGCTGTATGCGACGCAGCTCTCGCTGGGAAGGAGGACAAAGTCATGTTTATTTAATTGCTGTTAAAATGACAAGGCGACTGCACTCTGTGTGTGTGTGTGTGTGTCCGCCACACTCCGGAGCCGCTGCCCGTCAAACCGATGGCGGAAAAAAGCGGAGGAAATTATTGAGTCCGCGCGAGCCATCTGTTCCGGCACCGGCCAGGAATCGAGGAGGTGTCAAAGTCCCGGTTGCACATTTGCCTCTCTGTTATGCTTCTGCCATTACGGACTATCTATACATTTTTGTCATTTATCAGACGCTTTTCAGAAGTTTTCTCCAAAGTGCCACTTACCCGCTAATGCACCTGGGCCATTCTTACTGTATCAGTTCAGATTAAGTACCTTAAGGGTACTACAGCACGAGGCTGGATTCAAACTACACCTCTCGCTACCCCATTTACATCTGTTTACCTCTCAGACACGTTTCAGGAGAGCAACACGCAACCCGGAGTTGGCAGAAGTGCGTCGCAACAGATGAAGAGCTTCAGACGCCCGAGATTGTTCGAGTATATAACCGGTCGCTCCGATACCATCATTTTTCCAGCACTCATTACATCAGTTGCATATAGAATTGGTAGGAAATACAGAGGTGATCCTGACAGGTGGTGTGCTGTGAGTTTTTTCGGTGCCATTAGGAGATCAGGAGAAAAGTGGCTGTGAAAGAGAAGGTTCTGAGATACTTTTTGAATGTTGACAGGGATTCGGTAGCTCTGAAAGACAGGGGGAGCTCATTCCATTGCATTAGGGTCAAAACTAACCTGGCTGGTAACATAGTGGTTAGAGTTACTACTTTTGGACCTAAAGGTTATGGGTTCAGTTCCCATCTCCGACTGTAGTACCTTTGAGCAACGTACATATCGTAAAATTGCTCCAGTGAAGTTATCCCTGGGTAAATAATTGTAAGTACATTAACCTTGCATGTCTCTTTGGAGAAAAGAGTGAGCTAAATTAATAAATGTAAAACCCAGAACTGATGGGGTTTCAGTTTTGCACTCCTTGTGAGTGCAACCATGAGGGGTGGAGGAGCACAGCTCTCTTTTTGGGCTGGTGGGAATGATTGGGTCCTATAGGTATTGGGGTACAGATCCTTTGACCATCTTCTGCTAAAGAAGCATCAAAGAAGAAGACATATGGGGAAAGGGTTCGAGCAGTAGAGCTGTGTTTAGTGTCTGACACAGCGGTGAGGGAGTCGGTGAACTGATCCTCATTTCCACAGTGACCTTGCGCAGTCTGTCACTTTCCAAGAATGCTGCATGAATATGCATGCACAAGGTTTTCACACAGGATGCCCGGGCTGGCGAGGGAGCACGCCGAGCCGCGAGAACTGTCATACTTACGAGCCTTGGCGGCAGCAGTGCACTCACTTTGAGGAAGGAAAAGACAGCGCATTCCTTTCAGAGGCTAGTCGATAACACAGATGCAAGTGATGCGTCCTGTTCGCGAAGCAAAACACGCACTTTCTTCAGTAAAACAACAGCAGCTTTGAGCTGCAACGCTAAAAAGTGTGGCGGTGGTGAGATGCGCAGCGTTTCAAGAGATAAAATTGAAGAGCTGAGATTGAAAATTGGTCTGGAAACAAGAGCAGCGACACTGTTTGGGTCATTGGGTCATTCTTTCGAAGGTGATGGACACTCACTCATTGTTGGGGGGTGTTGCCATGAACAAACCCACTTTTCACCAGGCTGGATGCGCACCTAAAAACAACTTTTTCAAGTCGGTGAACTGGAACACGTTCATAATTTCCGTTCACGTTATCGGCGTGGCACAGAGGAGCCTTGAAAGGCTAAGTGTGCATCTTATTAAGAGCCCGTCTCCTGGCAGAAAGCAGAGAGAACGGCAGCCTGCAGCTCAAACACCTCCTTCACCTGAAATAATAATAATCCGTTTAAAATGTGATAGTGATGAAGAACAACCAAGGTAATTGCGTTACCTCTTTCATAAACACTTTTCCCAAAAAACATGAACAGGTGGTATCATAACATGACTGTTATGGTAATTTGTGCTTCCTTCTACTCTTGGCATTACTGCAAAGGAGGTAATGTCAGACTCATTCATTCATTCATTCATTCATTTGCACACCCACTAATTACAAGTAAATGGCATGACAAGTACCTGTGTTTCTAGAGCTTTCTATAGTATGGTGCAGTCACACAACAGCAGTATGCACAAGTAAATTAATAAAAAAAAAACAAAATGGTAAAAGTGTCTTACACATAATAGTATGAATAAAAAAGTATATATAGTTGGGTAAATAAAAAAGTAAATAACTAAAATACACACTCCTTCAATTTATTCAACCATTACCACTTGTGCAGTGTAGGGACATGAAGGTCCAGACCTTATCCTGGAAGCTTGGTGCAAAAAGCAGATAATATCTGAGACGATGCTGAAAACAGTTAACATTTTTGGTCCATGTAAATTGCGTTCATTCGTCTTTTTTTATTTAATATTGAAAGCAGAAAAATGAGAAAAACACACACACAAAAGAAAAGGACTTGTTTATTCATTTTCTCTTTTCGTTTAATCATACAAAGTGTACAAATTAAAATCTCACAATACCAAATATGACGAATGCCCTAAAGTGCACAATATTTCCAATCTCAAGTAGCCTGTATTTCCTATCACAAGTCGCCTAACCTAGAACTAAACCTATAACTTCAAGGTGCTTTGAACACCTGTGCTTAATTATTAATAAGATTCTTAAGAAGTAGCACCTGAAAAATCCTGCCGATTGTCTCGGTGGACATGTCATCCTCCCCTACTGTCACTCTCTTGCTGCTTTTGAAAAGCACCTAGCGATCCATATTAACTTATGAATAACTCGGAGTGAAAGCAGCATGTTTGATGAAGCCACTGAAGATTTATGCGAGGTTTCATTTAGTTTACATCTGGGTTGTTCAAGAATACCACAAAACGAAATAATTCAAAGTCAAAAAATAAGACATCAAGAAACTATAAATGAGGCGTATTTTAAATATTTTACATTTTGAGCAAAAAATGGTTTTAAAACATAGTTAATTAATATTTGTTTTTCATTTTTAAAGCAAAAAAAGAATGGAGGCATCGTAATTTGCATTGTGTTTTTCAAAATCGAATCAAAAAACGAATGAACGCAATGTACATGGACTATTTTTTGGGTATTAGAAACAATATTCTATATTACAGGTGTATGTATATAATATGTGGGGCATAGTGGTTCGGATTGTCACTGTGTGTACTTACAGAGGGCTTAGTTCAAATCCCCCTCCTGCTGTAGTACTCCTGATCAAAGTATGGGGAATCTGCCAGTGGACCCAAAGGTCCTAGGTTCAAATCCCTCTTTCAGCTGTAGTACCCTTGAGGTGGTACTTACCCTGTGTTGCTCCAGTAAAAACTATCTAGCTGTATGAATGGGTAAACAGTTCTAGGCAGACTAATGTTGTAAGTTGCTTTGCAGAAAAGCATTGGTAAAGTACTTACCCTCAGCTGATATAGTAGAAATTCCCTTCCCGTAAAAACTGGTATCTTAATACTTATATCTAATCTAGTTAACAGTATCTTATGATGTTAGGTCATTTTGGACAAAAGTGTCAGATGAATAAAAAAAGTGTCAGATGAATAAATAAATGAGGTACCATCTTCATAACTTTGAATGTGATGAAGATGGCACCTTGCGTTGAGCCGAGACGTTCGCAACTAAACCACTCGGGCCCTTGCGCGCTTACGAACCTAACCTAACCCTCTGGGGCTACCTTTCTTTCCTCTTACTTTGAATGAATAAATGAAAATTTGCTTCCATCTCCGTGGTATCCTACTGTTGATACACAGTGCACACAAAATGCTAATGTGACACACTGTCCCTTGACCCATGACGCACTCTGAGCACAATGAGCCGGACCTCATCGACTGCTCAGCATAGAGCACTAAAGTACAGCGAAGCAAACAGTCAAATGTCACATGAGCTCGTTCAGACTGCTCAGGTGAACCTCCTCAGTCAGCAGTACTACAGCAGGGCATCTCATGCTACTACAATCTGCTAACTTGTGGTCACACAGATTCCGGTTCATTGACCGCAGCAATCTTCAATGTTCCCCACACTTGGTCTGTAAGCAATGGAACGAGAGACTGTATTCATCAGGGCCGCAAGCCTGACCACATGAAGAGCCAAAGCGCTTTAACACGGTATACAATGACATGTGCTGTGTGTGTCATATGAGATCCATGTACAGGGGCATCATTGCACCTTTCTAGTGATCATGTGACACTTGCAGTAACACATGAAGGAGTGGCAATCAGAGTCCGTCCTTGACCATCTATCGTCGACTACTGTATGTGGTGTCCTTCATAACAGCTCTAACATAACAAATGTAGTTCATTATATGACCAGACCAGTTGGGGATGTTATACATACTGTAAATGAAATGTTTCATTTAAGGTGTTGAATTTTTGTAAAAAACTTTCAATATTTTTTGTAACGATATGTCAAAAAAAAAAATCACTGAAAATGACTATGGATCACAATGTTGGAAGACGGCATAGCGTTTACACTTCCTTACAAAATCTGCATTATTTATACGATTTTGCAAGTAAATCACTTAAAATATAGAAATAAAGTGATTCTTTTTTAATACAGTAATGTACTAGACTGGTCGGTTACCCGAACTGCAGTCATGCACAGACTAACCGTAACAGCGCAGCATGTAGCATGGAGTAGAAATAAGTTAGAGAAAAAAGTCAACTCAATTTATTGAAATTTTAATACAATATAATACAATGAGATTGAACTTATACTTTTCAGGGGAAAATACTTTAAAACTCAAAGATAACTCCCTAAATGTTTCCATTAATGTTATGTCATTTAATTCTGTTTAATTGTGACATTGGTCTCGCAGCGCAGAATTGCTGCCTAATGGAGCGCTACCCGCAGGTCCTGTCTGCACCTGCACCACCCTCCCCCCACTTTTCAGGGGAAACTGAATAATGAGGCAGCATAGCCATTGGTATCCTTCCCACGGTTACCCTCACTACCTGGTTGTCACGGTAACAGCCATAAAACAAACAGGGGCATGGGGGGGGGGGGGGGTCCTTCTGACAGGCCTTGGACACAAGGCTAGCATGACCTATGGGACAGCCTCACCAACACCCCCTGCATGCTCCCCCATGCACACACCTTTGGGGGTCCTTCAGCAGGTAATGGGGTGTATTAGCAGGTCTGTCCCCAGCAGGCAGCTCGAACCTCCCACTGATGAATGGACTTGTCTGCGGCACGGTCATCTCACCCGGCGCCAGCAGCTAAACCTAAACCTGTCTCCTAAGGTAGCACGGTTCTTTATTTATTCGCCCACCGTTTACTCACCCGCCATTGTGCCTTGGAGATGGAAAATGTGCTTTACAGCGAAGTCGTGGGGATTTACCCATTTATTCAGCAAGGTAATTTTTACAACATTAATTCTGGGTGAGTACAGGATACTGCAGCAGGAATGGAGACTCGAACCCGCATCCTTTTAGTGCAGGGCAGTGTTCTAAATACTAAGATGCCTCTCTAAGCGCATCCCTGACCTGAGTGGCGTAGTATATGTCGTGACAGGCTGCAGATAGATAGCGGCGGAAACAGGAAGTGCACTGGTCAGCAGAAACCCCTCGATTCAAATTACCTCCGACTCACTGGCCACATTGAGCGCTAAGCTCGTCCGCGGACGCACAAAGGCGCACCGACCTCCCGGGTGCCCTTTCCCGCTCGTGTCACTGCAAAGTCAGCTCCAAATGAGGAAGAACACAAAGAGCCGCCACACGGGCCCCCCTGAGCGGGACGCAGCGATCGAGGGCCTGTTTCCGGCCCGTACTGCTAAAACACTGGAGACAACACCGCCGTGGCACGCCGCTGCCTTTTACTGCGGTGTTAAGTGACACATCTGCGGTTTTTGTGACAAACCCAACTTGCCCGAGTGCTTCTTCTGCCTGGAGATGACGGCGAAAGGGATGAAGCCTCAGCAGCAGCTCCTACAACTGACTGTCAAAGGTCACATGATGTGCTGTGTTAAAAAAATACATTGAAATCTAAGGCTGTATTAAGAAATACACACACACACACACACACACACACACACACACACACACACACACATTTTCAGAACCGCTTGTCCCATAGGGGGTCGCGGGGGAACCGGAGCCTACCCGGCAACATGGGGCGTAAGGCCGGAGGGGGAGGAGACACACCCAGGACGGGACGCCAGTCCGTCGCAAGGCACCCCAAGCGGGACTCGAACCGCAGACCCACCAGACAGCAGGACTGTGGTCCAACCCACTGCGCCACCGCACCCCCTATTAAGAAATAATGTCTTAAAATCTGGCTGACAAACCCGAGATACTGGTTCCTGGGTTCTCATTCGGAACGTTGCAGGTCTATGCGAAATTCAGAAACTTCTGCGTGTTCCAAATGCTCGGGCTGCGTTTCTGACCATGCAAGAGCCGGCTAACTCATTGTTTAAGTACGTTACCGCAGTAACCAAAGCAATTTAGCGCCGGCGAAAGTCGAAACGCTCTGGACGCTGCCATCTTAGGAAGGGCCCTTAGAGAAAAGCACCTCTCAGCGTGTGCCTTTAACGCACCCAAATGGCCTGGCCCCGGGTGCGAATAGCAGCTGTCCAACATGGCTTTGGAAACTGTACACACACATGCGCACACACACACGCAGATGTGTTGTGTTTCATTCAAATTGTGAGGTCCAGCCTACTCAACCGATGTGATGTTTAAATCCTCCCACACACACACTGAGAGAGGAATAAGGCTGATGGGGGAAGGGGTGAGGAAAGCGGGGAGGGGGGGCTGCATCGTGTGGATTTTACTTTGCCTCCTATTAGAAGTCCTTTCTCTTGCTGACCTCGTGCTTTAGTGTCGGGTTCTACCGCGAGGCCGACCGCTTCGAAATGATGCCCACCAATGGGCTGCCGTGTGCTACGCTGCGTGTCTACGTGTGTGTGGAGGGGGGGGGCAAAAAAGCTTCTCCGCTCCACTGACACCAGCAGACACAAGTGTTGCGGCATTTCGTACGAGAGCTGTTCCGATGCAAACCGTCCATCATTCAGAGCCTCTGGAGGTGCACAAAAATCGGTGGAGGCGCGTAAAAGTGGCACTAATCTTGCTGAGAGCAGCGCGTCCCCCCGAGCAGGCGTCGCATACATATTTCTGAATTACATATTTAGCATTATTGAAGGCTATAAAGTGCTGCATTAACAAGTTAGCAATTTTCCCCCCACTATTTTCTTTGCCACTCAAGCATCTAGTTCATAAGTTTCTTTTTCTTCTTTTTTCTAAAAAAGAAAAAAGGAGGTATAAAGAAATCAATACAGATTTCTTAACGGCTTCTTGAAATTAAGAATTTATTGCAGTAAGACGTCTGCCTTTCCAAGTGGAGGACTCTTAATGCGATGCAAACTGTTTATGTACTGGGGAGCTTCATCGACGAAGAACGCGGCGCTCGAGGGCTTTCGCAGAACACGTCCGCACACACTCCCTCAGACACATAGACACGCTTGAGACACTGCAGACAGCGGGGATGTTCATGCCGCTCTTATCTCTAAGAACGATAAATAGCACTATCAAGAGACTTTTTTTCTTCCTAAGGGGAACCTTGCGTGA